>NW_004524627.1:11468009-11521923 GCF_000260255.1 Octodon degus
ATATATATTATATATACACACAAAATAGCATAAATATATACCTACTTTCTCTTAGTTCAATGAGAAGGTTTTGAACTAACAGTGTTTAAACAAGATATCATGGCTGCATCTTGTACTAGGAACAACTACTACAAAGACAACAATATACAATGTATTAATTATTGTAACTGTACTACTAACCTGTTTTGAAACTCTTATTGCTACTTCTTTCTCAATAAAATTATTAAAATATAAAAAAATGAAAACTACATTTTTTTAGTGCAGAGAAACATAATTATCTCTTAAAACTAGCAACCAAACAATTTTTTAAATAAAAAAATCTAGCAACAAAGATGGAGAATAAATTAGAAAAACCACTATAATTTAATTACACAGTTAATTTCCACTGACTATTAAACAAACATGACTAGAGAGAAGGAGTTAGGAAAGGGGGTGTTGGCAGTAGACTACATAACTTCTTCCATCACTGACAGAATTTTGAAGACTTCATTTCCACTCTCTTTCACTCGCCTTCAGGAAATAGTCCTCATACAGCCTGTTTGGGTTCCATAATTCATTGTCTCTTCTGTCAACACTCTCTGAGTTCATGTGTGTGATGCTGCTCAAGGCAACAGAAGTCCAACCTCTACTAATGTCTTCAAAGGGTGTGTGTTATGACTATGAAACCCACATGAAAGATTCCTTTCACAGGTACAAAAGAAGTAACATAACAATTTCTCAAAGTGTTTTCCCAAGAATATCTAGTTTTACAACACAAATATTTAGCACAATTATCCAAAGTAGCACATGAGGCAGGTTAGGTTACAAGCTGGCTATAAATCCAGCCAGTTGCACAAATGGGCAGCCAATCTGTCTACTTTCAACAATCATTCTTTTTTTTTTGCAGAACCAGGGATTGAACTCAGGCCCTTGCACTTGCCAGGGAAGCGCTTATTCCCTGAGCCATCTCCCCGGCCCAGCTCAACAATCATTCTTAAGTACTTCTCAAATATTTGAAGTTCCCTTAAAATGTTACTGCCTTTTATGTCATAATGGGGAGTATAATCTTAAATAATTAAGAAATGGACTAGGGCTGGACATAGTGGTTCACATCTATAATCCCAGCACTCAGGAAGCAAAGGCAGGAGTATTGCTGCAAATTCAAGACCAGCCTGAGTTGTAAAGTGAATTCAAGATCAGCCTGAATTGCATAGTGAAACTCTTTCTCAAAAAAATAATTTTAAAAAACCAACAGAATATTAGAATGATCAGAAGTCAATGGAAAGAAAAAGGGAAACAAAGCTTTGGTAAATGGTGAGAGAATGAAGGGTTAAAGAAACAAGAGGGGCATGGGGGAAAAATAAGATATATTACAAATTCCCTGTGACTAATGTGATCATTATATATGGCAAATATGTACAAATAGAAGAACAAAACAAAACGAATGGTTGCCGGGAGCTTAGAGAGAGGAATGTTGGAAGTTAACGCTTGACAGATATAGTTTCAGTTCTTCAGAAAGAATACAGTTCTGTGCATGGGTGGTGGCTGTAATTGCATAACAATGTGGAAATATTTAATGTCATTTAACTGTGAGATTAAGAGTGCTGAGGGGGCACTGGTTGGGACTTTAGCTGTCCCAGAGGGGGTGGGGCATGGGGACAGCAGTCAGCAGAGGACCAAGGATGCAGAGGCAGGAGACCTCACAGGTGTGAGCCTTAGTGACACCATCAGGTACGTGGAAACTATACTGACTGAGCTGCCTGGGGCTAGTGCACAGAGCTCAGACAGGGATAACAGGGACAGGGACAGTGACAGCAACAGCAGCTGGGACTGTAGGGCTTGTTCTCCTCACACAGAGAGGGAAACTGAGGCACCACATTGTTGTCACCACACCCAGTGTCATGTGTGACATTTTTTTTTCAAAATTTTATTGATAAACAGATAGCAATGAGACAGTTTCAAATCAAATTGGAAGTACAGATTCAACAAATAACACACTGCATATATTCTTCTTAGTGGTTAATTGCTGTACAAGATGCAGATTTGAGATCCTATTTACAAACACCATTAGAACAAATCATTCTATTCATTAAGAGAATGCAACTACATGTGTGACATTTTATACACCTGCACAGCAATGTTGTTTTATTCATTATGCTGCCCAAATTTAACTGCATTAAAAAAAAAAATGGGGGCTTAGAGTATAGCTCAGAAGTAGAGTGCTTGTCTGGCATGTGCCAGGTCGTGGGTTTGATCCTCAGCATTGCAAAAATTATATAAATATAAAAGGTTAAGACAATAAATTTCATGTGCCTTTTACCACAACATTTTAAGGAAGACTAATGTAGCACACTTACCTCGCCATCAGCTGCCAGAGCCATTGAATGATGTGAGCCACATGCCACTTCAACAACCTGCTTGATCAAGAGATTGGTGCACACTTGGATTGGGGCAATGCCTTGGTTGGTCGTCCCATTGCCCAGCTGACTGTATCCATTGTGGCCCCAGGCATAGACCACGCCATCTAAACACAAAGTGCGAGCATGGAATCAGCTCCACGAGAAAACTGCAAGTACTACTGTTTCTTTTCAGATGTTGTAGAACTTATTACCTCTTGTCTCTCACACTGCCTCCTTTCTCTTCATAAAGTTAATAACCAGTGGGGGAAGCAGAGGAGACAAGAAGAAATAATAAACAGGATGGACAGAAGTAAAATCTTTCATGAAGGACTCAGTACCACATAGAAGATCAGCTTTGCGGTCAGAAGTCTAAGTTTATGTATCTAAACATTGGATTTGCGAAATACTTTATCACAGAAGCTTCTATTATCAGGTACCAAGCAAAAGGCAAAAGTCACAGGAAAGCTCAATAACTTATGGTAACAGAACTTTTTCAAAAATCAGGGAACCCTGGAGAAGGTATTTAACACTCACAACGTACAGAAGGAAAGAGCTACACTGAAAGAAAACAAAACCCACAAAGCTTCTCAAAGAGACTATTTCACTGATGTAAGATTTAGCTGAGAACTTTTTGAAGGAGTGAAAAAAGCAACTATTTTATTATGCTCTTTTATTCTGTGTCAGGAACTTAAACCAGGGACAAGAACAATGGCTTGTCTTTACTTCTTGATATATATATGCTCTCAGGAAGATCAAAGGCTGGGGATGATTAGACCACTAGCATCATTAGGTGGAATATTCACTAACATGGTGGTTATCTTCAGAAAGTATAATCAGTGTATTACAAAAGAGACAATTCTAGTGGCACATGCAGATACCCACACTGGGAGGCTGAGGCAGAAGGACCAAAGGTTCAAGCTTAATGTAGGCAACTTAAGGACTTAGCAAGACCCAGTCTCAAAAGCACTAGGAATAGAGCTCAATACAAAGACACGGGTTCAAGCACCAATACTGAAAGAGAAAAAAAAAAAAAAAAAAAGAAGAAGAAACACAGAGACAACTCAATCAAACAGAAAAGCCTCACAGAGCAAGAATGAGGCCGGGAAATGTAGCTTCTACAAAGCCACCTTCCCAAGACTTCCACGTGCTCCCAATCAGGAAGCTCTCATGTCTACATTATTTAAATAATTTTATCTTTCCAGGATTGTGACAGAGGTAACTGATTTGTGTCCCACTTAAGTACTCTTTCATGTATTTCCTCCCACAGCCTGCCTATCAAGGGCAGGTCTCCCCAAGTGGTATGTTCTTCCCTTTTCCACAGTATTTTGACTTCTTAAGGTCAACCTAGATCTGGTGGTTAACAATATTCAAAAGCAACAGCAGAAATCCAGAGCTCTGGTTAAGCTGCTGGCTGACGATATTCCCAAAATAACCAGGGGAAAAGTACTGATACTCAACCAAGTTTCTAATTTTCTACCTAGAATGACAGCAGCCTACACAAACTTAACATTCTCCAGAGGGTATGAAGCCAACCTACAGAGCTTCTAATATGTCCTGGGAGAAGTGTCTCCCACCAAAGAAATGCTGACAAAAACATAACAGGGAATTTTGTCCTAAAAAGGATGAGACTCAACACTGAAAGAGAGGGAGTATAAAACCTAAGAAGATTATCCATGATAATATGGGAAAGTTAGTGACAGCAGGTGAAATCAATGTCTAAGCCTACAAATGCTTTATCTTATGAAGAAACAAAACAAAACAAACAAACAAAATGCCATAGCCTTGGACAGGAAAAATGTGTATTACAAAGATACAAATTTTTTCCTATATAAATTTGTAAACTTCAACAGTACTAAAGTTCTTCAAATTACTTTCTGGTGCTTGACCATCCCTATTAAAAAAAAATAAGAAAATAGCTAAACCTACCAAATTTTAAGCCTTACAAAAGCTAGTTCTTTTACAACAAAATTACATGAGGAACAATACCAAAGAAAAAAATTTAAATACTGGGAAAATATATGTAATTTATATCCCATATAAAAAGAACAGTGTAAAATACAGAAAGGACTAAAACTTATAGAAACTCTGAACTCAAAGTTCAGAGATGGACATATAATGACTTTTAACCATATGAGATGTTCAACCTCACTCTGAAGAAGAAAAATGCAGGGATCGAAGGCATAGCTCAGTGTTAGAGCACTTGCTTAATGGGCACAAGGCTCTCAATTGGATCCCCAGCTCCAGGAGAAAAAAAGAGAAAAAAGGAAGAGGGGAAAGAAAAATATAAATGACATCTCAACACACAAAACTGGCTCCTATTCACTGTGGCTAATCTAGCTACTACTTGTCCAAGTCAAGTATGCCAAGGACAGGGACTGATGCTGAAAGCTCAACCAACACAGGACCTCCCTCAAAGAGAAAAGTCAGCCACTTGGTGCTAAGGTGATTACAACTACAACAAACCCTTTAGATACTGAAAGGGGCAGCCATTCCAGGTGACAGAATGGATCCTGGTAAGAAGAGGCAGGACTGCTGTTATAAGACAAGGGTGAGAAGAATGTCTGACACCCAGGTGGCACTTGGAAATCGTTCTGTACATGTCTGTTTTCCTTGGAAAAGAGGAAAGGTTACCTTCACAATGAGCTGATTCTTAATCCCAAATCCTGGGCAAGGACTCAAAAACAATGGTCTAACCAGATAGGGGCATCCACTTCCCCAGTCCTTTCCTGGCACACTGTCTCCAATAGTCCCAGGACTAAATTTCAAGATTACTTGAGACTTAACAGAAAAAGTATCTAAGGGATTAACAACAGGGTAGGGGAGAAGGGGAAGGAAAACATGGAGAGAGGCAAAGAGGTACTCGTGGATTTCTAACCATTAAGGAAACGTAGATGTGTCTTCAGAGACTGGACATGAAGTTGGAGAAGTAGCCAGAAACAATTTTATGAATAACCTACTTTAATACTGCTTCAGAGGACAAAGAGAATTCCATAAGTCCAAAGCCTGTAATAAAGTAATATCAAACGAATATTCAACTTCAAAGTAGTCACCAGGGGGACTAGATGTTCAATTCAATCAAAATATTCCTGAAACATCCTTCAGAAAATAATGCATAAGTCAGTGAATCTTGGAGAAATAAATGTATATTTTTGTGATGCTAGAAGTGATTCATGGTGCAATGCTAGGATCAAGGGCACTAGGATTAAGGGTGTAAGTAATCTGGATAAAATAAAAGGGACAGAAAGGAATAAAATGTCAAGGTCCCTTGCTTACTTGCTTTTGCTGTCTTCTGCTTGCCATGAACTGGTTCTCCCCTGCAATGCCCCTCTGCCATGCCACCCTGCCTGAGAGAAAGCTGATTATGGACGGAAATCTCTACAAACTGTGAACTAAATAAACCCTTTCTCCCTTTAACTGTATTTGTTTGGTATTTTGTCTCAGCAATGAGAAAGAAGTAACTAAGATATACTCCTTCCTCAACTCTTACTGAAATGAGAAAAGGGAAAAAAAGGTTTAGACACTCAAGGACCAGGAAAAAAAAATTGTCAACAAAACTTGGTAGGAGAAAAAGCAGATGGACATGGGAACTAAGAGCAGATCAGAAAAAATAATGACACCTACATCTGCAAATAGAGAAGCCAATGCCAGTCCTGGTACCCCGGAAAGACCAAAGGACCACTGATCATAAAAGTCAAGGTACAACAAAAAATACGAGCAGTGTGACCCCAAATCTCATCCTCTCCCTACAAGGTCAAGCAACCTCTCCTAATCTGTTCTGACCCACTGAGTTTATCCAAACTTCTTAGAGCAGATAGCACTCACACCCTTAACCTCAGTGCCCTTGAGCCCAGCATTATACCATGAATCAATCCCAGCATCACACACTCTAGATCCAGTCATGATCTGGATCTGAAAAAGCCCCACCTATGACCACATGAGGCGTCGGAGGCCATCTACACACAAGCCACAACACAGTGAGCTAGAGCATGTACTTGCCACAACAGAAGACTTATAGCATGTACTTGCTGTGAATTTCTTGTTATAACTGCACCAAACCCCTATTCTTCCCAAGCCTTCCTTCCCTTCCCCTACATTCACAACAACAACAACAACAACAACAACAACAACAACAACAAATCAAAAGGTTCTAGACTCAAGGGAGTCCAAAGAGAGGCTGTGGAGCCAGCAATGAGAGGCAGCAGTAAATGTTGCATTTAAAGTTCAGGAACTAGACACAAAGATGGTAGTATCCATGCCTAGGAAGTTGGGATAAAACCCTTTTATTGCCAAGGTAGGAAGCTAGAGGATTCTGCTGTACAGATAGCCACATCCTGATTCTGGGAGTATCCCTCAGGAAACTGCTAGTTCTCCACAATGAAGTTCAGTTTAAATACACGGACCAGCACTTTGACCATACTTAAGGACAGACAGTCAAGAGCTGACTACCAGACTTAAAGTTAGAATATGAAAGCTAGAGACCAAAACAAAGATAAACAAGAAATTTGGTGGAAGGAGGGGGAAAAAAAAGCAATGTAGAGAATAAAAATAACATTAAACTAATCTATAATTATTGCTTCCTGTCTGCCATTATGAAATATAATTTACTTAATAGGCTTATAAATAGACAATAAGGTATATGGCCCAAGATAGTCAGCTGGTTACAAAAAAATAGCACATACACAGAGTTAATAGCTAATTCAAGCCATTAATTAAGAAATGCAAAAGCAATCACAGGAAAAAGATTAAAAACCCAGCCAGGTATGGGAGTACACACCTGTAATCCCAGCTTTAGGGAGGCTGAGGCAGGAGAACAGCCATGAGTTCAGGGCTAACATAGGCTAAACGTAGGTTCAAGGCCTGGCTGAACTACAATAGCAAGACCCAAACTGAAGAAACACCACAAAATGGAACAAATAGCTTCCTAAAATATGCTGTTAATTATCAACTGCTCCCTACGCCAGGCTAGCTCTTTAAAATACAGAGTAACCAGTGTCCTTTGAACTCAGTTTCCTTTGAACTCAGTTTCCTTTGAACTCCACCAGCTGAATAAGACCTGAATAAATAATAAATAATAACTACTCTCCATTACAAAGCCTAAACCCCAACTGGTTATTCTAAGTGTAGTGATAGATGATCACTGGGCAACTAAGTAAGTTCTGCTCTTTGTTGAGCTAAAGAAGACCAAGACAAAGAAAGCACCCTGAGCTCTACTTTGGAGACCTCTCCTGGAAACCCATTAGGAGCTACTTTTTATTCTTATATTTCCAATAAACACTACCCCTTTAACCTCCTTTTTGTCCACAATTTTATCTTCAACTCTGTGAAACAACAGGCATCATTTGTACAAATGATAACTGTTTTGGATTTGGAGGTCCCCCCTAGGTTGACAGTAGGGAAGAAATGGGAAATACTTGGTTTTTCCTCTTTTTCTCCATTTATAGTATGCTTTTGTTAACTAGGATTGCACTTGATGAAGACAAACCTACTGTACCACTGCAGGTATTCCTTGTTTAATAACTCACCTATATAACTGTCCAAACTTACAACCTGTCTTTTTTTCCCAGTAATTCTTGTTTATAGAGCCTCTTTTTTGGTACAGTACACCTTGTTCACACAGCATTGTAATTTTCTTGATTGCACTGTATAGTACAGTATTGTAATTTTAGGCTCTATAAATAAGATGTATAGAACTGTATTTAGAAAAAGGTCGTTAAGTCCGAGCAACAGATCTTAAGTCCAAATAGTCATTAAACAGGTAGGCCATTACATGAGGAATAAAGGTTTTAGGTTTACAGAAAAACAGATGATTGTGCAGCTCCCAAACACTCCAAACATTCATCCCTAAATCTTAATTTCTGGAGTCACTGTCGCAGTGTTGCTGATAATGAACCAATGCAAAACACTGTTTACTCAAGTCCAGGCTTTGTTTTGCTCTCCTGTTTTCTGTCTGAGGCCTGTACAAGAACTGAATGCAGGATCCCTTGTGACCTGTTGTCTCCCTAGGCTGCCCTTGGCTTGACTATGTCTTAAGCTTTCCCTGCTTTTGATGACCTCATAGTGCACAGGAATCCTGGGCAGGGATTGCTGCAGAGTTCCCAGATGGCTCCTAAAGATGCTTTCCTGGGTTATCCTGGGGTTGTAGGCTGCGAGAGGCAGTGCCCTCTCTCCTGTGGACCACGCTCACTCTCAGAGCACAGCGCAGCTGGAAGCAACAGTTTGTCCAGGGCCAACGTATACCTATGTGAGGACTTGCCCTTACCTGCTTTACTGCCTCCCTCTACTGAGCCCTTCCCTCTGGCTGTTGGCTTCTAATCTCACACTCTCTCTCAGCCAAATATCCTGAACCAGAAGACTCAAGAGTAGCCAAGTTTCCCATCTCTTCAAGGTGACAGGCTCCCCCTTCCCTCTTCAGTGTTTGTCTCACAACTATTTCTTGCTCCCTCATCTGCTCCAACCTCATCAATCAGACTATGCCACACATACTCCACCACCCCACCCCCAGGCCCCAGTTGGCCCCAGTGGGAAGCTTTGTCTTCCCTTTCACCAGCTAAAGATCCCCTCTGCTGGGGGATGCCCCAGAAGAGACACACATCTCAGGTATCCCCCTGAGACAGGAGGTCTGTCACCCTAAGGGATGCCTTTTGGGTTGATGTCCCACTCCCCTGGGCTATATTCTTAAGAACTGGTCTAGATTTGATTCTCAAACTAAAAAAGAAATGTCTCACTTTTCCATACAATAAAGCCTGGCTTTAAAAACAAAGGGACCCAAATAATATCTTAAAGAAACAAGCACGCCTGGCTTCAACACGGCTTCAGTGTTCCTAATCAGGGACTCTGATCTCTTAATGGAGGTCTGACTCACGTACATTTCTAGACCCTTCTACAGTCTACTTGTCGACTCCAAGTTCTGACAGTGTTGCCTTTTCCTCTTTCTTTTATTGGTGTAACTTGTTACAAAAGACCTCTGTTATGGTTTACTTAAAAAGTGATATGATGCCCTGGAGGAAGAGTTCTGACTAGTCTATTTATAGTTATAAGCCTAAAACTATTAAAAATTATAATAATTCAATATGGACAATATATCTAAGAGTACAGTCCAATTAAATATAATTGTTTTATGTGTTCTGCATGTTTCCTTGTCTGTTCATCTGCCTGTTAATCTGTTTTAATACCTGGTTAAAGTTCATTAAAGTCTTTCTGAGCTCACATCAATTTCATTTTTATTTTTGTCTTCATCAATGTGGCTCTGTCAGGGCATTCCATAAAAAACCTGGTTGTACAGGTTTTGGGGGGTAGCCAAACTCACTTAAAACATTAGAAGATGGAAGCTGTTGGCTCCAGGCTTACATGAGGATCACAGGTAAGTAACCTTAAGTTTTGGTAACATAAGGATTATCTATGATTAGGTTAATGTGTGTATTTCTGTGTGTTAACTTTTAGGTATATGTTCTATTTAATTTGCCTCATAAATAAACCAAGACACTTACGATAACAGCCCAAGTGCTTTTCATTCACATGGCTGAACAGTGAGCTAATTTAAATTGCTTGGTGAGATAAGAGTAAAGATGTCCTTCTCTGGTCATTCAAAAAATGCAAATTAAAACAACACTAAGATTGAGTTCAATCTTCAGCACAGAAATTAATTGATTAATGAAATAAAACAACACTAAGAGCTACGAAGAGAGCTCAGTGGCATAAGTGCCTGCATGCAAGCACAAGGTTCTGAGTTTGAGCCCTGGTACAAAAAACCCCCACTAAGATTCCATCTCCAGAAAGAATACATATGAGCAAGAAATCAACCAATAACAAATGCTGGAGAGACTGGGGCTGAGGGGAAGAAGCCCTTCTCTTGCTGGTCATAGTGTAAACTGGGACAACCGCCACAGAAATCTACAGAATTTTCTCAAAAAACTAAAACTAGGTATTCCATTTAACCCAGCTGTTCCCCTTTAGGTATCTTTCCAAAAGAGAAAAGCATCTTTCAGGGCTGGGGCGATGGCTCAGTGGAATAAGTGTTTCCCTGGCAAGCGCAAGGGCCTGAGTTCAATCCCTGGTTCCGCCCCCCCCAAAAAAAAAAAAAAACAGAAAAGCATTTTTCAATAGTGACATGCATATTCATGACCTTGTCTTGCAATAAAATAGCTTGAACTCACTATGTAGTCAAGGCTGGCCTCCAACTCATTGTGGTCCTCTTGCCTCAGTCTCCCAGTGCTGGAATTACAGGCATTCACCATCATCACCAGCTTTTTATTCATTTTTTATAGGAGTTCACAGCAAAGAGTTTGACTTACTTAAAGCTCAGAGGAGACTCTGGACGTGGACTTTTAAACAATGCTGAAACTGAGAGAACTTTGGCAACTCTTAAGAGATGGACTAAGGGCTGAGGATATAGCTCGGTGGACTAAGCACTTGCTTAGGTAAGCACAGAGGCCAGGGTTCGATCCCTGGCACTGCATGCTGTGCCAGCCCCACCCCCAAGACACTGAGCCAGAGATGGAGTCCAGGCACAGTGCCAGCACTAGGGAGGCAGAAATAGGAGAATCTCTCCAAGTCCTAGCTACATAGTGAGACCCTGCACACACACACACACACACACACACCCCCCTTAAAAAAGAGATGGACTAAATACAATTTACATAAAAAAGAAACATGGAGCAAAATGTTTTGGTTTATGGCAGGGCTTTTGGGGGGTGACTGGATCATGGGGTGTGATACTCCACTGATGTTCAGTCCACTGATGAGTCTACAGCTAAATGTGCTGTGGGGAGCTAAATCCTACTCTGAGGTACGGGTTACTGGGGGAGTGGCCTCAGAGGGTATACCTCCCTTGCAGCTCCCCTGATCTCTTTTTCTGCTTCCTGCAGCTATGCCATGAGCTGTTTTTCCTCTGCCATGATGCCCTGCCTTGGGGCCAGCCAAGATAATGGTCTGAAGCACTGCAAATTGTGAGCCAAAACAAAATTTTCTCCTTTAAAAATAATGAATAACCTATAATTACAAACAGCCTCCTAGAAAAGATACTGATTCATGAAACACTACCAGGAAGCTCTAAAAAGGATCATTTAGGGAATACAAGAGAGCACTTGGAAATAGAACATTATAACTGTTAGAATTTGGTATGAGGGTTTTAAGACTAAGTTGAAGAAATACCCCAAAACACAGACATGAAGGAAAATACAAAATAAATAAATAAAATTAGGAAAATCAGGCTAGAATCTCTAATTTTCTTCTAAAAATTTCAAACGGCGCACACAGAAAACATGTCAAATTATCCATAAAATGTTACAAAAACATTTCTAGAAATGAAGGGATAACCAGATTGAAGGGTTTATGGGATGACTAATAGATTATAAAACAAAACAAGTTATAAATTATAAAATACCTGAATATACTCATCAGTATTTTACAACACTTAGAATACTGAAAAAAAATTAGAGGAAAAAAACAGGCACACACAGAACAGCAAAACTCAAGAAAAGCACCAGACTCTTAACAGCAACTCTGAAACTTAGAAATGTACCAAAATTTCAAAATTTTGAAAAAACAGGATTCTCACCTTATAATTCTATGCCCAGTCAAACACTGACAGACATTAGCAAGGGAAGAATAAAGACATTTAGGAAAGTCTCCAGGATTACTCTCACGTCCCTCTCTTGGGAAACTACTAAAAGATATGTTTCACCCAAATGAGGGTGTGATCCAAGCAGGATGTCATTAAAATACAAAAATACAGGAACCAAGCCAGGCATGGTGGTGCATGCCTGCAATCCCAGCACTTGGGAGGCTGAGGTAGGAGGACTGTCACAACTTCAAGGCCAGCCTGTGCTATGCTATGCAGTGAATTCAGGGGCAGCCTGAATTATACAGGAAGATCCTGTCTCAAAAAAATAAAATAAAATAAATAAAAACAAGGAACCAGAAAGGACAAAGTGAAGGGACTCAGAGGCTGCTGCTGAACAGAAGATCTGGGCGTGATGGTGCCGAGTAGGTCTACCAAGTGACCAGCCCAGGCTACCACAAGGCAACAGGACTGCACTTTGTTCTTCTGTAGAAGAGCGGGCAAGGCTTCTGTGCCTGCCTGCCTGCCTGCCTCTCTCTCACTGCTTCTGCTGTCTTCTGCCACCATGAACCTTTGCTTCTCTGCCATGTGTAGATTGTGAGGTAAATAAACATTCCTCTTGTAACTTTGGGTGTTGGGTATATTTGTTTCAGCAAGGAGAAAAGTAACTAAGACATCACACAAAAGGTAATTGTGCTAGGTGATACAAATGTTACTAAGGAAGAATATGGTAATTTCACAATATAAACAGCAACAGATGGCACTGTCTACTTTCAATATATGATTTTTCTATTTGTTTAATGAAATAAATACAACTAAATTTAGCAAAAATTAAAAAGCAGTTTTAAAAGTGTGGACACACTTTAATGGCAGATGTGTACAAAAACAAGTTAATGAAAACCTAAAGTAAAGATGAACCTCAGGAAAACAAATAGTTGTATATGAGATGGCTGTTATAAATAATCCTTATACTAATAATAACTAATAATGATATAAATACAGACTTAGCTAAAATGGTAATATCAGTATATCAAAAGGAGAAGAGATAGAGGAGAGTTAAGTTCTGTATCATTATAAAAAATCAAAAGATAGCATCTTTTTTTATAACTATTTTTTATTGGTAAATTTTTGATATAATGGTAACATTCATCATAGGGAATTTGTACCTGTGCATGATATATCTTAACTCTTCAAAAGATAATAATTAAAGTTGGAAATTCAGAAACAGAAATAGAAGTATATTATTTTCAAAATATAAAATTAAATTCCAAAAGAAACATCTGGAAGTGTTAAAAGTGGTTCTTCCTAAACTAGCATAGTGTCACTTGCTGATAATCCCAGCTCTTGGGAGGTTAAGGCAGGGGAGTTACTGTAAGTTCAAAGCCAGGCTGGGCTACACAATGAGTTCAAGGCCAGCCCGGGATACACCAGGAGTTCATGGCAAGCCTATGGAGATCCTGTCTCAAAAACAAAACAAACAAACAAAAAGTGGTTCCTTCTAAAGAGTAATTACTAGGAGAGAGGAGGGCTGGGGATAGAGCAATTCTGACTTTCACTAAAAAGCTAATACCATTTGATGGCTTAAAGTGTTATTTTTAAAACTATTAGGCTGTTCATATAAAACACATGAATATATATTATGCATATATAAGGCACACAACATACAGCCTATTTAATGTGTACTATGCAAAATATATTATGAGACTCAAAACTGAATTAAACACAAAAAGAAAAAATATGCCCACAAATGTTTTTATATCATAAATGTAACACTTAAGATAATTAAAGTGGTAGGATCTAAATTCTAAAAACCAAAAAGCAAGTTATACTTTCCTAAGGTCACCACTTTGAAAATACCAGTAACTACAAAAAATGTGCCTCAGTATATAAGGATGAGTTAAAATCAGTGTGTGTTCAGAAAACCTTAAATGCTTAGCTCACACTAGATGACAGCAGAACTAGTAAAACTAACTATTTGAAAAGGGAAAGGATATAATCTGCAGTCCTCTGGGTAAGAGTGCAAGAGATAATGCCCTAAAACACAACAGCAAAGACTTAGGTAACATGGAACAAGCTTTTCAAGATGGTTGGTTGCCCACAGCATAGATAAATTACTGTAAAAAGTCTATTCTTCCCCTTTAGCGTTCTTAGAAGCAGAGAAGACAGGACACAAATCTATCCTCTATCCACACACATCCCTATTCTTTCAGTAGGGACCTCACATGAATGCCTAGGATAAACTAAGATTTTCTCAAACTTTCAAAAATGAGAGAAAGAGACAGAGAGAGAGGAAGAGAGATGGGAAGGAGGGGGAAGGGAAGAAGGGAAGGGAAGAGGGGTCAGGGGAGAAAAAGGGAGAGGGGAGGGGAGGGGAGAGGAAACAAACCAATATTAAGTATTCATAAAAATGCATCAAGAAAATCCTCCCAAAGAAGAATATATGCAGTGTGTTATTTGTTGAATCTGTACTTCTGATTTGATTTGAAACTGTCTCATTGCTGTTTATCAATAAAATTTTGAAAAAAAAAAAAAAGAAAATCCTCCCAATTGCCTAGTAATTACAAATTTATTGAGAAATCAAGCTGGAAAGTCCACATTCTTTGCCACATGCAATTTTCTACAACTTTACATAAGCAGTTTGAAACTGCAGAAGTTTGCCCAATGTGCAAGACACTTTGTGGCTATTCCAGAGTTAGCATTAAGTATTTAACTTTTACCTGGTTCGCATTTCCCTCAGAAATTAAAAAATCCAAAATTAATTACTGAATATAGTCCTACCTCCCCCTTGGCTTAGCTTCAACTGTTTGATTACCAGCAAACTGAAAAGTTAGATTTGTTCTTTTTTACCTTCAGTGCTAAGAAGAACATGGGGGCCACTCCCATAACTAAGGCTTTTAATCTTCTTTCCACATAAGGCTTCTAGCTTCTTGGGTACAAGTGTACTCTGGTTATCTCCAGTTCCTAGGCAGTTACTATAATTCAGTCCAAACACAAAGACCTACAGAACAAATAGTTCATCTGAGTTATCTGACCTGCAGTTATACTGAAAGCTCGTTTCTCAGCCATGCACCATGGTATACACCTGTAATCCCAGTATTCTTGGGATTGTAATCCCACCAGAAGGTCACAATTTCAAGTCCAGTCCCAGGAATTTAGTGATTTAGGAAGACCCTGCCTCAAGATAAAAAAATTTAAGAAGGGTTTGGGATGTAGGTCATTGTAGAGTCCCTTGGGCTTAATCTCCCTATCAAAAATTAAAAAGCAAACAAGCAAGCAAACAAACATAAATCCACCTCCTTTTCTCTCTAAGGCACACTCAAATTCAATATGATAGCTCAGCAGGTAAGAAGAGACTGATATGGTTGCTTAGAAAAATTCAAACTCTGCTAACATTACTTAAGTTTTACACTATTTGTCTACATTATATGGCAGAAGAGCATCAGATCAAGAAATTAAAGAAAGAAAAATTTTATCAAAGGTACAGCCTTCCTAAGTTTCAGTTTCTTTTTATCCCACAGCTTTTGTCATTCTTCAAACTGCGTGCTCTGAAGCACAGCCCCAAAAGAAGCCATAACACTAAACCCCATTTTGCAGTCTTACCTCATCATTGTCAGTGACGTACAGCGCTTCATTGGCTGAGGTGCCAAAGACACATGCTTTTCGAATAGATGCAATTTCTTGCGGTGAGAGCAGAGTAAAGATTGGCCATTTTCCTACATCCACCATGACTTTGACTTGAAGCAATTCCTATAAAAAAGCTGACATCTCTGCCAGAACACATAAAAGTGATCCCAATAAAAAATAAAAATTAAATAACTATTAAACTGACTTAAAAGAAAGGCCTCTCAATTAAAAGCTAATTCCAGAATAAATGACTTACCTTTGGTTAAGTAGATGATTTACTTTCCCCGGCAATCCTTCTCTAGTTTCAAACCTGAGCCTTTTCCTGTAACAAGAGCACAATATGCTAGAACCACGCATTTACTCGTCCTGCCCACTTACTAGTTAGATTTGATTTATCTGTTCCACATGTTTTATATAACCAGACAGCAGATGCTAAACATATGCAACCTGGGTATAACCAGGATTTTTCCTCATGGGGATATTTCCCTCAGGTATTAAAACTAAGTTATTAATTTGTTAAAAATAGTCAATTCTCAAACAGGAATGTGTATGCAATATTATGTTAAAATTCAGAAGCACTCTCTTTACCTTGCCACTGTCTTACTTCTACTCCCAGGATACCCAAAACACCCCATCTTTGTAGAAAACAACTGTCATATGAAGCCATACTGACAGCATGGTGACGTTCCCTGAAGAACCTATGGTGGGCAAAATCTTAAGTGGCTTTTAAGCAGTTAATGCTGCTTAAGAGTTATTGCATGAAATCATAAAAGAAAATATGTTCTGTTTTTAATTTCTCTAATCACATTTCATTTCCCATTTACAAAATTTATCATATAAAGATAAGGCAGTTCACCTCAATCTTGGTGGTAAGTAGATGACTACACTGTTCACACAAGTTGCAATTAGCTCAAATGGTACCCTACAAGTAGAGGGATATATCTCCACACAAAAATCTAAACTTGATCTGTTTACGGAGCTCTATATAAAGAATCCTGGTCAAGGTTCCAATTTTTCTAAGGTTAAAAAAAATATCTAGGCATTCTAGTGGTCGACATAGCACAAAATCATATCATGCCAAGTGAACTTCCATTCTGGCTCTCACCACTGGCAACTGAAATAGGATAAAAACAGGGTTTCCTGATGAGGACTAGAACTTCAAAAAGTTCCTTCCTCCCAGCCTCTTAGGTATCTAAAAGTAGCCAAGAGAGCCGCGCTCAACACCCCTTAGCCCATGTAAAGAGCACCTTGAGCATGCTTAGGCAATGCCTCAGTTCCCACAATATCCGAGAGATTTTTTTTCCAGCAGGAGCAACTAGGATGCAAGCGAGCAGTTGCTTATAAGTCCTAAGATTCATACCATATATGCGCTGAGGGTAAACACATCAAAATATACTATTCTCTGTCACTGTACAGCCAGATTACTTGAACGACATTTGAGTATCCTGACAGTATGGATAAATGAATATGTATCTACATTTCTGAACACTGTTTGCGGGGACAGGCAAAGGACTGAGGAGACAGCAAAAACGCATAACCATGTGCCTTACTTTTCTTTCGTTGCTGATACGAAATACAAAACACCCAAAGTGAAAGGGGAAGACAGTTAGGTAGCTCACAGTGTGTAGAGATATTAGGACATAATTAGCTGGCTCCATGGAAGGGTGGTACCTGGCATAAGGGCAACAGTTCATGGCAGAGAGAAAGCAGCAAAGCAACAATGGACGTTAACAAGGTTTTTCTGTCCCTTTTACCTTACTGGGACTACTTGGGGCAGGTAGCACTCACACCTTAATCCTAGTGCCCTTAAGCCTAGCACTGCACCAAGAATCAATTCCAGTCTCACACTCTAGATCCACCCATTTTTTTTTTTTTTTTTTTTGAAAAAGCCCCACGTCTGACCACATGAGGCCTTGGAAAGACATGCAGACATAAATCATAACATCATGATCTAAAACACTTTCAAATGGTACAAAAGAATACAAGAAAACAAGTTCTCCAACCATCTCTGTCTTACAATCTCCTCAAAAGCAAACATTATGAGTTATGGATGCAACTCAGTGGTAAAGCACTTGCCTAACAAACATGAGGCTCTGAGTTTGATCTCCATCACTCTGAAAGAAAAACCAAAACTCCAGGGCACACTATATACCATACTGAAGAGGACTGGGTCCTTAAATTGATCGTCTAGTATTTCTATCTTATGGCAACACACTGTAATGTATATACCATCACAATGTTCTGATTAACTCAAAATTATCACTGTCCCTACGATTTGATTATAGTGTTGAGGTATTTAATCACTACATTTTCCTAGGGGCAGGGGCACCTCTGTTAGTATTTAAAAAAAAAAAAGTGCTAACCAAGCGTGGTTTCACACACCTGTAATCTCAGCACTCTGGGAATTCTGAGGTAAGACAGCAAGTTGAAGTCCAGTCTGGGCAACTCAGCAAGTTATCAAGATGGTGAATCCAACAAAATAAAAGGCAGAATTGTTTTAGTTACTGTTCTCTCACTGAGACAAAATATCCAACACCCAGAGTTAAAGGAAGCTGGCTCCAAGACAGGATGGCACATGACAGAAAGGCACTGCAGAGGAGAGTTCAGACAAACTAGAGGTAGCAAAACAGGCAAGCAAGGGACAATAACAGCTCTTTCTAACCCTTACATTTTATCCAGGTTAACCCTCACATTCTTAACTCTCGTACCCTTGATCCTAGCATTGTACCATAAATCAATTCCATCAGCACATATTCTAGATCCAGCTACCTGTGAAAAAGCCCCACCTATGACCACACAAGGCTTTGAAGGGATATCTAACACAAGCCATAACAAGGATGTGGTTTGGTGTGAAGCCCTTAGATTTATCCCCAGTACTGCAAAACAAACAAAAGGACATACTAAGTATCATGATTCTATCCATTTAAAGAATTATAAAGTGTACCCTGCCAAGTCAATAAACTAAGCCAGGTAGAATCATTAAAAGTTAACTAGGATTTGGTGTCTTATAAAATCTACATCAGACTTAAGAACCATGGGCCTATCACTTAAAAACACAAGGTTAAAAAAAAAAAAAAAAAGTTTTAGGACACTGCTGATATTTTATGATATCTATTAAATTTGCCTAAATGTAAAACAGAAACATTAATGTATTTGTTCTGTCTAGATTTTTAGTTAAAGGACTATAGACTGTTATTGCGTTTTTTGTTTGGTGTTGTTTTTTAGGCAGGGTCTCACTATGCAGTTCAGGCTGGTCTTGAACTATCAATCCTCTTGCCTCAGTGTCCCAAGTGCTGGGATTATAGTATGTGCCACCATGCCTGGCTTCATCTAAATTTCATTTAAATCACCATTCCAAAGGTTACAGAGCATTTCAGATACTTCAAATAGTAAGATGTGAAGGAGTCACTTAAAGAAGGGGGCACTGCTAATAAGGAAGAATCTTTAATTGGGCCTGCTCAACTCAGGCTTCCCAGATAGGCATGCACCTTAATAACTATTCAGCAGTGCCTAACTAGCATCGTAAGAAAGGTAAAAGCAACTCAATGCTTTCCTTTCTTGTGGTATTATTCACACTCCAAATGATAACTACTGCCACGGGAGCATTCCAAGGAGAGGTCAACAAAAAGTATACTACAACTGAATCATGTGCTCATTCCCAAGCTCAAAAGCAAACAGAATACAACAAAAATGAACCCTGGAAGATTTAGCTATAGTAGCTATATAATAAAACAATATGTAATGTATAATTATAATTATCTAAATATACTATAGAGAAAATAAGCCAACATATGTCTCTCTGAGAGATTATAGGTGACATTTTCTTTCTTTGCATTTTTAAAATATATTCCCTAATTTTTAGAATATTATGTGATCAGTAAAAATAAATACTTGAGCTAGACATAGTATCTTTTGCCTGGGAAGATGGGTATTCTGGGAAGCTGAGGCAAGAGGATCACAAGCTCAAACCCAGCCCAGTCAAATTAGTGACTTAGTAAGATCCTGGCTAGGACTGAAAAGATAGCTCAGTGCAAAAGTTCTGAATTCAATCCTCAGTACCACAAAAAATAAGTATTTTAAATGAAATTAAAAGGGCCAGGGAGACAGCTCAGTGGAATAAACACCTGCCTAGTAAGCGCAAGTTTGATCCCTGGTTTAAAAAAACAAAAAAACAAACCAAAAACTGTTTAAATGAAATGAAAGCTTTATTATTGCATTGTTTTGCTTCCTCAGCTGTTAAAATTTTAAACATATATAGTCTTTCTATAGACTCACAATCTAGGATGGTGGAATACCAAGCAAATCTGTTAAACAAAATACAAATGTAGAAGACAGTAATATAAAATGTTACAGGCACTGTGGTACTAGCCTTATTAGTCAGCTTTTCCTTTGCTGGGACACAACACCCAAAACCCACAACTTAAAGGAGAGGTAACTCAGCTCATGGTTTCACAGGACTACATATTCAGCTGGCTCCAAGGCCATATGGTTGATGGAGCTGGGGAAGCAAAGGGCCTTAGCTCACGGCGGCAGCCGACCAGGTGAGCAGCAGCAGAGAGCAGGTCACACCTTCATGACCCCACCCCAATATACCCAGAAGTGTACTCTAATTGATCCTGGGTCAGATTCCAAACCCAATCATCCTGACGTTCTACCTTAAGCATCCCAAAGGCAATTCCATTTCTAGTATATACCCAAAAGAATGAAAAAAAGGAACCTTCACAGATAGTTAAATACCAATGATCACAGCAGTATCACTTACAACAGCCAAAATATGGGAATAACCAAAATGTTTCTTGACACATGAATGGATAAACACAATGTGGTATACACATACAACAAAATATAAATCTGCTTGGAAGGAAACTGTTACATGCTACAACATCGATGAAGCTTGAAGTTACTGTGTTAATGTGAAATAAATTAGCACAATAGTACAAATATTGTATATCTCATTTATGTAAGATACCTGAGAACCTGGACATGGTAGTACCACTTGTAATCCCTGCACTTGAGAGGCTGAGGCAGGAGAAAAACCACCAGTTTGGGGCCAGGTAGGCTACAGAGTGAGTTCAAGGCTGACTAAAAATAAATAAAAGAATGAAAGAAAGAACTCTGCAGTAGGCAAATTCATAGACAACAGAGTGGCAGCTGCCAAGAACTGGGGGGAGGGGGGATAGGGTGCTGTTATTAAATGAGCATACTGTTTCATTTCAAGATGATGGCAAAGTCCTAGAAACAGATATGGTGATGGTCACACAACAATGTGAATCTACAGTTATTGAACTGTATTCTTTTAAATGGTATATGCCATGTTATATATGTTTTACATCTATAATTTAAAAACCAAATAATTACTCTATGGGGTAATTAATAAACTCAAAGATATATTTTTAAAACTCAATGTATTTTTTTGGCCAGCTCAGACCACCCTGGGGGCGGGGCTGGCGTGGCATGTGGTGCCAGGGATCAAACAGGGGTCCCCTAAGCCTGCCTAAGCTTGCCTAAGCAGGCACTTCAGACCGCTGAGCAGCTATCTCACTAGCCCTAAAATTTAATGTAGAAAAGTTCTAAAAATTACTTTTGAAAAGCATAATCATACTTCATTAATTCTGTCTTATAAAATTTAAAGTCAAGTTAGTGATATTCTGAATGAAATGTTTTAAAAGACATAGCTTCTTAGAATGTTCTAGCACATACAGCAATCAAACTAAATTCAATGAACTGCTAAGATGACAGGCCTTACCAGGGCTTGATAATCATAAAAATGATAAGCTGTCATTAGTATGTCAATGATATTAGTTACTTCTGAAGTACCTCACTAAGATAGCAATTTTTTTGCTATATTTATAACCCATATTTTATCAAGGGAAAACCTTCCCATAAATAGCACTGACTTGTGTAATAGGTGAATAAATGATTTTTATATTTATTTATGTATTTATTGAGTACAGGGTCTGCAGGGTCTCACTACACAGATGAGACTGGTAGCAATTGTGTTTTCAGTCTCCCAAGCACTGGGATTACAGGCATGTACCACCACACCCAGTCTCAGTTGCCCTCTCAGCATGCTCTGGGGGCAGGGCCAAAACAGCATGCTGAGGATCAAATCCAGTCACTGAGCCTGCCTAAGCAGGCACTTTAGTCTGCTGAGCTATCTGGATGGCCCTAAATGATTATTTTTAACTGTATGGAGATAAAGCAAGGATAGAAGAACAGAAAAGACAAATGTAAGCAGAGGCAGAAGAACTAAGCATCCTCTCCCCCAACACAAATAAATCTCTGTTTTCTTCGGCACCTGAAGAGATATGCTGTGTCCCCAGTGGACTTGCTACATCCATTAGTACCCATGATCAATACCCCACTCCCTGGATGGCTTTCCCTGGTGATGGCACTGTTCCTAAGAGAGTTTGTGGCAGGGGAAAAGAAAAGGCTGTTTTATAGTCTGAAAAGCAAATTCTATCAGGAGGATAAACAGAGACCTTCCAATTTTAGAAATCCACATTTAGATCTGTAGGGACAAAGCAACAGAGTAACAACCACCAATCATTTCATTTCACTTTCTTCTAGAAGCCATGTCCTAAAGGAGGGTGGGAGAGCAAATAAAATTCACTTAGCAAAAACAAATATACTTGAAAATGTTTATGAAGTTTAAAAAATCAGGAAATAAGATAAATAGTACAGAAAAATTTTGCTTTTGATGAAATAATAGTCTCAACATTAAAACTAGAAATTTAGGGCTGACCTGTGAACATGGCGCTTCTACATAGATCTCAGTCCCCTCCCCTATTCTAACCAGAGAAGTACATGGCACCAGAAGACTGATGGCTGCTAATAAGATTTTTCAACTTTGGACCTGCCTTTTGCTAACCTGAAAACTTTCTAAGAAAAAGAAAACAAAATGGAGTAAGCACCTCTTCAGAATGCTGGTTAACACAGACATTCTGGTGTCATGAGTGGAGCACGTGTGCTGACCCATTCTTTTCTGTGGAAACTGACCCTCAGGGATCCACTTAAAATGGCCCAGCCCTTCTTCAGCATACTTGCAATAGCCAGGTTTGGGCTATTAGAAACAATAATGCTAAATATATTTTTCTAATTACAAAAAACTTAACTAAAGCACTTAAGCATATACTGAAGATTTGTATTAGAGGCCTTTGACTTTATAAACTGGATGGATGAGGATCTTACCTATCAGTTTAAGCTGCATGAAAACAGCAACTTATTTATACTAACACTGAAAGTCTATCATGCCTCCAAAATAAGCAGTATGATATGATAATGTGAACAAAACAACAGCATATATGACTGATTCTTTTGCAATCACCCTAGATACCAAGAGTCCTGTAGCCATTGTAAAGAATACCCAATCCTGATCCCTGCCTCTGAGGAGCCAAAACTCTTAGTAAAAAGTCAGATCCTAAGTGAACAAAAACATATAATTTAAATCAATTGGAAAAATTAAGCAAACAACAAGGATGCAACACATGCAAGTATATAGCAAGTATAAAAAATTATTTGCACATGGCCGTGACTCATCCTCATGTCAGACACTGACAAAAGGACGTACAAAAGGCGGTACAGGGCTACAGGATAAATCCTGAGAGTACTTGGCTGACCTTATCAGATACAAAAGTTACATTTCTGGGTATATAGGTCTTGCTATATCTTGGTCTTAACCATCCAGCAGAAAAGTATAAAAACGAGGTATATAAAGTAAATCCATATTAATACGATGAGCTGTAAAAAGCTCAAGTCAATAACTTCTGAGGATAACCCACTAATATTATAGACTGTTAGACAGTGTTAGATTGTTTAGTTGAATTCAAACACCTATAGTATTTAGATGCCAATAGAATATTCACCTCTGACAGGACAAAAAAAATAATTTTTTTAAAAAAGGATACAAAGGAAAGATCATTTTGTATTTATATATACAAAATAGGATAAATTTACAGCTAGTTTTGCTTAACTCAATGAGAAGAAAGAGGTGTACTAACAGTGTTTGGACAGAATATCCTGTCTGCTTCTTGTACTATGGATAACCACTAAGAAGACAACAATGTACAGTGTATTGACTATCAAAACCGTCCTATTAATCAGCTGTGAAACTGTCTCATTCATATTTATTTCTCCATTAAAAAAATAAATATAAAAAAATTATTTGCACAATAGTGACAACCGTAAAAAAAAAAAAAAAAAAAAAAACCTGCATACCCTAGAAAACTGCTAAGAAATTTTAGAAACTAGACTCTACATCCTAAGAGATGATAAAAGAAATGTAAGCCTTTCCTCAGTGAGGACCATCTATTTTCCTCCAAGAACACAGTCTTCGTGGTGTTGTTTTCTGTCAATGGAAGCTCCCACTGGGCACAAAAGATTTAAGGATGTGGCCTTTTTCTTTTTCTTCTAGTACTGGAAATAGAACTCTGAGCCTTTGTACTAAGCTACATCTCCAACCCTTTTTCATATTTTGAGATAGGGTCTCACTAAACTACCTAGGCTGGACTGAAACTCATGATCCTCCTGCTTCAGCCTCCAAAGTGCTGACCATTACAGGGATATACCACCATATCCAGCTATTCTCTATTTTTGAGTATATTATATTTCAACTCCAGGAAAACTTTCAAATAAAGAGTTCTAGGGCGTGGGGGAAAACTTTACAGACTATAACCCTGCAACTGTGTCATTCATTTAGGCTGCAGTAAAGTGATTCTTACATTACAGAAAAAACACAGGCTACTCATGCCCACTTCTCTCATACCTACTCTCATGGATTTTCAGAAAATATGCAGATACTTAATACAGAGCCTACGTCCAGATAGAATCAGCCTCAAACATTTCAAAACAGAAATAAACCTTAAATTATTTCACCCATTATATAGGCTCTGCAAATAAAACGCCGTTGCCAAGATTTATGGGAGCACTAACTCTGTCACTGCCTTAGCTGCTAGAAGTTGCTCTCCACTTCTTTTTTAAGTTCACAGAACTACAAGAATGTAAAGAATACTCTAAATTCTGACAAACTCCATAAGATCAGAAAGTCTAAAACTCAGCATTCTCAAAACAGTCTTGGAGCCGGGGAAATGGCCCAGTAGAATAAGCACTTTCCTAGCAAGTGCAAGGGCCTGAGTTTAATCCCCAGTTAAGCCAAAAATCAATCAATCAATCAATCAAAATAGTCTGTCAGCCCTCATAAAGATGCAGCTGAAGTCACCTGTTAGGTGACTAAAGATCACCCTCCCACCATCACAAAGTTAGCATGACTACTCTCACAGAGAATTTCCCAACACTGATTTTGGCTGCCCTTTGCCTTATTAGTTTTGTTCAAATTCATCCCTATTTTAGAAGAATATGTACAGTCCTACAACTATCAATTCCCAACAGCAAAAAAAGTTATTTGACTTGAAGCCCAACTTGCAATAATGGCCCTGGAAGTATGTCTCTTCATGTCACTGCCCAGAAGCTTCTGGCAGTTCTAGGACACAAAGTATCTGACAACTCACTGTAAATGAAGAAATAATTCTATGGAAGTCATGTGCTCGCACTGGAAAAAGAACCCAAACAGCAATAACATTAGCAGCAAAAAACCACACAGGGTTGTGAAGGTGATCTTATGAAAAGCATTACTGTTCCAGATACTTTTATTTCAAAAGGAAACCAAAAAATCTCAATATTTTTATGTGATTCTGTTCTCAGTTTTATCACACATATAGGTATAAGACAAAAATAATGAACAAAAACAGATAGGTAAAAGATTTAAAGAAATCAATGCAGCACAATAATAGTCCCCCCCCCCCATGAGTTCAAGGTTGGGATGGAGGGGTCAAGTTTAAAGCTACCTATCCCTTCATGAGCTTCTCCTATGCGAATGTTCTGAAACCAATTTTGTCTGCTAGTCACAGGTGCTTTGTTTTGCGTGGGTTTTTCTGTTTGTTTGTCTGGTTGGTTGGATTTTGTGATATAGTCTCATTTCACCCAGGCTGGTCTACAACTTACAGGCTCAAGTGATTCTTCCATTTCACTCTCCCAAGTATGTGGAACTACACACACACCACTGCACCAGGCTATATAAAAAATTATCAAGTCTACCCTGTGATGAGTTAAAGCCAGAATAAAATTACAGCAATGTACAGACAAAGCCATGAACTCTACTCAATAAATGTTTACTAAATGTCCTCAGGCAAATAGGACACAAGCCAACCACAAAAGCCTGTGACTTCTGCAGAGCTTCCATGGGGTGAGGGGATCTGGCACAGGGATGCTCACATACTGTGGCCAGCACTCTGGTAATAAAGTTCAGAGGCTGTGGAAGCCCAGAATTGAGTGGCACCAACAAAAGTGAGTATGTGTGCCAGGTTCTAGTGGAGGGACTGAAAGCAAGCGTGGCTGTAACAAAGTAGTCTGAGCTTAATCCTAAAAGCACACATAACCCCTGGAGGGTAGAAGCAGGGAAGTGGCATGATCAAATGTAGGTCTCTGAAGATTACTCTGACCAAATGTGGAAGATAGATGGGGTGAAGAGTGTTGAGGGAGTCTAAAGTAACTACATCAATCCAGGAAAGAAAGGACTAGACGCCCACATGTGGGAATGGGAGAACACTGGATGTGACTGGCTGATGAGGTGAGTGGTGGACTAGGGGAAAGGCGAAGTCAAAGCTTACACCTAGATGTTCCTCCTGAGAAGACTGGACTACCGCAGGCTGGATAGAAAACACAGCAGGCTCCAGAGGGGTGGGTCCCACTCTAGATATTTTAAAGTTTAGGTATCTGCAGGATGTCAAAACAGACACATCTCAACAAATTTATAAATCCAAAGTTCAAGAGCAAGAGATCTGGACTGGATATTTACAAATCCGACAAGAGATCACCTATCTGACATCTGATCATCTGACAAAATACTCCACCCAAAGTATGTGGAGTCAGAAGTACAGAGGATCATGGCAGAACTCAAGAAACTCCCAAAGGAAAGAGAGAGGCAGCACCCCACAGAAGAGAGTGAAAGGATCAGGGGGAGGAAGAGGAAAACCAGAAGAGTACAGGGCCATGACTTAGGGACATGAGAACCACAAACACGGAGTAAGCCAGTGTCAAATGCTGCTGAGAGACCAAACAAGGGGAATGACAAGGGCTCTACAAGGAGAATCACCACTGACCTCACAAAGATGAGTCTCATGAGGCTGTGGGCAGAAGTCACATTGCCAGTGGAAGAGTATATGAAAGGTGAAGCAAAGGAAACAATGAGTATAAACAACCTGTTCCAGAAATTCAGTTGCGAAAGAAAACAGAAACCATACAACTACAAAATAAGATGGGAGTTGAGGGACAATTTCTAGTAACCTTCTCACTTGAAACACATTAGACTTTATGTTTAAAAATCAATAAAAAGAGCCAACAGAGAGAATTGAAAGACAGAGGACAGGATATGATAACCAAATGAGGTTTCTGACAAAGGAGGAGAGAATGGTTCTATAGCAAAGATGTGAGAGACACTAAAGATATGGGGAGTGTCTTCCATTCCAGCACAAGAATAGGGAAAGATACTGTTATGGTTTGTGTACAGTTGTCCCCACAAAGCCTCATGCAGTCTTGGGGCAGCTTTTGGAGTTTGTGGTTGATTAATGTTGGTGTGGATGCTGCACCTGCCCTGGGACAGGTAATTTGCATTACAAAGTAAGGTGAGAAGAGAAGCTAGCTGCTTGAGCTGCTGCTCTCTCTCCCCTGTGCTCTAGCTCTTTACCACCACCATGAAAGGTTGCTTTCTGCCATGTGCCGCTCTGCCTTGGAGCCAGCTGAGTATGGACGGAAACCTCCAGTTACTGTGAGCTAAATAAACCTTCCCTTCCTTCGTTTTGAGTGTCAGGTATTTGTCCCAACAACGAATAAAAAGTAACTAAGACAGATACATTGGATAAAATTTTTTTAAAAAGTTTAAAATAAAAGCTGAACAGCTCCATGTGGTGACCCACATCTACAATCCCATCACTGGAGGAGGATCACAAGTTCATACCCAGCCCAGGCAATTTAGTGACTTAGCAAGGATCTGCTTCAAAATAAGATATTTAAGGAGTTCCTAGGTTCAAGCCCAGTACTGGAAAGAAATAATGTTTAAATGCTAGCACCCAGGTGCAGAAGGAATATTCACCAATATTCTCTACTCTGCATTATGCATGCCACCAGCAATGTGCAAGGGTTCCAATTTCTCCATATCCTCACTAAGACTTATTTTTGCCTTTTTAGTAGAGCCATGCTAGGCTGGGTGTGGTGACATACACCTATAATCCCAGCACTCAGGAGGCTGAGGCAGGAGTATCACCAGGAGTTTGAGGCTATCCTGGGCTACATAATGAGTGCAAGGCTAGTTTAAGCTACAAAGCAAAACCCCATCTAAAAAAAAAAAAAAAAAAAAAAAAAAAATTCCCTTGTGTGAGGTGGTATCTTGGCATTCTCTTCAGAGGTCACTTAATTTTCCCTGTGAAGTAAGGCATTTAAGAGAAAGAACAATAAAATGTGGAGTGCAACAACTTGAGGAAAACAAAAACAAAAAAATAACAGGTAGAGAAATCTAAAGCAGCAACCAAGGAGAAAGGAGAAGAGCACTGGTCAGGGAAATCCAGCAGGAAGATAAAGCAGCACTCAGAACAAGTTGAAGACTATAGGCTTGAAGTACCCTGTGGTTTCCAGCAAATTTTTTTTTTTTTTTTTTTTTTTTTTTGCAGAACCAGGGATTGAACTCAGGCCCTTGCACTTGCCAGGGAAGCGCTTATTCCACTAATCCATCTCCCTGGCCCCCAGCAAGATTTTTTTCTCTAGGAAATTGATGTAAGCATAACTAGAATATAAAGTCACTCAGAGGATTTTCTCATTTAAAGACAGTGATTGAAGTCTTCCTGAAAAAAAACCACCACTTTGTTTGCTTAAAGTTCCATGACATCCACCTTACACATGACAGTTGGCTTGTGATTCAATCTCCTTGCACTTTGAAGGTGGAGCGTCTCACATACATATGTTCAGTGCAGATCTACTACCTTTACTGGATGGGTTTATAATGGTTAATGCACTGCTAACTTCATCAAATGAGAAAAGGCAAGAGAAACATCACACATCCATCATATCCATAACGGTTAGTCCTTTAAAACACTTCAGGTAATCACATCATAAAATGTTCACTACAAACTGATCATCACATACACAAGCAGTAACAAAGCCACACACACAAAAAAGGATATTCTGATTTAATCCATTACCTTGCAGGGCATGAGATATACTACAATTTTCAGTTTAATTCAACAAATAAATTCCTATGTGATATGAAGTATAGATTTAATTAATTTAAAGATGTACCACTAAGTCACACTTACTGCGTAAGATGCCCACAATTTTGTATCAAGGTTCACATCTTGGGAATAGCACCTGCCTGGCAAGTGCAAGGTCCCAAGTTCAATCCCTAGTACCACAAAAAAAAAAAAAAAAAAAAAAAAAACACCAAGTAACTTACATTCTAATACTTAGTGGTATAACACAAAACAGTGTTTTATCTTTTTTTTTTTTTTTTTTAGAACCAGGGATTGAACTCAGACCCTTGCACTTGCCAGGGAAGCACTTATTCTACTGAGCCATCTCCCCGGCCCCAGTTTTATTTATCTTGTATCTGTATCTTGAGCATATTCAGCTGGGGTTGCTCATGAGGTCGCAGTCTGATTACAGAGCCTCAGGTACATGGGACATTCCCAGTGGTCTCTCCTCCTCCATCTAGCATGATCCAGTCCTCTATACCCAGAATGATCTACACAGTGGCTTCCAAGAGAGTGGGAGCTAAAGCTGCCATGCTGCTTAGGCACTAAGCCTAGAACTGCACAGTATCGTATCTACCACCTTTTCCACTGATTAAAACAAGTTACCAGGCCAGCCTAGATCAAACAAAGTAGAAACAGATTCACTCTTGATGGAAAGAACTAGTAGTCAAGCAAAGGACAGGAAGATACCAGCAAAGGATAGGAAGAGAGTTGCTGGTGGTCATCTTTGGAAACCATCCATCACATCTGTAACCACCACCACTGGATGTCTTCACTATATCAATTTAGGACTGAACCATCTGAGAAGGGATAACCTTTATCTACTTCCTAAACTAACTTCTTAAGCATTAGAAAGACTATCCCAGCAAAGAGCTGACCATGTGAACTAATACTTTTTTTTAAAAAAAATCTTCCTTTCTAGGGCTGTAGGAAGGATAAACATAACACTTCAGGAAAGGTCTGAGAATAGGCTTCCATGGACTAGATCACTTCCTGACGTCATTTCACCCCTTACACACAATTTGCTATTATGTATGCATGAGTATGATATTTTGAAAGTGTATTTAATACTCAAATACATAGAAGTATCCCTAGTTATTTAAACTCCTGCTATTCAAATTGCCTAAACTGAAGAATCAGTAGATTTGGATAACTCCATTAGCCTTTTTTTTGTTGTTGCTGTTTTTGTTTTTTTGAGACAGGGTTCCACTTTGTAGTTCACACTGGCCTTGAACTCAAGAAATGCTCGTGCCTTAACTTCTCAAGTGCTGGGATTATACCACAACAGTCCACTACTTCATTCTTGAATTTAGGGCCAGTATCAAGAGTTTTGTTAGGGGGCCGAGGAGACAGCTCAGTAGACTAAGCGCTTGCCTGGCAAGTGTAGGGTCCTGAGTTCAGGAAAAGGAAAAAAAAAAAAAAAAAGTTTTGTTAGCCAAACATGGTGGCATATACATGTTAATCCCAGCACTCAGGAGGTTGAAGCAGGAGGATTTCTCCAGTTCAAGGCTAGCTTGGACTACACAGTCTAAGGTCAGCCTGAATTAAAAAGCAAGACCCTGTCCCAAAAGAAGAAAAGACAAGAAAGGACTGAATTTGCATAAGACAGTGTTCCTTAAAATATGAATTCTTACTAAAGTCTGGAATCCAATAAATTTGTATAGAAAAAATATTAACTGTTATCTTTGGACAGTACAAGTATGGAGCATATACATTCTTCTTTAAACCTATTTGTATTTTCTCCCATCATTGCTAATTTTTCAGAAGGTAAGTCTTGTGTACTTAGAAACACTTTTTAAATTTTCGTCTATCTTGTGGGTCAAATACAGAGTTGATGGGAAGTATTCCTTTCTAGGAAGTTATGTTTAAATTCAGCCAACACTCATCACTTCCCTCCTGTGCATTCAATACATACAAAATATGAAAATTTTATCAGACTTTCTTAAACTGTGCAACCCACTCTCTCCCCCCCCCCCCACAAAAAAAAAGCATCTTAATGATTTGCTGGACTCTGGATTCCTGTAGAGCCTAAACCTCACTTCTTATGCATGACTGTTTCTACTACACACAGAAGTATAATGAAAATAACAAGGGTCATTCATAGCCCTTTGATCATCCTCTCCACAATGACTCTCAGGTAAAAGAAGACTGTCTCAGACTCCCTAGCTCCTGACTATTAAGATGGGGTCAAGCTCCTCTTGGAATATATTGGTGATTTTTAATTTAAAATATTAGATAAACTTTTTTTTTTTTTTTAAGCTACAAGGCTAGGGAGATAGCTCAGTGGCAAAAGTGCCTTCCTGGCACGAACAAGGTCCTGAGTTCAATCCCTGGTGCAAAAGAAAAAGCAAACAAACAAAAAAAAAACGTTCTGCAGAAGCAATCTCTTTAAAGATGATACGCTTTTTCTTCAAGAGAAACAGACAAGAATGAACAGACTGAAATTGAACAGACTGAAATTCACACAATGGATTAAAAGCTATCTGACACAGGAAATACTACATTAATAAAATTTAAACATACAAACTCAACACTAAAGCAGCACAAAAGGGTGACATTTGCCCAGGGATTACTTCTAAAGGATTCGCTATAAAGTTTGAAGGCGGCTATAAATTCCCTTCTGGGTTCAACCATTCTTCCATGCCTCCCGGCACTACATACTTAGAGGATTTAATATTATTAGCCCACAGTACACACCCGTTTCAGAAACTCAGCTTTTGCCCTGTAAGGCTTTAAGTTAAATGAGACCATTAGACTTTTTTTTAAAAAAAGCATGATATAAAATTGTAATCCTAGCTGCAAAAGTTCTGCAGCAGATGGCTTTATATTGGGTCGCCTGCACACACACAAACAAAAAGCCATTATCAGTACAAGAAAGCATGCCTCAACATTCATTTTAAATAAAGCTGGTAGGATTGGGGAGGCTTTTTAAAAATCAGAAGTAAGAAGAAAGAAAAATCCCGATCGCTCCGTTCACCGCGCTCCTGGGCACATGTTCCCCGTATGAGAGGCGCCCCTCTGTGGACTGCCGGTTGCGCGCAAAGGGAAAGCGACGGAACAAGGCTCGGTGACACTACTGCCCTCAGGGATGCTTAGATCCGGGGAAGGGCCAAGTGAGGATGGAGGAAGGAGGTCTCTCAGCAAATCGGCGCTTAAGGCGGTGACACACCACGAGTGAACAGAACCGCGCTGGTGCAGCACGAAACAGAAAGCGAGCGGAGAGAACTTTCCCTGCCGCCCCCAACCTTGCCAACTCCCTGTCGGAGGAAACGCGTGCAGAGGGCCAGCGCGCCCGCTCCGACGCAGCGCCCGGAGGGCCCGGGAGCCGGGGAAGGGCGGCGGGTGGTGTACGTGGGCACCCCGGCGGCCCAGCCCACCGGGAGGGAGGCGAGTCAGGCCGGGTAGAGCGCGCCCGGCGAGCCCGACCCCGCGCCCACCGCTACCTGCAAGGCCAGCGCCGCCCCGCCGTCCGGGCCCAGGCTCCGCGCGCCACGGGGTCTCACAGCTGCGCCGGCCGCAGACGCCAGAGCGGGCGAAGAGCGGCGCCGACGCGCGGCTCAGGGGCGGGGCGCGGGCTCCGGGCCCGCCGGTCACGTGTTCCGGGTCGCCTCACGTGACCTGGGACCGCGACGCCCCAGGCCTGGCTGGCGGCCGCAGCTCCAGCTCCTCCGGCTCTTGCCGAGCTCGCAGAACTGGCACTTTGCTAGGCCAGCCCCGAGGCCCTGAGGAGTCGTGGTGGAGTATAGCGGCTCCTGCCGGAAGTCATGCTTTTGTTCCTGGGGGGGAGCCAGCGCCGCGCGCCGCTCCTGCGCGCCTCCTGCTGGCGGGGGCGGGGCGGGGGTGACTCTTGCCCCGAGGGACCTAGGACGCGAAAGTGCGCTGCACCTGCGGACGAAGGCTGCAGAGGAGAAGCGTTGGTGTTACCTGGTTTCCCGCGCACACCTACCCCATCCGCCCAGGATCCAAAGCACCTGCAAGGTGCACCAGGGAAAGAGAGGGTGGCACCAGGGCCAAGAAAAGAAAGTTGCGAGCCATGGCGTGCAAGTAATGAAAGGCAGAGATGCCTCAGAAAAATAGGCTGTCAAGACTGGAAGGAACTAGGAAGGCATCTGACCCAATCCTTTTCTTAGAAGTGGCTCGACTGAGGGCCCAAGGTACCATGGTTAGAAACAGGAAAATTGAGAGCCACACCTTTCCCTTTATCTGCAAATACAACACCATCCTAATGATTATCCCTATTTAAACTTATGAAGGCCTAATGCCCAAGGCAACAGATCATTGATACCAGTGGAATAGCAGGCACTGGAACTGAGGTGTCTGACCACAATGGAAGGCGCCTGAAGTTGGAGGTGGCTAACTGTTTAAATACTAGAAGCTTGAGTTATTTAGAGTTCCTTTTCTGCCTTTTTCCTTTTGCCCTTCTGCCTGTACCTGCTTCTACCATCCTGTAATCTTCAATAGCATTCACTACTTACTACCAGGTATAAGCTTGGCAGTTCTTTCCTTGACTGGCACAAGAATCTAGACAATTTTCTGCCTCATTTGGCAGTAACAAAGGAGCTACTTCTTTCTGTGCAAGCCTATCACCTGTAAAGGCCACAATATACTGTAAAATCTATGTGGTTTTCAGAATACTCAGCTAGCTCCACAGGATGAAATAGGAACTTCTTGACAGTGTTCCAAGCAATTTCCCATTTCAGCACTCATGAAATATGCCATATATATATATATATATATATTAGGAATCGGACTCAGGACGTGGTGCTTGCCAGGCAGGCACATATGCCACTGAGCTATCTCCCCAGCCTGCATGAATAAGTGTTTTAAACATTGTTTCCGAAGTACAACCAAATAGCTCTGGTGGGATACTAAAACAATAACTTTTCACATCTGCTTCTTTCTCAAGACCAATGTAAACTGGCTACAGAGAATTCCTATTTGCCTTGACTACACAGCTTTCCTTAAATTGCTTTTTTCCCTAGCCTAATTCTTTGTTCTTTTACCTCTGTGTGAAATAATCCTGAATTAGTGCTATCTCCCTCCCTGCAGGAAAAAATAAATAAAAGCCAGACAGTAAAGAAATAAAATCAAATCTTATGTAGAAACTGTTTCAAGCTAGGAATTGAGCCCAGTTCTATATTCTCTTTTTCCTCAATTGGCAGTAGTCATGAATGTGTTTTTAATCTCTATACTGTCTGGCTCTGGCTTTAGCATGCTCAAAAGTACCCATCAGTCTCCTACTCATCTTTCAAAATCTAGGTCAAACACCACCTACTTTTATCTTCTGTCTTTGCATCCTACTCCATGATTGATTTGATAGTTTCAGCAATTGGAGTTCATTCAGAGAGCCTCACCTGCAACTTATTCCTTGATTTCATAACACTGTATATGTTCTGGTAGAGAAATTTCATCTTACCCAGAAATATACTAAACATTTCCTGTGAGAGGTGGATTATGTGTTGCCATCTTCTCTCCTAGATTATGAACTCTTTGAAACAAATCTTTCTGGACTTAGTCCAGAACCTGGGATGTTGTGTATCACTCAATACCCATGAAGGAAGTAGCTTTGGGGGAAGGGGAAGGGGGAGGGATAGGTCAGGAAAAGACAGGGTGTAGACTTCCGTTGAGCTTTGTTAGAAGTTACTAGCAGGTGTGGTGCCACAAGCCTGTACACTGACACTTGGGAGGCTGAGGCAGGAGGATCATTGCAAGTTCAAGACCATCCTGAGGCTACAAAGTGAGCTCAAGGCTAGCCTGAACTACATATTGAGACCCTGTCTCAAAGTTAACTGGAACCAGGAGTGTTAACACATGCCTGTAACCCCAGAAGTTGGGAGGCTGTGGCAGGAGCATGGAGGCATACTCCAGGCCAGCCTAAAATTAATGGAGAAATTTACTAAGGGCTATGGCCTCTACCTCTGCAGAATTAGGCTCAGCAGTTAGAAAGACTGGCAAACAGGAAAACAAAGGCAAAGAAACTAAATTCAAGGAGGTCCTAAATAACTTGATCAATATAAGCCCCTTTACTTAACCTACATTTCTTGTCCTCCAACTTCCCTGCTAACCCTGGCTTCCAACAAACAACAGCAAAGGTCATACCACTGGAAGAAATCCAATGGGAAGACCAAAGACAGCCATGGAGTGAGTCAGATTCCAAAAGTCTAAAGGGACAAAGATCTCCATAAAAAAAGAGCCACAGATAAGAACATATCAGTATTTCACTTTTGAAGGATTCCCTACACATCCAGAGCTATCTATGATCTCTCTCTTCACCCTTTTTCAGCACCCTCAAATTATCTTCTCTTGGTTTAAATTAGGCTTCTTTAATTTTTTACTGAGGTTTTGTTTACAATCTGCAAGAGCTTTGTTTTCCAACAGAATGGTGCATGGGATTGCCAGACATTACAGCTTTACCAAGATAGTACCATTGCAGTGAACTTACTAATTTATTTAACTACTTATTTTCTTTAAAGAAATTCTTGGCTGCAATCTGATCAAAAGAAAAATGTAGATTTCGACCCAGAGCCCAGGGCCCACGGGTTACTCACTGGACACAGGCCAGGCATGTGAGTAGGCCCACCTAGGGCCTACCAGATCCTCATTCCACCCAGAGTCCAGGATCGGTGGTGTGTGAGTCAGACTGCTGGGGCCCACCGGATCCTCACTGGGGCTAGCACCCAGGTCCATGTGTGAGTAGAACTTCCTCCATCAAACAGGCCTGGTGTGGAACCCTGTGGCAGGACTCCCTGCAGAGAGGCTAGAGGCAACACCCACCCAGCTGATCCAGGAACAGAACATCTTGTCAGTATGTCACAGAGGGTTCACCTCCAAGGGCTGCAGCTGGAAGAAGTGGAGCACAGCAGCCAGACCCAAGCCACACCCACCTGGACGAATTTGAACTTGGTAGATCTGGATCTGGTGCTAAGGCAATAACTGTATATAAGCTATGCACCAAAGGTTAGAAGACAATGCTATACAAAATGACAAGCAGAAGGAGCAAAATGCATTCTCAGGCCCTTAGCCCACCCAGAACAAATGCAAGAGACAATAGCATAGGAGAAATTGGAAATCACACACCTGAAATCTCTGAAATAATAGTGTCTGAAGTAAAGAAACAACTGCAGAAAGATGTAGAGGAAATCAGATCAGAAATAATTTCTGAAGTAAAAAAAGAAATAACTATAACGAAAGAAGTACTAAGTGCTTCTAAAGAAGACACTGATTTTAAAAAAGGCAAGAATATAAAAATGATGGAATTCTTGAGTGAGCAATATAGGAAAGAAATAGAATGCATGAAGTAGATTCAAAGTGCTATACAGGAAATTAGAGCCTCAATCATAAGCTGGAAAAAGCATTTGAATGAAAGTGAAAATAGACTTTCAGACCTTAAAGACACCATTGCAGCTAGTGAAAAGGTAAGAAAAGATCTCTTAAATACACCTAGGATGCACGAAAAAATAATTCAACATCTGCAAGATGATGCAAAGATGAAGAACGTAAGACTAATAGGCATTGGGCCAGGGAGATAGCTTGGTAGAATAAGTGCTTGCCTGGAAAGTGCAAGGTCCTGAGTTCAATCCCCAGTACCAGGAAAAAAAAAAAAAGACTAATAGGCATCAATGAGAAAGAAGGAGTCAATACAGATGGTATAAAAAGAATATGGACAGAAGTAATAGGAGAAAACTTCCCAAATATGGGAAAGCAATTGACATTAATGTAACCAAAGCATATAGAACTCCAAATAACATCAACCCAGTTAAAAACACACCCAGACGTAGTGATCAAGATCCCAGTAATTCAGCACAGGAACAGTGTACTAAAAGCCAATAGAGAAAAGAAACATCACATTGAAAGGAAAACCCATCAGAAAAATGGTACTCTTCACAAACCATCAAGTCAAGAACAGCATGGAGCAAAGTACTACAAGTCTTACAAGAAAATAAAGTCAAACCCAGACTGGTATACCCTGCGAAACTCTCTTTCAAGTATAATGGAGAAGTGAAATACTTCCATGACAAGGAACAACTAAAGAATTTCATGACAACAAAACCAAATCTACGCAGACTACTAAAAGATATTCTAGAGAGGGATTAAAATGACCACAACTCCCTGAATGAGAACGGAAAGAACCCACCAAATAGGGCAAACAAACACAGGAGAATAAGAGGTATACAGCAGCAATCTTTTAGTTATTCTTTTGTATACAGCCACAAAATATTTCCATCAGCATACTCTGCAAATGGACTTCTCCTGCACCCTGTGGGTCATGATTCTATCCAGGTCTATAGGGTGGATATCAAAGAAATGGCAGTAGCTCAGGCTCACAAGTGACACCTGGCCACAGTAAGCATCATGGACACTGTTCATGTCCACAACATACTAGAACTTTGTTGATATTCTCTTCCCAGCCTGTTAGAAGTGCTGGTCATATATTTGCCATTCCAGTATTTATGTTTTATTCTTAGTAATTCTTTACTATCATGAAAACTTTTTCTTCATTGAATTGTTTTGAAATATTTAATTTTTAATTAATATTTAATTTTCTGAATATTGTTTAATCTTAATTTTTGTTTTAAGATTTATACTGTATCTTTGACTTGGTATAATATTTTCTTCTAGTATTAGAAACTTTAAAAAATATATTTCCATTTTCCATTGACTTTATATTACTTCTTTGTCTTTTACACACACACACACACACACACACACACACACACACACACAAAAGTATATAACCCCACATAAGATTGATACTATTTTGTAGAAATCTTCATTGACCTTTTAAATGTGTTCATCTAAAATATTTTACATAGTCCTGCATAACTATCATTTTGAGAGCTTTTTATTTTTTATCCAGGACCATACAGCAACTTCTCTTGCCTTCTGGATTATGGTCTTTATTATTTCCTATATGCTACGTCTGGAGGTATTAGAATATTTTGAGTTTGTATAACTGGAAAATATTTTCCCTTTAGTATTCTTTCTTTATTTGTTTATTTCATTTTTTCTTGCTTTCTTTTACTTTTAGTTTTCAAAGGTATGTTTGCTAAGTATAAAATTCAATTGAGGGCAGATCTTTTTTTTTTTTTTTCTTTCAGTCCTTTGAATTAATTAGTGTAATTTCTTACACACTTGGTCTTTCTTTTTTCTTTCTAATGTGGAATAAGATGGTATTTAATTTTGTTCATCTATAGCTAATTTTTATGTGTATACTTTAATGATTTTTTATTTACAATAAATTTTGAACAATTTCATCTTTGTGTATCTTAGTATGATTTTTTTCAAATTTCTTGTGCAAAAGCTTCATTTTTCTTGGAAATATAGTGCTATGATTTCAACTAAATTCAGAAATTTTAAATCTTTAAATATTTATTACCTAACTCTTTCTACTTTGAGAAGTCTAATTATATGAATATAAGTTTCTTGATTTTGGCATAGAGTCAACTATTATATGACTGATCTGTAAATTCTTCTTCATTTTAACTTGGACAATTTTTATGGTTATATTCATTTAAGTTTGTAAATAATTTACTTACAATGTGCAATATATTACAGAAATATTTCTCTAAAATTCATCCTGTCTGTCTTATATCTTTCACATTTCAATATTTGTCTACATTTTTAAAATGCTATATAACTATTTATTTTCAATAGTTAATGAGAAAAAAAGAATAAAAAGTAAAATAAAATATTTTCAAAATAAAAGAAAAAGAAAAATGTACTTGTTTGAGACCAAAGAGAGACAAGAAGAGGAGGTAGGGGAGGCTTGAGGTTTGATTTATCAAATAGTTCCTGAGTGTGCATCACTTACTGTGTGTCAGGTGCCATACTTGGTGGGTTTTGGAGGACAAAAAGTTGAATGATACATGGTTGATGCTTGCTGACCTCCAGGAAGGTGTAATGTGGTTCATTATTTCAATAAAGAGTAAAAAGTATCGTTTTGAAGGTGTTAAGTGAGCACAAATTAGGAGTCGGAAAGGTTTTCTGTGTGTATTTAAAGGAAAAATAGTAGATAAAGAAGGGAAAGCAAAAGACATTCCAGGATTGAACAGTATATCCAACGGTAGCAAAACAGTATTTGTTCATGGAAAATCAAGTAGCTCTCTATCAATGGCCTTGGTGATGTCATTTATGTCTAGGACAAAGGAAACTTAATTAGACTAATCCTCATATTCTTGAAAGAATAAGATATTTACATTAGTATTATTGATTGGTTTGAGTAGCTTTCCTTTGCCCGTTTTTATTTATTTCTTTTTTGACTCTGGGGATTGACTATGCTAATTATGTGCTCTACTACTGAGCTACACTTCCACCTTCTGAAGTACTTTCTAGCAGACAAATCATAGGCAAATTATCTATAAATTGACCTGAGTAGTGTTCGATAACTTTTTTACCTTTTTATCCCTAGCTCCAAAAATTCTCTGTAATTATGATCTTAAGACAGTAATTTTTTTGTTCTATTTCAGTATACTCTGCCTCTTCAGACTGAAGGGTGGGTAGTTGGAGCTTGTTTGTTCATCTGTTTTGCAATGGTTGTGCTCAATCCCAGGGTCTTGCATATGCTAAGCACTTGCTCTGCAGTTGGAACTTTTCTTCTTAAAGAAGAATCTAAGGAAATAATGAAGAATTGAGGTAGAGTGGAATACAGGAGAATGATTCTTGTCACTCCTGAGAGTTTAGAATTTCATTTAAAAACATAATCTCTTCACAAATCAGAATGCCCTTTTTTTTTTTTTTTTTTTTGGTACTGGGGATTGAACTCAGGACCCTGAACTTGCCAAGCAAACACTTATTCTACTCAGCCATCTCCCCAGGCCCTAGAATATCTTCTTTTGTTCACTTTCTTCTGCTTCTGTGCTTTTCTTCTGTGAGTGTTGATTTGAACAGCTGTGAGTCTACCTGTCTGGTTCCAGTTCCTTTAGCTGGACCAGCTTTGTGAATAAGATCTTCCCTTACAAAATAGTTGCTTTACCTGGACTGCTGGGCAGGTCTTGGATTAAGCAAGTCAAATTAAGAGAATTAATTTACTTCTTACAAGACTTGAATATTATTTGTTCTGAGAGAATAAAAACAGTGAGGAGTACCCATATTATCTCTACTCTTTTCTTCTCTGCTCCTTCCCTCTTCCAGGGTTGTCTGTCTCTGTCTCTGGATTGAGAACAGACAAGCCAGAGGACCACCAGCCAATTCTTGTATTGCCTAAATAGGGAGCATTTGAATCAACACCTAAGGCTATCTACTGGCTTACATGATACATAGCCAGGAAGTCTGTTCTGACAGTCTCAAAAACAATGCAGTTTATTTTGATAATTGAGGATGATGAAGTTTTAAAAATTGTTACAAATATAATGAAATGTATCTATATGTAATGAAATTTATCTAGAGAGATTTCACCTTGGTTTTCAATTTAAAAAACCAAATAGCAAACATGATCAGTCACAATAAGTTTTATAGCCTCAATCATCTATCAAACAACTGTAGAGAAAATTTATTTTTTTTAGTTGGGATAGACATTGTATAAAACAGAAAAAAAGAAAAGTGAAAGGAGGTGTGATAGAAAACTTGAAAGTTTTCTGTAATTCTTTGTCCCTGACCTCAAGAAGCACATGAATTGTCTTTGCTCACCACACAAATATCTTAAATAAACAAATAAGTATCTAAGTCCTAGCTAAAGGAAACTACTCTATTAACCTATAACTTTACCTACATTGATGCAAGTCCTGGGAGGAAGGGGTGGCATAAAGAAGTAAGCTTACACTCCTGTAATCCCAGTTACTCAGGAGGCTGAGGCAAGAGGATCACAAGTTCAAGGTCAGCCTGGGCAGTTGAGCAAGATCCTGTCTCAAAATAAAAATGGCTGAAGAATGTCACTCAATGTTAAAGTGTTACCCTAGGTTCAATCATTAGAAGAAAGAGAAAAGTATGAAACGAGGGACAGACAGACAGATACCAGGGATTGAACTCAGGACCTTGTGTTTGCCAGGCAGGCACTTATACAGCTGAGCTATCTCCCCAGCCTGACCCTGTTTAGAATTTTGTCCTTGTCATTTGTCAGCTGAAAGCTTAAATGTGGAATTTCTGCACTGTCCAATTTCATACTTTTTGTTGGTTATGGGGTACTGGAGATTGAACTCAGAGCTACATCTCTATCCCTTTCTTTTCAAAAAAAATTTTTTTTGTCATTTTGAGACAGGGTCTTGCTGTGCAGTTCAGGTTGGCCTTGAGCTCATTTTGTAGTCCAGGCTGGTCTTAAACTCACAATGATCCTCCTGCCTCAGCCTCCCAGGTACTGGGATTACAGGCATGCACCACCACACCTGGCCCTATCACTATTTATATTTTATTTTAATACAAAGTCTTGCCAAGTCTATAAGTTGCCCAAACTGGGCTCAAACTCATTGTGTGAGGATTACAGGCATGTGCCACAATCTTGTACTTCTTTTTTATGTATCAGCAGTGGTTCTTGTTTCATCTGCAGTTAGCTATTGCAGCATCATGGCTCATTAGGAGACCAGATGCTGGTAGGAGGTAGGAAGGCTCTGGTTTTCTGGAAAACAGGAATTCTGAGTATAGTTGACTTTGAAGCAATGCTGGTCGTCTAGATATTACTATGCGTCATGAGAAGTCCTTGTGAAAAGGAAAACTATACATGAGAAAGTGTTCTTTGTAAAACTTTGTTCTTTAGGAGCTGCCTACCATTGTAACTGCTTCATGCTTTTGAAGTTACTTCCTTGACCCTTGTAACCATGAGAGCTTAACCAAACCCACAGGATGCCTGATTGTACCATTGTACCAAGCTTCATGAACTGATGATCATTAATCCCCTTGTAATTGATGCTCTCACCCTGTTAGTTCATCAGAACTGCCAGGCTGTGCTGTCTCACCTCTGTGCCTCCTGCTTGTGCATTATATAAAAGCCCTAAACCATCAGAGATCAGGGCCTGATATTCTGGGAATAATCCCAATTAGTGCCCATTAATATAAATAAATCTGCCTCCAAATCCAGGGGGTTGCTTCAGTGTTTTTGGTTGCTGTTGCACTGAAATGCCCTCAGGGTAGTCACAGAGGCAGGAATACTATTTTCTAATGGGTCAAGACTTGCTGGTTTGTGGGGCCAGGGAGTTAGTTCAGCGGCATAAGCACCTGCCTGTGAAGTGCAAGGTCCTGAGTTCAATCCCTGGTACGGGGGGGGGGGGGGGGGGGGTGGAACTTGCTGGTTTGAGATAATAAAGATGAATGTGGGCCAGGGAGATAGTTCAGAGGCATAACTGCCTGCCTGCCTGCCTGGTAAGCACAAGGTCCTGAATTCAATCCCTGGTACCAAAGAATAAATAAAGGTGAAGGGACAAATTAAGAGATATTATAAGGACAGTATAGAATGGAGGACAAGAACCTTCCTTGCCATGGTCTCTTGGAAGAGTTAAGTTTAAACCTGATGTGGTGGTACACACCTTAGCTACTATGAAAGCTGAGGCAAGAGGACCTCCTGCTCAAATACAGCCTGGGCAATTTAGTGGAGACCTATCTCAAAATAACAGTAAAAAAGTTCTGGGAATATAGATTGATAAAAGTTGCATAGACATTAGTAGATAGTCAAACAGGGACAGGACTGCAAAGAAGTCAGTTCAGAACACAATACAGCTTGGCTGCAGGCACAGCTGAGGAAGGCCAGGCCTTGAGATAAAGCCACAATAGCCAGACTTGCATGAATGGAAGGGAAGAATGGAAAGTTGAGATTATATCATCAGTACTACCCAGTTCATTAAGTCTGGATATGCATCAGATACCCAGGTGGCTCACCAGAGCCCTGGACCCATCGCTTCCCCAAAATGTGCCTCTTTTAGAGTTTACAGATAAGCCAAGTTTAACCGTGCTAGCCACATGACCTTGCTATATGCCCTGCTTCCTGATTACATCAATATTAGTTAAGCAGCAATACTTATAATCTTAATGGTTGATTATAGTTTGACCCAGGTTGTACTCACATTGTAACTTTGTTGTATAAATTACCCTTGACAAAGGGCTTCAATGGCAACCCACTCAGGACCCTGACTGTCAGGCAATCCATTCAAGAGCTATTCCTATTGCCCAATAAACCGTTCCCACTCTTAACTTCCTTTGTCTTTTGGAATTAACTATTCAGTTTCAGGGGACATGACCTTGGCACATCTAACAGCTAGCAGATTGAGAGTTATATTTTTCCTATATTAAAACAATATACTGGGCTGACAGTGCTAGCCCCAAGAAAGGTCCACAGTTATAGTAAATGTCCAAGACACTGTGGGGTTTTACTCTTAAAGTAATGGCTTCCCCATGCCTGGATAAAGTTGGAGAAGTAATTCAGTGTAGCACTTGCCATATTTGAGGGGGTTTAACCAAGATTCTTTAGGGGAAAAGATTAATTATTTAATAATGAGCCACAGAACAACTGTTTAATAGTAAACCACAGAACAGCTATATTTCAGTGTTTCAAGTGTCACTACCATAGTGCCTGGGTGGGAGATAGCCATAAGAGTCATGGAGAGCACTCAGGAGAGATAACAGACCCTCCCACTGAGAAGTTTAAACTCAGGCCAGGAATGGCAGGGGTGCCCCCTCCTGGTGAGAAGCCAGTACAGTGTTGTATAGTTTTCATGGGGGGTTGGGTCAGAAAGGGCTGGCAGTAAGTCCAGCAGTCACCTTGATGCCCTTCCCCCAACTGAGCTGCCTACATTCAGCACCAAACTCAGTGATCTGTTTGGTTTGCCCATCTATCAACATGAACAGGGATGCACTTCAACTTGAGTGTATGGACAGAGAGGCCTCACAAGTGGAGGCAGAGGGAGGTACCTTGCAAACCTACAGTTCCTAGAGCTAGGCAAAGAAAGCTCTCACTTGAGGTGCACAGATGAATTTGGAGACTGGAAGTTGCAGGAGTGACTACAGTCCTAGGCTGAAAATTATTGACCAACAATGCCCAGCAGGAAGAGTGTGGCAAGGTTCAGGCTGGGTTTGGTGGTACATATCTATAATCCCAGCACTCAGGAGACTGAGGACTGCTGTGACTTTTGAGGCCAGCCTGGGTTACATAGCAAGACCCTATCATAAAACAAAACAAAAGTTTAAAATCCTCCCAAATTCTATGTTCAAAGATAGAGCTTTTAAAAAGTGATTGGATCATGAGGGCTTTAAGTTTATCAGTGGATGAATCCAATAATGAGATTCATAACTTGATGGCACTACTGGGAGGTAATAGAAATTTATGGAGGTGGTGCCAGGTTGAAGGCATTGGGTCCTGGGGCATGACCTTGGGGACTATGTCTGGACCCTGGCTCCTTTCTCTCTGGCTCTTCCCCTGTCTCTGCTTCCTGACAACCATGAAGTGAGTGATTCTCCTCCATCAGGCTCTTCTGCCATGGTCTTTCTGTTGTAGGCAGCCGAGTTAGATAGAAATGTTATAGGCAGTTAGATAGGGTCAGGCCCACAAGGAGACAAGATGGAGGACAAGGTGACTTTGCTACTTGGAAGAGAGAGACACTTCCATATGGGCCACACCTGAAGACCAAGACAAAAAGAGGAAGCACAGTTACATACTTCCCTAGGGATGAGCATTAGGAATTGATATCCTAAATAGTATCAATCAACTTGAAAGAGCCCAAATGAGTCACTAGCCCAACCCCCAACAGGAAGAGACCCTGTCCCGTATTCATGCCCACTTGCTACATGACTCGCTTTCCCATTTGATACTGGATTTAATCAATTTTACCTGAACAATGGTACTTGTAATCTCACTGGTTGACCATAGTTTTGTCCCACCTCATGCCCAACTAAGCAAGTTCCCATGTCTTCTCCACTACCTTAGACCCCCCTCACCACATGGCTTTCCTTAGACCCACCTCACCACATGGCTTTCCTCTATAAAAGTCCCTGGAAGAGACAACTTCCCGGAGAACTACCTGCTCGGGCCCCTCTCCTGTCCCTCTCTCGGACAGGAGCTTTCTTTCTCTCAATAAATATATTCTGCTCAAAATCTCCGTTTGTTCCTAAAATTCATTCTTTGGTTTTAGAGAGCACGAACTCGTGCAGGTCAGGTCCAGAGATCGTTTTTCCTGATGTCATTTGGAGGTTCCTTATATTTTTTGGAGGTCACCCACCCGAGACCAGTTTTTCTCCCTGTATCATTTCCACTTCACCAGTGGCCTGACCTTGGATAGGAGTTTTTGGAAACTATTAACTAAAATAAACCTTTCCTCTGTAAATTATTTCTCTGAGGTATTTGACAACAGTGATGGCCTGACCATGGATAGCAGTTTTTGGAAACTATTAGCTAAAATAAACCTTTCCTCTGTAAATTATTTTTCTCAGGTATTTGACTACAGTGATGAAAGTCTAACACAGAAAAGTGGCACCAGATTGTGTGGTTACAGCAGTGACTATACTTGAGAATATGGATCAGAAGTCTTCAGAACTGGTTTATAGGAAGAATTTGAAAATGAGAATGAAGTAGATGGAGCATCATGGACAATTCCGGTTGGTGCTCATAAGAATGTGGACAATAAAGACTATGTTGATGAGGTTGAGATAGAAATGGGGACTCTATTTAGAATTTGGACTAGAAGCTACTCATATTACATTCTGACAAATAATTTGTTTACATTTTTGTCTATATAATTCTCCTCCCCCTCCTCCTCATTCTTCTTTTTTGAGACAGGGTGTTGATATGCAGCTCAGGCTGGTCTTGAACTCAATAAGTACCTGGGCTGGCCTCGAACTCATAGCAATCCTTCTGCCTCAGCCTATCAAGTGCTGGGATTACAGGTGTGTACCACCACACCTGACCATGTCATAATTGTGTAAGGCTGAGTTTAAATGTTATAGACTAATATGAAAGAAATTTTAAATCAGCATACCCTACAGGCAGTGGAATGGGTATTGTGCACTGCTTTTGTCTAGATTTACAGTGAAAATGAAGAACAAAAAACAGAAGCAAACAATTTGAAAAATTTGCAGTTTAGCCAAAGAGGAAATATTTAAAGTTAAGGCCAGTGAAGATGAGAGGTCAAGGCTAAAGAGATGAGAGTCATTTAAGAGAAGCCAAGTACTTCTGGAACAAATGGAAAAATGTATTGAGAGTATCTCCAGAATTGGCCAGATACCACTAATTTCAGGTTCAAGGTGTAAACTTCTTCAAAAGACTGTGCCTTGAAAAGAGAGTGCCAGGACACCCTGCTCATTCAGGGCTGCCCCAAGAAGTATTTTTTTCACTTTTAGCCATTCGAGCACTAAGAAGCCACTGTAGTCATGGCCCTAGGGGGCCTAGTTATGGATCAACCTAGCAGCAGACTTTGGTGACATCTATGTTACAAATGAAAGAGTTATAGTATCAGAAGACTTCCACTCAGATTTCAAAAGAAAGCCTGAGAGGCCATGCAATAAGTAGCAAAATTGGACTCCTTGCAACTAATCCCCAAATATATGATGTATGTTGCTAAGAGATGAAGCAGATGCTGCAGTGGAGACCTCAAGAAGTCAGAGGTACCACACATGTTTAAAATATGACCAAGAAAACTGCAAACAATGAGCAGGCCATGTACACTGCAACTAGTGAGATTGTAGGGACAGGGCCTCTTAGGCACTTTGGAAGTGTGACTATGAATCATAGTAAATTCTCTTAAATGGATTAAGAAATACCTATGAGGTTACTAAAACCCAGTACTGGCTCTGTGGATGATTGACACGTGGTCAGCAAACCAAGTAAGGGAGATCCTCTATGGACATGAGTGGCACCAACCAATAGGCTTTTGGCCTAGATGGAGTTTACAAAAAAAGAAACAAGAAGAGTTTCAGTCTTTGTTATCATTTTTGAACATTGGTCTGAGGTTTCTTTGAGGCCTTTGACCTTGGGTTCATGCAACATCCTTGATCTCTTATTCTGTGGTTTCTCTTCTCTTTTGCTAAGCAGCCTCTAGAACATCTAGGTCTCCATTGCACAGATGATCACTGGACTTTTCCACCTCTGATACTGTAAGACTGTATAATAAGTCCCCTTGTACAATTATACAAATATTTTATGTTGATTGTGTTCCTCTAGGGAACCCTAACTAATACAGATTTGGTGCTAGGAGTCATTCTAGAGAAACAGAATGTTAAGGACATTTTTCTAGCTGGTTTAGTGGCTCCTAGAGTTGGCTCTTGAATTGGATGGACTTACAATTGCTCTCTTTCTGATATTGTAAAGAACACTAATGTAATAGTCTGTGGTGTTTATTCCACTTGATTATCCTCATTTGGTACTTAAAAGATGAAAGGAATTTTGTGCCTTATACAATACTTTTGAACATTTTTTTGAAAAGTAAGAAATTTAATGATACTGGCTAGTTGTTATTAGCATCTCTAGACAAGCTACTTAAGGAAAAGAATGAGCTTAGTTTCAAGTTACCAGCTCAAGACACACATAAACAATATAAAGCCTCTAAATGCATCCTGAAGGAGAATCTTCTCTTCTTTAGCCTTGTGGGGTGAGGGAGTTGCCAAAAACCAAACATAAGCCTTCATAATTCAATTGACTCAATTACAGATCAAGTTTAATACTCAGCCCTGAAGTGTATCTATAGTTAAAGTGAGAATGCTGAGAAGAAAAGAATAGGATCTTACAAATTGGGATAGAGATATTTGGAAGTAACCTGATAAGGAAACACTGAAACTATAAACTCTGATATTATTTTGGCAGAGGAGATTTCCCCAAACTCAGTAATAGAGATATCTGCACCACATTCCCTTTAGTGTTGATCTCTTACTTATATCTGAGGAAACTAATCCTATCCTACCTCTGAAAACATTAATGACCTTCCCTGAAACAGTTACAAAGAAAGGTGACACTGATGCTCCTCAGGATCGACACTCACCACCAATTTTGCTTGTAGTCCTATAACTGGGATCAAATCTCAGAAGAGGGCCAGGGAGACAGCTCGGCAGGCTAAGCATCTGCCTGGCAAGCACAGAGACCTGGGTTCGAGTCCCGGTACTGCATGCCGTGCTGGCTCTGTGCTGTGCTGGCCACTGGGGGCGCGGGGGGGGGGGACTCAAATCTCAGAAGACTCCTGTGTAGTATGACCTATGAAGAAATATGCTGTAGTCAAGGGCCAGCCAGATAGCTCAGAAGACTAAAGTGCCTACTTAGGTGGAGCTCAGTGGCTGGGGTTTGATCCCCAGCACCACATGCTAGTGGTGCACTGAGCCACTGATTGAGACTGGGCTTGGTGGCATATACCTGTAATCCCAGGGTTTGGGAGGATGAAAACAGGAGAATCGCTACTGTGAGAGACCCTGTAGATCCTGTACTAAATACATAAAAAAATAAAAACAAAAGAAATCTGCTATGGTCCTAAAGAACATCTTGAGTTTTCTAATTCTTAAAAACAGAGGTCGAGGGAACAGAGATGGGAATGAATTTTAAGGGTATGGAATAATGGTGAGAAACATAAACCTTAATCACAATTAATTCGTGACACAGGCACATTTAGTAGATACTCTGAATTTAATGTTGCAGCTCATGATGCTAAAAAGAGGTGTTGAGTTTGTGTGGTGGTTGACTAAAATATGGATCAAAAGATGGCCCACGGTGAATATGCTTGAGATATCTGATATTCCTTGGCTTACTATTAATGCAGGTATTCAGAAATGAGAAATGAGAATGATAGAGTAGTTTTGCCAGATAAAATATATTTCTCAACACTGGGAAGATCCAGAAAAATGTACACTTCGCTAATACCTTAAGAAACAGATTTGTGATGGAAGAATCAGCATCTTCATAGAATTCATCAATGGTCTTCTCTGTATGGCAAAACTTACAGTGAGGCCCACAGTCACTCAGCTGGGAAAAGAATATGATGTGCATAGGGTCAGCCAGATAGCTCCGTGGACTAAAGCAATTGCTTAGGCAGATGCAGGGACTGGGCTTCAATCCCCGGCTTGCCACGCCAACCCCACCCCCAGGGCGCGTTGAGACTTTGACTAAGACTGGGCATGGTGGTGCAAGCCTGTAATCCCAACGCTTAGGATGCTAAAAATAGGAGAATCACTAGTGTCTGTTCTGTGTAGTGAGACCCTGTAGATATGGTTCAGCTATTTGCCCCAAAGTTGTCTAACTGATGAGGTTATTATCTGCCATCTACATATTTATTTCCTATTTATTCCTAATGCCATAAGATGTATACTACAATGTATACCACTTTACAAGTGAGGAAATCAATTTTGGCAGACTGAGGACCACGCTGAATAACTCATAGTTAATAAGTGGCAGACTCAGACTCAAACTTAGGCAGTCAGAAACCACATTGCTTATAAAGCTAACTAACATATTCCTTTTACTAGAGATTATTTACTCTCCTTTTTAGTTGTAAGGAGAGCATAACAATTTTACAATTGTAAGTAATGCAAAACCATTATTTTAGAGATTAAAAAAATTGAGATCTCGAGGTAAAATATCCAGTGAAAGTCAAGTTATTGCTGTTCAAGTGCTAGGCAATAAAAAGTAACATTTTTAAAAGCAAATATATTACCCCTCCATCCAGTACCAGGGTTCAAATTTCACACCTTGTACTTGCCAGGCAGGAACTTATGCTGCTGTGCTATATCCCCACCCCAAAAATATAGTATTTAAAGCCTACTAACTTATGTCACCCCAGGTGGATCACTACAGGTCTGAACTGTGCAGTGAGACCCTGTATCAAAAACAAGCAAACAAACAAAACAAAAGACCTTAAGCCATCCTTCTAACAATTAATTTCCTAAGCAATATGGGTTAATGTAGTTACATCCAGGCATTAATATTTCTTTCTTTTTTTCTTTTGTACTGGTAATTGAATACAGGGCCTTCTCACTGAGCTACTCCCTCCCCCTTTTTAGAAATTTTTACTTTGGGACAGGGTCTTGCTAAAGTCCAACATTTCCCAGACTAGGGTTGAGTTTGTGATCCTCCTGCTTCAGCCTTCCGGAGTCCTAGGTTTGTGAGTGTGCCTCACTTAGTTAAAATTTGTTTCCTGTTTGTTGTCCTCTCTTCTCCTGCTCCGCCTGAAGAAGTTGCTATACAGAGTAAGACTGCCACCATGTGGTGTGGGTTCAAACCTAGCACTTGTTAAGTGTTCCATCCATCCCCACTTATTTTGTTGTAGTATTTTTACTAATTGACCTACATTTGACTCTACCAAATAAGAAATTTATATACAGCTATAGTATTTTTAGAGGTTTAGGTACTTTCAAAGTTCAATGTACATATTACATCTGTAAAATTATTGCAATATATGCAAACCTGCTGCAGGAGCAACCAATGTGTAAAATGTAACACAGGGGCTGGGGAGAAGGCTCAGTAGAATAAGCACTTCCCTGGCAAGTGCAAGGGCCTGAGTTCAATCCTCAGTTCTGAAAAAAAAATTGTAACCCAATGCTGGGTGTGGTGGTGCACACCTGTAAATCACAGAACTCTGGGAGGCTGAGGCGGGAGATGGGGAAGATCACAAATTTCAACCTAGCCTAAGCAATTTAGTAATTTAGCAATACCTTATCTCAAAATAAAAAGTAAGGAAGGGAGAATGGGGATACAATTCAGCATAAAGGCTCTGGGTTCAATCAATCTCTAATATTAGGGTAGGAGAGGAACCCAAATACATTTACAATAGGATTATTTTAGTGCTTCAAAACAAGGAAAACACCTCAAAATAGTATTTATCTCAATTCACTCAAAAGTTAATCAATGAGCTGGCTGTGGTGATGTATCCCTGTAATCCCAGCACTTGGGAGGCTGAGGCAGGAGGTTCACTGCAAGTTTGAGACCAGCTTGGGCTACACAGGGAGTTCAAGGCCAGTCTGAACTACATAGTGATACCCTGTCTCAAAAAACAAAAATCAATGAGCCACATTTGATTTTGGACAAAATTTCTAATCAAAGAAATAGGTAGTATGAAGAATACCTTCAAATGGGTAAAATATCACCCCAAAAGGAAAGTCAGATTTATGATCTACATTACCAGTGTAGTGAATTTAGTGGTAGCCACATTCTAAAAGCTAGTAATATAAATTTACTCCAATAATTCTCTGTGAATTATATTCATCTATAAGGAACACAAATGACAACTGCTCTCTCTATTTACCCATAATCTTAATCTGAAGGGATCTCAAATTCTAAAAGGATATCTATTAAAAACCAACAGGAAATATACATACTAATAAAGCACTATAAATGTTTCTACCACAAATGTCTTAGTACCCCTCACATTGGAATGCATTGTGTTTCCTCCCCCACAGTGCATTGACAATGCATGTTAGTATAATTCAGCAGAAGCAGCACTAGGTGACTTTTCAGGCTGGGTCAGAAAAGATGAGGCAGCTTCTTATTCATTTGCTGGAACATTTTCTTGTGGAACTCTAACCTTCCACACAAAACACCCAGCTACCCCAAGACCATCATGTTGTGATAGGCCAGTTAGTCTGGAAAGCCCTGTGGAGGATCCCCAGTTGACAGCCTAGCTGAGTGCCCAGCTGATAGCTGTGAGTGGACCTGCTCGACATCCAACTTCATAGGATGAGGGCATTCCTAACATACATCTGCCTGAGAGACCTCAAATGAGAACTGCCTGATTAACCCATTCCTGAAATCTTGATCCTCAAAATCATGAGCAAAACAAAATTATCTTAAGCCACAAAGTTCTAGGATGACTTGTTTCACAGCAGCATAGCCCAAACAGGCATGACTCAGGAAAGGGGACCTTCTGTCACTCCTATCACTTAGCATTCAACTAGTACTTGTAGACAAGGTCAGAAGGAAGTGAGATAAGTGGTCTAACATTGGAAGGGAAAAACATTACTCTCACTATTTGCAGAAAACATGATTGTCTCTAAAGATAATTCAAGAGAATCCCCACTGAAAAACAATTAGAACAAAGAAGTCCGGCATAAGAATAACAACATAAATATTTAAGAGACATAAAATGTGATAATTAGAAAATATAAATGATTCCTCTCTTCAAAACTCACCTACTAGAGGCTGGGGAGATAGCTCAGTAGAATAAGCATTTGCCTGGCAAGTACAAGAGCCTGAGTTCAATCCCCAGTTTAAAAAAAACCAAAAAAACCCCTCACCTACTGTCTGTCTTGACAGCATAGCCTGATATAAATAAATTCTTGTGCCTTCTACAATTTTTGTCTATTGGTGAAATTCTTTTTTACCACCTTCATCACTAGCCCTCTATATGTTGTCTTGCATGGCCAATTGGTGGCCTGTACAAGGACAGGCAAAGCTCATCTCCATTGGTTTCTGTCCACTCTGATGCTTGCACATGGTTTGCCAGACTAGTCGTAGACAACTGAAGGACCCTCGAGGGACCCAAGGCCTCAGGCTGTGACACCAACTATGATGACCTCTCATGCATAGCTGAGGAGTTCCTTTTATCCCCTTACAGAAAACTTTACTTCCTATTTACGACTGACAAGCCCTGGCTAGGACCTCTCTCGTGTAACCCAAGGACAGTAGCAAAAAGAGGATAGCACTCTATGGCTCCCTTCACCTGTTGCTAGCTCCCAGCTTTGCCTCTCTCAGTTGAACTTCCTGATCTGGAAGACTCATGAGAGCCTGGGTCTTCCATCTCTTCAAGATGCTATCTTTCTTCCCTTTGTAACTGATCACTATACAGGACTGGTTCACAAGTCTTCCCACCTCCTTTCCTATCAAGTCCAATCTGGTCATCTCAGTACCCACACAGAGGCACCTGTGAAGGATTTTCATTGAATCAGAGGCTCTCTTTTCAGGAGGAGCCCTAGATTAGAGCTGACCTCATCAGTTTTGATATTTGTTACCTTTAAAGGATGCCTTGTGGGTGAACACTGCATCTCTGGTAAGACCCAGCAGAGGGTCCTATATGTTCTAGCCCTCCTGACTCACCCTTGAATGAGTATTTAAAAGTTGGTCCAATCAGCTCATCTTCTTTAATAATAATGCTCCAGATCATGACATTTGTCCCCTTAGCAGCACCCTAAATTATATCAACATCCTACATTTAGATCTTTTCTGCCAAAATCTTGAAAGGTCTCTAAAATTCCTTACATTCTGAACTTCATGGTCCTTACCTGGGATCACCAACTGCAGAAGAACCAAGAAGATGCCTCCTAAATCCTTTCACAGTCCACCTTTCTCCAAGATTAAACCTGATGGATTTGGTGAGTCTTCTTCTGGCTTTTCTCTATCCCCCAATTTTTTCTATTTTATTTTTTCCCTTGTCTTATAGACTTGTGGTTTTTTAAGAGCTTTCACAAAAACTGGTTATATAGGTAGTCAACAGTTACCAAATTCACTTAAAAGATAAAAAAGGGACTAGGCTCAAGGTTTAGAGTAAACTTATAAAAATTTTAAAGTTTGGTAATATAAACTTTATATGATTTAGGTTGATATGCATTTTTCTGTGTATTAACCTTTGGGTTAACATAGCTTAATCTAATAGATAAAATAAAAGTAAAATGCCTTTAAATTGCTAACATGTATTTTGCTTAGGTCACTAGCCAATCAGGATAATATATCTTTGTTATCAATAGGTGGATTAACCTTTTTATTTATTTATTTATTGGTTTGCTTGTTTATTTTGCTCCACAATTTTATTGATAAACAACTAGCAATGAGACAGTTTCAAATCAAATTGGTAGGACAGTTTCAATAATTAACACATGGTATACATTCCTCTGTGGTTAATTGCTGTACAAGATGCGGACACCATATCCTATCTACAAACAGCATTAGAACAAATCACTTTATTCATTAAGAGAATGTAACTATATATCTATACCAACCACTTTCAATATACAGATTCAAAATGGACATTATCTGTATACCCTTTTTTTTTGTTAGTTCCGTTATTTGAATATTATAGGTGTGTTAACTCAGCAAAATAATCCAAAAGAGTTCAGTAGTCCATAATAGTATTGGGTCTTCCACTTCACTGGCAATGTCAGAAATTGTTGACCTGAGTCCCCTACAGCTCAACATAACACCATGGCTTTACTTCTTATATTTCATTTTTATACTTTTCTGCTGG
>NW_004524627.1:11527008-11533731 GCF_000260255.1 Octodon degus
TTGACTCCTTCTTTCTCATTGATGCCTATTAGTCTCACATTGGTCATCTGTGCATCATCTTGCAGGTGATGGATTATTCTTTCCTTCATCTTGTTGTCTTTAAGATTTCCTTTCTTACCTTTTCTCTAGCTGCACCAGCATCTTCAAGATTTGAAACTCTGTCTTCACTTTCACTTAAATGGTTTTGCAAGCTTATGATTGAGATTTTAATTTCCTCTATATCTCTTTGACTCTGCTTCATGCGATCTATTTCTTTCCTGTATTGCTCACTCAAGAAATCCATCATTTTTCTAATCCCCTCTATTTTTTTATCATTGTCTTCTTTAGAAGCAGTTATAAATTCTTTTAGTGCAGTGTTTTTTTTCAGATTGAATTTCCTCCCTATGTTTTTGTAGTTGCTTCTTTACTTCAGATGCTATGATATCTAAGAATACTTTTTTATTTCAGAAGAGAATTGTGCTGATTTCCTCTATAAGTTTCTGCTGTTGCTTATTTACTATCGACGCTATTAATTCATGCATTTGAGCCAAGCTAGTGTCCTCCTCATCATTTTGCGTGGGCTTTGGGTTTCCTCCATATGTTTCTGCATTTGGTTCTTTATTGCAGATGTTATTAATTCAGAGATTTCTTTTTTTATTTCCAGTCTGAGTTCCTCTATACCTTTCTGCAGCTGTTTCTTTATTTCAGAAGCCGTTGATTCATTTCTTTCAGCTGTGTGATTCTCACTTTGTTCTGTGTTAGTGTCCTCTGCACTTTTTACCAGTGGGCTTGGGTTCTGAGGTTGCATTTTGTTCCTTCTCATCATTTTGTGTAGCACTGTCTTCTGACCTTTGTTGTGGATTTTCGTTGTAATTATAATCTTCGCATGTACTGAAGTTCAGGTGCAGGTCTACAAAGTTTAGATTTATCCAGCTGTGACAGGCTTGGGTCTGGCTGCTGTGCTCAGCTCCTTCCTGCTGTTGTCCTTGGGGGTTAACCTGTTGTGCCCCTCTGGCAAGATTTTCTGCTCCTGGACTAGCTGGGTGGTTCTATTCTCCACAGTCTCTGCAGTGATTGCAGCTGCAGGGTTTCACCCAGGCCTGTGTGCCTGGCTTGAGCTGAGCCTGGAGGGGACAGGTGGAGTAGGGGTGAGAGGCAGCTCTCCCACACACTCAGTGGGCCTGGGCTAGGACTGGGTCTGGGGGTTCGAGGAACGCGGCAGAAATTCCTAGTTGGCCTGCGGGGTAGGGGAGGTCATGCGGTGGTGGGGGGTGTCCCAAGGGGGTGGAAGAGGGTCTCATCCACGCTGCGCCTGGGCTGGGACCAGTAATAGGTTCCACCTGCACAGGGTAGTGGGAAGCTCTCCCACACACTCACCGGGCCTGGGCTAGGACTGGATTAATTTTTTTAAATAAAGGATGACAATTTATTTGAAGATAGAGAAAGAAAAAAAGAGAAGATAGACACTCCGTTTTGTTTTGTCATTTTGAGACAGAGTTTCATGATGCAATTCAGGCTGGCTTTGAACTCACTTTGTCGCTCAAGCTGGCCTCAAATTTACAGTGATCCTCCTACCTCAGCTTTGTCAGTGCTGGGATTAGAGGTGTGCACCACACCCACCTAAAGATTATTTAAATTGGCTTATAAAATATTTTTAATAATGAGTTTATAGTTTATCAATAAAATTTTGAGAAAAAATGAAAAAAAATAATGAGTTTATAAATGATTAAACAACTAGTATCTGGGACTAAAGATGTATAGGTATCTCAGGACAAAATAGGCTGTGATTTTGAGGTTTGCCTAATGTTAAAAAGCTTAGAGTCAAGATTATATAATATTATATAAATTTGATGTAAGCAAAGTAGTCAGTAAGTATTCTCTCTTATATTACATTACATGTAAACCTTAAATAGATCAAATGATCAATTTGTTATATCTTTGTATTTTGGTACAATTTAGTTCTGCCTTTTAATACTTAATCTGTATCTATTGGTTTTGACTAAACAATCACTTTGCTATTGTATAAATAAGATATACTTGTATGAGTGCTGTTTTTGAGGCATGTCACTATCTAAAATTTATTTATTTATAATTGTTTAGTTATTATTTTAAAGAGAAAGAAAATTTCAAAACAAGATAAGAATGTTATAGCTTGCTCTTATTATTTTTGTTTTACAGCTTTCTTATACACTTTACAACAGTTTCCTATTAACATTTTACAAATACATGGCTTTTTAAAGACATTATAATGTGAAAAAATAAACTAAAAGACATGATAAACTGGGTATTATGGAATATATCTATAATCTCAGCACTCAGGAAGCTGAGGCAGGACGATTACTGTGAATTTGAGATCAGCCTGGGTTACATAGTGAGTTCAAGTCCAGCCTGCACTACAAAGTGAGACTTTGTCTCAAAAAACAAAACAAAACATCTACCATCTGGTTAAAGTTGTAGGCCACCACTTATTGGACAAATAAGACAGTGGTTCCTAATATAATCTTGCCACGATTAATAAGAGGTAGTTCTTCTCTGCTCATACTTTATATTCAAGAGGGCTTCACTGTCCAGAGAGGACTATTATAGTTAGGATTAAGACCTACTGTTCCTGACTTCTAGGAAGATGATACAGTGGTGAACAGCAGAGAAACAGCCCTATTGAGATTTGGTGTCCAGACACTAGAATATGGCAGTGTGAGAAACAAAAGAATGAAAGAAGTGGGTCTTCTGGACCCAGCAAAGATCTGAAGTGAGAACTGGAACCCAAGAAGAGAGCAAAGAGAGAGACCTTAACACAGAAGAAGGAGGTGGAAGGCAGTGCATTCTCCTTGTTCCTTGGTCATTATAAGAAGGGGCAATTTGAACCTGCAGAGTCAACATGACTACTGGCAAGTACAGAGGCATCCACAGAGAAATGCACCAGTGGAACAGAGCAATGGATGTAGTGGACTGCAGTGGCTGGTGGGTTATTCATGTTTAGAGGCCCTCTAAAACAGGGCAATTGACTTGGCTGGTCATCATCTTAGAGAGGAGTCAACTGAGCACAGAACTCAGAGGACCTGTGGGCTGCCTCCATCTAGCAGCTCCTAGTGTCAGGGAGAAGGAGAACCAAGTCTGAGCTGGCAGGAGGGTCAAGGAGCTGAGTTCAAGCCAGCAAGAGGTACATGGAGTATTGCAGGCTGAAAAAACCAGGTTCCAGCTTCACAGCAAGAAACCAACTTGAATTTCAGTGGAACTAAAGACGTAGGCTTGGAGGTTATCCACCACCTCCCCATAAATGTGTAACTCCCTGGTGGGATTAATCAACATGGGTCTGGGCTCTGTCTACCAGTGACAGCAGAGACACACCCTGATGTGGACTTTTCTCCTTCTCCTCTCCTTCTCCTTCTCCTTCTCCTCCTTCTCCTTCTCCTTCTCCTTCTCCTTCTCCTTCTCCTTCTCCTTCTCCTTCTCCTTCTCCTTCTTTTTCTCCTCCTTCTTCTTCTTGATGGTCTGTTCTTGTTTTTATATGAATGTGAGCATTGTTTCTAGTTAGTTTTGTTGATATGTTCTGGTATTGTTTTAATTTCTTGATTCTCTGTTTCCTTCCTATCTTCTTCATCATTTTCACAAAGTTTGTATAATCTTCCTTTGTCCTCTAGCCTTTCTTCCAATCGCTTCCTCTTCTCTTATTTTTCTCTTGCTGCTTTTAAATTTTGTCCCCTGAGGGTAAAAATCACCATATTGAGAGCATATTTACTGTTTATTTTCTGGTTTGTATTAGTTTTTTTTTTTTTTTTTTTGTATAATCGCAAATCGTGTTCTTTCAGTTGATGACTGCAAATTAATAGTTACCAAAGTTTGTCATTTCTAAGCTATGTTTGATGCGATTATTACTACTGATTGTACTGCTTTAGTTAAGGTGATGTAATTTTTCTGATTATTTGCCTTTCCTGATATGCCAAGACTGAGCCTGTCTGAGAGTCATACATATTACTATCAGTTTTTGCCAAAGAACCAGGGGATAGGTCAAATAGGTAGCAACTTCTTATGCTCAATAAATTGAAGAGGAAGGATCTTCTAATAGACTGAAAACCAAAAAGCCAGCAACACCTGGAAGACATCCCTGAGAAGTAGTAATTTCTAAGGGTTCTCAATACTAGCAAAAAAACTACTGTCTATAAGCAACTTATAAGTATCAATGCAGGAATTAAACTTAAGAAAACAGAAAATGGGGCCTGAAGAGATACCTCAGGGTCTAAGTGCGTGCCTATAAAGTGCAAGGACACGAGTTTGATCCCCATTTCTGTATGCCATGCTGACCCCAGAACCCCAGGCATGCAATGATGGCCACTGAAGTCAGACATGGTGGGGCATGCCTGTAATTCCAGAATTGGGGAGACTGAAACAGGAGGATCACTGTGAGTCTAAGCTGTGTAGTGGGACCCTGTACAAAAAAAAAGGCATTAACAAGAAAATGATAGGAGATAAAAGTAAAATGCCACTCCAGATTTCTGGCTCAGCAAAGACAAACCTAAGAAGCAGTGAGGGAGAAAATATCAAGTCACCTACCTGACTCTCTGAAATGGTAACAGTGGAAGTTACAAAGTAGATGAGGCTCTAGAAAAATTCAAATCAGAAATAATTCTCAGATAGCTACAGAGATGTTGACCATAAGCAAGGACATGGTTAGTGACTCTAGAGCAGATACAGATATAAATATAAAGAAGTTTAGGAAAACGAAGGAAAGCATGAGCACAACATGGGAAAGAAATGGAATCCATGAAACAAATTATCATACATATCCAGGAGATTAAAAATCCCATTGAAAGCATATGCAGTAGAAAGAGCCAATGTAAGGACATAATATCAGATATAGAGGACAGGATTTATCAATTGTGAAAAGAAAGATTTCTTCAAAACAGAAAGGGATGAGCTGGGCATGGTGGTGTACACCTATAATTCAGGACTTGGGAGATTAAAATAGGGAATCTGTATAAATTCAAGACTAGTGTGGGCTACATAGTGAGTTTAAGTCCAGCCTGGACTACATGCAGAGACTCTGTCTCAAAAAAAAAAAATTAAAAATTTAGAAAAATAGCAAGGGATCATGAAAAAAATCTATCCAACAGCTGCTAGATGATGGAAAGAAAAATAGCATAAGATTGATCAGAGTAGGGGCCAGGAAGATGGCTCAGTGGAATAAGTGCTTCCCTGGCAAGCACAAGGGCCTGAGTTCAATCCCCGATTCCACCAAAAAACCCCCACAAAAACCCTGTTAACAGAAGGCATGTTCAAAAACTTCCCAATCAGGGAAAGGGAACTTGACATACACATAACTGAGGCAGATAGAACTCAAATTAGCCATTTTACAAAAAAAAAAAAATCTACACCAAGGCATATAATAGTCAAGATTTCAGAAATTCAGCACAAGAACAAAATGTTAAAAGCTGTTAGAGAAAAGAAACAAATCACCTATAAGGGAAAGCCCATCAGAATCACAGAAGACTTTTCAACACAAACCTCAAGTCAAGGAGGGCTTGAATATTTCAAACCTTTTTTTTTTTTTTTTTTGCAGAACCAGGGATTGAACTCAGGCCCTTGTGCTTGCCAGGGAAGCGCTTATTCCACTGAGCCATCTCCCTGGCCCCCTCAAACCTTAAAAGAAAACAATTTCCAACTAGAGTGATGTACTGTGCAAAGCTATCTTTCAAAACTGATGGAGAGGGCTGGCCAGATAGCTCAGCCGACTAAAGCACTTACTCAGACAGGTACAGAGACCAGGGTTTGATCCCCAGAGTGCCGTGCCAGCCCTGCCCCATAGGGGCAGGAGACAGTAATTGAGACTGAGCATGGTGGCATGCACCTCAAATCCCAGTACTTGGGAGACTGAAAACAGGAGGATCATTATGAGTCCAATCTGTGTAGTGAAACCCTATACTATGTTTTTAAAAATTCATGGAGAAATAAGATACCATGACAAAGAACACTTGAAGAAATTTGTGGCCATCAAACGAGCACTCCAAAATGATCTGAAATGCATTGTAGACAGAGATAATGTGGGCTACAACTTCATGAACTCCAACAGAATGAATCAACTAGGCAAGGCAGGTAATTAAACAAATGAGAAAAAAAGGAGAACCAAAAATGGGACAGTGATGTGACAAGGATTAGTCAATACATATCAGTTATAACCATCAACATAAATGGTCTCAATTCACCAAAAGAAACTGAATGAATGAATTAAGAAGCAACATCCAACAATAAGACCCAGTCCTAGCCCAGGTCCGGTGAGTGTGTGGAAAGCTTCCTGCTAACCTGCGCCGGTGGGACCAGTCCCAGCCCAGGCGCAGCGTGGGCCGGACCCTCTCTCACCCCCTCGAGCTGCACCCCACCACTCCGCCGTACCTCCCCACATCTACCGCCGAGTAGGAATTTCTGCCGACTTCCTTCCAGGAACCCCCAGACCCAGTCCTAGCCCAGGTCCGGTGAGTGTGTGGAGAGCTTCCTGCTAACCTGCGCCGGTGGGACCAGTCCCAGCCCAGGCGCAGCATGGGCCAGACCTTCTCCCACCCCCTCGGGCCGCCCCCCACCACTCCGCCATACCTCCCCACCCCTCTCGCCCAGTAGGAATTTCTGCCCAGTTCTGGGAACCCCCAGACCCAGTCCTAGCCCAGGTCTGGTGAGTGTGTGGAAAGCTTCCTGCTAACCTGCGCCAGCTGGACCAGTCCTAGCCCAGGCGCAGCGTGGGCCGGACCCTCTCCC
>NW_004524627.1:11533831-11534338 GCF_000260255.1 Octodon degus
CATGGCTTTACTTCTTATATTTCATTTTTATACTTTTCTGCTGGATGTTTAAGACCAAGGTAAAGCAGGACCTATGCAACAAGAGTTGTAGCTTTTGGGTCTGATACGGTCAGTGAAATCCCTTCAGGATTTATTCTGTGAACCTGTACCTCAGATTGCTTGTCAGTGTCAGCCATGTGGATGAGTCCCAGCCATTGCTTGGCCAATGTGCTCTCCGTGAAAGCCTGAGAGAATGTTTTCTCTCCATGTGACTTGCCTTAGGCACACTCTACATCATCGATCACTTTCCTCTTTGGCCCCATAATCTACTTGATCAGAAAATTTGGGACATAGCCGAGTTACAAGACATTACAGTACAAGTTCTCATATGTCCTGAGTCTTAATTGACCTTGAAAGGCTAGGGCCAAAATGTTGGCTTTCCTTGCAGCCTTTCTTTCCATCTAATTTTGATCTGCAAACTTAGGTTGTTAAGCATTCAGAAGACAAGCTTATTGTTATTACCATACA
>NW_004524627.1:11554989-11569874 GCF_000260255.1 Octodon degus
GGAACTTTAAAAAATTGGGATATAGCTATGAATGACCATTTTGTATCTGTGTATTCAAAGTGGTTGGGATAGATATATAGTTGCATTCTCTTAATGAATACAATGATTTTTTCTAATGGTGTTTGTAAGTAGGATCACAAGTCTGCATCTTTACAGTAATTTTTCACTAAGAAGAATATATGCAGTGTATTATTTCTTGAAACTGTACTTTCGATTTGATTTGAAACTCTCTCATTGCTATATGTTTATCAATAAAACTTTGAAAAGAAAAAATAAATCCAACAATAAACTGTATACAAGAAACACATTTAATTCAAAAGAAATTCATAGACTGAAAGTTAAAGTTTTTTGTTTTTGTTTTTGTTTTTTTGGTATCTGGAATCAAACTCAGGACCATGTACTTGCCAGACAGGCACTTATGCTGCTGAGCTGTATACCCAGCTAGAGAATGTAAAGTAAGTGACAAGGACTTGAAAAAAATCAAGAGTAGTTATTCTAACTGCAGACAAAGTGAATTTCAAGCCAAGAATGATTAGGAGAGACAAAGAAGATTGCTACATACTTTCAAAGGGAAAAATCCAACAATCATCAACATATATGCCACAAATAACAGTGCACCCATCTATAGAAAAACCGTTACTAATAGAAATGAAAAATCAAATAAATGCTAATATAATTGTAGTGGGGGACCTCAGTACTCCACTGTCACAAAGAGACAGATCAATTGTGAAAAAAAGTCATAAATATCAGAACTGACCCAAGCTTTTGAACAAATGGACTTAGAAGATATTTACAGTGTTTTACTACCTCAGAACATATTAAAATACACATCCTTCTCAGCTTCACACAAGACAGTCTCCAAAATAGACTACATACTAGAACATAGATGCTTTTTTTTTTTTTAAACTAGTACAGGGTCTAACTACAAAGATCAGACTCCTAGTGATCCTTTTGCTTTCAGCTTCACAAACCCTGGGATTACTGGCTTGTGCCAGTCCATGCCCAGTCTCAATCTCTGTCTCAGCGCATCCCAGGGGTGGGGCCAGCACAGCACACCAAGGATCTAACCCTGGTTCCTGTGCCTGCCTAAGCAGGCACTTTGCTCCACTGAGTTATCTGGCCAGCAGAACATGCTTAAGTAAATGCAAAAGAATTGAAATTATCCCATATATAATATCAGACCATAGTCCAATAAAATTGGGAATCAATGGTGAAAGAAGCCACACAAACTTAATGGAAATTAGGTAATACCCTTCTGTACAACCAATGGGCTATAGATGAAATCAAAGAACAAAGTAGATAGTTTTTTTTTTTACAATTAAATGATGGCACCAGTACCATATATGATACAATACAATATACTGGAATTTATGGGGTATAATGAAAGCAGTTCCATGGGGGAAAATTTTAGTAGTAAATTCTCATATGAGAAAAGTAGAGCAAGCTCAAAAAAAACCAACAACATGGTTGAAGCTCAAGTATCTAGAAAAAGAATAGCAAGCCAAGCCCAAATTTTGTACAAGGGAAGAAATTATAAAGATCAGAGCAGAAATTGATGCAATTGAGACTAAGAAAAATACAAAGAATCAATGCTTTATACAGTTGTTTGAAAGATTAAATAAATGCATAAGCTCTTAGCCAACTTTATTTAAAAAGGAAAGAAAAGTCTTAAATTCAAGCAATTAGGAACAAAAATGCTAAAACTACAGCAGATCCAAAATACCTACTTTGAAGAAACTATTTCTTTTTGTCTTTTTGAGATAGGATTTCACTATGCAGTTCAAGTTGAACTCACTTTGTAGCCCAGGCTGGCCTCAAACAATGAGGCCTCCTGCCTCGTCTTCACTATGCCACCATGTCCAACCTGTGTATTCTAATTAGATGAAAAACATAGAAAAAATGGACAGATTCCTAGATACAAATAAATTATCAAAGCTTAATCAAGAAGTATAAAAATCCTATATCAGTAACAATCAATGAAATTGAAGATAGAATTAAAAACTATCAACAAAGAAATATCTAGGTCCTGAAGGGTTCCCTCCCAAATTCTACAAGAAATTTTGAAAACACATAATGACATTATTTCTCAACTCTTTAATGAAATTAAAAGGGGAGCTGTGCTCCCAAGTTTATTCCTGGAAGCAAGCATTACCCTGAGATCAAAACTAAAGAATAATCTAATCAAAATAGAGAACTACAGGACAATCTCCTCAATGAGCATAGATGCAAAAAATCCTCAGTAAGATACTGGTGAACAGAATACAGCAAATCACTAAGAAGATTATACACCATGATCAAATAGGATTTGTCTCAGGGATGCAGGGGTGGTTCAACCTATATAAATCAATAAATGAGGGCCAGCCAGATAGCTCAGCAGACTAAAGTGCCTGCTTTGGCAGAGCACAGTAGCTGGGGTTCAATCCCAGTTTTGCTGTGCTGACTCCACTCCTGAGGTGCACTGAGATGGTGACTGAAATTGGGCGTAGTGGCACACGCCTGTAATCCCAGCTCTTGGAAGGCTGAACACAGGCAGATCACTACAAGTCCAATCTACATAGTGATACCCTGTACACCCTGTAGACACTGTCCTAAATTCATAAAAAAATCAATAATTTTAATATACCATATTAACAGAGCCATGGTAAAAAACAAAACAAAACAAAACAAAACAAAACAAAACAAAAAACCACCATATGATCATCTCAACAGAAACAGAAAAAGCATTTGGTAAAGTCGAATACCCATTCATGATAAAAAAAAAAACCCTACAGAAAATTAAAATAGGCAGCCTTTATTTCAATCTGATAAAAGCCAAGCAAACTAATAGGAACATCATACTAAATGGAAAAAAAATCTGAAAGATTTCACTATCAAAATAGGAATAAGACAAGGATGTCCAATGTCACCACTCTTATTCAATATAGTTTTGGAAGCTTTTTTCCCCCCTAGTACTGGGGATTGAACTCAGGACCCTGTACTTGCCAGGCAAGCACTTGTTCTACTGAGCTATCTCCCCAGCCCTTCTGGAAACATTAATGAGAGCCATTAGACAGGAGAAAGAAATAAAAGGAATAAGGATAGCAAAAGAAGAAGTTAAATTAACAGTACTTGAAAATAATATGATACTCTACATAGAAGACCCCAAAAACTCCATCAAAAGAACCAGACAAATTCACTAATAGAAATGTAACCTCTTTAATAAATGTTGGTGAAAGACACTGGTTTTCTACATGCCAAAGATTAAAACTAGGCCCATGTCTTTCACCATGAACTAAACTAAATTTGAAATGAATTAAAGATCTAAGTATGAAACCCTAAGCATTCTGGAAGATAAAATAGGTAGAACTCTTAAAGACATTGCTATAGGCAAAGATGTTGTGAACAAAATCTCTATAGCACAGGAACTATCATAAAGATTCAATAAGTAGAAGCTCATATTATCAAAAAGGTTTTGCACAGCATAATATACCACTAACAGAATGAAGAGACAACCCACAATGTGGGAAAAAGATTTTTCCAGCTGTTTCTTAGACCAAAGAGTACTATCTGGAATATATACAAAACAAAAATAACGCAAATTTAACTCAATCCCAAATGGGCATCTGAAATGAATAGACACTTCTCAGAAGAAGTAAACATGGCAAATAAATATATGAAAAGATGTTCAACATCACTGGTAATTTGAGGGATGCAAATTAAAACAATACTGAGATTCCATCTCATTCCAGGAAGAAAGGCTATTATGACAAAATCAACCAATAACAAATGCTGGTGAGGCTATGAGGAAAAAAGGACCTTTTCCCACTGGTGATGGGAGCATAGACTGGTGCAACCACTTTGGAAATCAGTGCAGAAATTCCTCAAAAAACTAAAACTAGAGGTTGAATTAACTCAGCCAATCTCCTTCTAGGTATCTTTCTGAAAGAATTAAAGGTGTCATACCACAGCAATATATGCATATCTGTCTCAGTTTCTTTTTACTCATTGCTGGGACAAAATACCCACCACCCAAAATTAAGAAAGAAAAGGTTTATTTAGCTCACAGTTAGTGGAGGTTTCAGTCCATACATAGCTGGCTCTCAGGCAGAGTGGCACATGGCAGAGAGCAACAGTAAACAGTGAAGGGCAAAGGAAAGAGCAGCATTTATGGCTTTTAGCCAGCCACTCTCCCCTATTTATATTGTGAACCAGCTACCCCAGGGCTGGGGGTGTAGAACTCATAATGTACATGTGCTCCTCTTGCACAGAATGAAGATGTTTACAAACTAAGAATCCTGGCTCTCTGCTGAGTCACTTAATTAAACTTCTAAACTTCTCAAGTTGACATAATGTATCAACCACTACAACATCCATGTTGTTAATGGCAGTTTATAATAGCTAAATCTTGGAAACAACACAAATGTCCATAACTAATGAATGCATAAAGAAAAAAAACTTTATAAAATGGAGCATTACTCAGCCACAAAGAATAGGCTTGAAACATTTCTAGATAAATGGATGAACCTTAAGACCATGCTCTTAAATGAAATAAATTGGACATACATGTTTAAATGCCATATTGTTTCTCTGGTATGAGATGCCAAAGTGTAAATAAGGACCAAAATGTATGATAGATAATAGGAAATGGGAAGAAAATGTTTAAATAGGGAGGGGAATAAGAAAGGGATGAGGAGGAAAGAAAGGAAGGGACAAGGGAGAAAACAGAAAGGGAAAAAAAGGTAACAAAGCTTCTGTAAATAAGGAGGGAGAGCTAGATGTGGTGGTGTATGGCTGTAATCCCAGCATCCAAGAGGCTGAGGTAGGAGGATCACTGTGAGTTGGAGGCCAGCCTCAGCTAGGTAGTATACTCAAAGCTAACCTAAACTATATAGTGAGATCCTGTCTAGAAAAAAAAAAAAAAAAAAGAGGGTAAGAGGGGTTAAAGGAAGAGGAGAGGGAGGGGAATGGAAAAAGAAGCAAGTTATATTAGGCACAAATAGAAATTTCCTGTAATGAATGTTATCATTATTTCTAAAATACACATTTTTTAAAAGCTACTGCTGCCACCTTAAGGCTGGTGTAACTGATCTTGGATATTCAACAAATGGAGCTTGAAAACCAAACCATATTGGCCGTGACTCATCCACATGGCTGACACTGACAAATGTTCTACAATCTGAGGTACAGGATCTCAGGATAAATCCTGAGGGCATTTCACTGACCTTCTCAGACCAAAAAGCTACAACTCTTGTTGCACAGGTCCTGCTTTACCTTAGTCTTAACCATCCAGTAGAAAAGTATGAAGACGAAATATAGGAAGTAAAGCCATGTTGTTATGTTGAGCTGTGGGGGACTCAGGTCAATAATTTCTGACATTGCCAGTTAAACAGAAGACCCAATGCTATTATGGGCTACTGGACTCTTTTAGAATATTTTGCTGAGTTTACACACCTATAATATTCAATAACGGAACTTAGAAAAAATGGGGTATACCAATGAATGTCCATTTTGTATCTGTGTATTCAAAGTGGTTAGGATAGATATATAGTTGCATTCTCTTAATGAATAGAATGATTTTTTCTAGTAGTATTTGTAAGTAGGATCACAAGTCTGCATCTTGTACAGCAATTAACCACTAAGAAGAATATATGCAGCGTATTATTTGTTGAAACTGTACTTTCGATTTGATTTGAAACTGTCTCATTGCTATATGTTTATCAATAAAACTTTGAAAAAAAACCATAAATAAATAAATAAATAAATAAATAAATAAATAAAATAAAAGGGCCAAGCAAGCACCCAGTGTTTTGACCTTTGCCTTCTGCCCTCTAAGGCCAGCCACGGCCCAGGGCATAATGGGTACTCTTTTAAAAGAGTCCTGCAGCTCCCAATGAGTCATTTAACCTCTGGGGCAGGTGGATTGTTGAACCCCAGAGGACAGGAGTCACCCAATTTACATGGTACAGAAAGGAAACTCACTAAAGGGAAAATGTGCCCCATGCTTCTAAAAAGCCATATGCTTAAGTGAGACAGTGACCCATTCTGGCATATGACACAACTGAAAGAGAAAAGAACTAGAGGAGCCAAGAGGCTGCTCACACAACCACAAAACATAAGCCTTGAGCTTGACAGATACATACACATAATTTTTCATGAACATGGGTCTTTGATCTGTTCTTAAATACCCAGGAAAGTATAACCAATAAGTAAAGTGTGTAATATAAAAGGGGGTTTCAAACACTACATCAGCTGTTAACAGTCTCCAGTTTATTTCTTCCAGATTTCAGCAGTCTTCAATGACATACACTGGACTGCTCCCAGGATCTACTGTACAGCCCTACTTAGAACTTGTGTCCCAAGTTAGAACTGTCATCAGACTAAGGAAATAGGGCACCCACCCTTTGCAATCAGAAAATTCAAAGGTCCCCTAATGTTGTTCTCCACTCAATTTGAAGCAGTTGTGAATATGACCACTTCACCCTTTATCAAAGATTTGACTTCGTGGTTTGTCAGGGATAAAACATTACAACTGTCCATGTGCAAAGAAAAGGCCTTAAAGCCAACTTTTATCTCCAGTTAAAGTCGTCCAGAAACAAAAAAAACTCCTTAAAGACACCCTGATGCCAATAGGCATTCATAAGACAGCAACAAACTTTTTAATGTAAGATCTATTCATTCCTCTTCAAAAGTCCCAACGTTATTCTCCAAAAGATATGTGTAGGTCTCCTTATCACATTTTCATCTAAAACTGAAGAGCTGAAAAAGTGGTCTTGTCAAAATTTCAACCATAAACATATTACTAAACACAATATAGGTGCTCCTGGAAAATCTACAAGGCATTACTGATCCACTGGAACATTCTCTTTAGACAATCACATTAGCTATCTAAAACCTTTTTTCAAATTCTTAATTCTTTACAAAAACTGCAATCTCATGTTGACTGAGAGAATCTTCTCTTGGAAACTCTCTAGATGTAAAGGTATACTCTGAGTTTAAAAAAACTATTTTCTTTTCTTTTTTTCTTTTTTTTGCAGAACCGGGGATTGAACTCAACTCAGACCCTTGCACTTGCCAGAGAAGTGCTTATTCCACTGAGCCATCTCCCCGGGCCCTACCTTGTCTTTTCTAAAAAATAAAAGGAGAAAGAAGAGGGGGAGGGGCTGGGGAAATGGCTCAGTGGAATAAGCGCTCCCCTGGCAAGTGCAAGGGCCTGAGTTCAATCCCCGGTTCCGGAAAAAAAAAAAAAAAGGGGGAGGGGAAGGAGGAAAGAAAATGTATTTGACCAAGAAAATGTATTTAAGCAAAGATGTCATTACCAGAAGCAATAAAATTCCTAATACTTAGTAATAAAATTAAGAAATATGAAAAACTCGTATGGAGAAAATTGTTAAAGTTAGGTAAGGAAGGACTTATAGTATAATAATATGAAACAGTAATAATAATATGAAATATATTAGGCAATTTCTCCCACAGATAATTATTAAAACTGGAAAAATGTATTAAAATGACTATTTGATTTTTAAAATGTTTTTGAGAAGAATTTACTCTTAAGCAAATGTGGAGGATCACCTGAGCAGCTCTCCTTGAAAGAAGAGTGACTTTCTCCATTTTGACTGAGCCTGACCCTATTTCCTTGTATTGATATGTACAGAGCTGGCTAGGACTTCTCATTATCCTTTCAATTGGCCTTAAGCAATGTATATCAGTCTAGCTGAGGTGCTGGTGATAGTCTTTGAAGGTGGCATGTGTGTTTCCCTGGTAACCTACACCTGCTGCTCTGTAATGTGAGCCAGGTTGAGACAGGACCAACAGTCAATGCTCTGCACTGTGTGCAGCGCCACTAGCTGGGATCCAGCCTCAAGACAGAGGCTATGACTTCCTGGGGCTTGAAAGACTACATCAAAGCTGAAGCACCAGACCCACCAAAACATCAGATACTATCTTAGTAGCATAATGCAGATTATTCATGCTAGGTAAGTGCTCTACCACTAAGCTGCTCCCCTCAGTCCAAGGATGCTATTTTTTGAATTAGGAAATAATAGAAAGTGCTTAGAAATTGAAAACATACCCATGGAGATGAACAGCTAAATAAAAAAAAGATTGGAAGAGGATATTGAAATCTTTCACAAAACTGGAATAAAAGGCTAAGATATGAGAAAGGCAAGAAAGAAATTTTAAAATTAGAAAATAAGTCAGATTGTAGCAACCAGGTAATAAGAGATCCAGAAAAAGACAGCATAAAAAATGGAAAGAATTCAAGGAGGTTTTGCAGAATTGAAGCTAGTTGCTGCAGCAGTAAGTGACAACACTTGGTGTAGGACCCACTAAGTGTCCAACACAGTGAATAGAAGCAGATGCAGACATAGACATATGATCATGGAAATTTTAAACTCTGCAACAAATAAGAGATTTTATATATATCTAGAGAGAAAAAAAGTGCAGTCTAGTTTTGGATTTTCAAAGGCAACAATAAAAGTGAGAAAACAATGGAGTAATGCCTTCAACACTGTGAAATGATTTCTCTTAGAATTTCATACTCAGCCAAACTACTAATTCATTATGAGTGTAAAGTAAAGACATTTTCAGAGCCGAAGTCTCAAAACTTCATTCTCATCTATCCAAGAAGCTACTAAAGAATGCTCCACTAAAATGATGGAGTGAACTAAAACTGAGGAAAAACTGGCATATAGAAAGAGGGGCTATAAGACAGGAGGGAAAGTAAAACATGATGGTACACCTCTGTAAGCTCAGCACTTGGGAAGCTGAGGCAGGAAGATTTCTGTGAGTCTGAGGGCAGTCTGGGCTAAACAAGTGAGTTCAAGGCTATATAAGTGAGTTCTACACAGTGAGACCCTGCCTCAAAAATGAAAAACAAACAAAACCCTAACAAAACAAAACAGGAGGGAGACCCAGGGAGTCTCAAAGAGAATATAAAGTGGAGAGTGAATCTTCACATTGAAGCAGTGCGGCTTAAGTGAAAAGCCATTTGTTTGTTTGTTTGTTTGTTTGCTTGCTTGCTTGTTTTTTTGAGACAGGGTCTCACTAGACTGACCTTTAACACATATGTTGGCCCAGGCTGGCCTCAAGCTTGTAGCAATCCTGTCTCATTCTCCCTAGTTCTGGGATTAAAGCAGGCATGTTGTCACCATGCCTGGCTACTCTCCTTACCTTGAGGGCAAAATTCCTAGGTGGGTCTGACTTAGATCATGGCTTGATCATCTTCAGTGAAACTTCTCTTGCCTCCATGCCCTACAGCCAAGATCTGCTGATAATGCTCTCTTCACCAAAAGAGTATTCTTATTTTCGAACTAGAGAACTAATCCTTGAGGAACAGGCCAACTAGTCCTTTCCCACTGACTGTATTCCTGCTGTGTGAGCACTACTGGGCCTGTACTTATGGCTGCCTTCTGCTCCAACTCTGTTGAGCCCTGTACTGTATTTCCTAAGACTCCAGTGTGGTTGTGCTCCTGAGGTCCTTTAAAGGGGTCTCTTGTAAGACTGTGTAGAGAATAAAATTCAGACGAGTATCCAGAAACTTCCTTCAGCTCAGTTTTTTCTGAGAGTCTTCATCGACAGTGCAAATTTAATGGTTTTCTTGTTGGTGACATCTGTCGTTGTTTCTCAGCTTTTCTATTGATCTCTTCCACATATATTTATGTGAAAATGAATATTGACAAAATAATATTTGAGAATAAAAATGAATAAGCCAGGCTGAGATTGGACTCAATATCTGTTAGCTTCCATTTCCTATATCTATATGTGGGTACCAAATGTCTTATCTTTTTGGTAGGGGGTGTAGCTCAGTTGAAAGTGCAGCTCTAGAGGCCCTGGATTCCTCTCCCAGCATCACAACAACTACAGAGGTCTTATCTTTCACAGTTGTTAAGAGGGGTAAGTAATGTTGATATACTGTGTGGAGCTTAATGATAGATATACTGATTTTTTGTTTGTATGAACTCATTATTGTTATTGAAAATCAATAATAATTATATAGCATATTAAAATTGTAGACAAATATTGATATGTGAAAGATATAAGATGTAGACAAAGTGAATTTTAGAGAAATATTTCTTTTTATCTGGATTTTTTTTTTTAAGGGAAGGGTCTAGAGGGTGTTCAGGGTCTCACTACTAGACAGGACTCATAGTGATTCTCCTGTTTACAGCCTCCCAAGTGCTGGGTGGTACCACACCCAGTCTCAATTGCCACCTCAGTGTGGGGCCAGCATGGCAGGCCTGGAATTAAAACACCAGCCCCTGTGCCTGCTTGCAGGTTCTTTAATCCACTGAGCTATTTGGCCAGCCCTGAGAAATATTTCTAATATGACTACGTAACATGATATTAAGAATAGATTGCACATTGTAAAAAAAATTATTTACAAACTTAAATGAATATAACAAAAATTGTCTAGAATAAAAATGAAGAAAGTATTTACAGATCAGTCATATAATAGTTTACTCTATCACAAAATCAAGAAACTTATATTCATATAATTAGAATTCTCAAAGAAGGGGGTAGGCAATAAATATTTAAAATTTCTGATTTTAGTTAAAATTATAACACATTTACCAAGAAAAATGAATCTTTTGCAGAAGAAATATGAATAAAATCATACCAAGATACATAAAAATGAAATTGTCCAAAACTAATTGTAAAACAAAATCATTAAAGCATTTACATAGAAAAAAATGAGCTATGGAAGAACAAAATTAAATGTCATCTTATTCCACATAAGAAAAAAAAAAGAGCAAGTGGGTAAGAAACTAGACTTATTTATTCAAAGGACTGAAAAAGAAAAAAATATGTTCTCATTGAATTTTATATTTAGCAAGCATATCTTTGAAAACTAAAAAAAAAATATTTTCCAGTTATACAAACTCGAAATATTCTAATACCTTTAGATGTAGCATATAGAAAATAACAAAAACCATAATCTATAAGGCAAAAGAAGTTGCTGTATGGTCCTAGATAAAGAATAAAGAGCTCTTGAACTGGTAGTTATGCAGGATTATGTAAAATATAATTATAATAGACAAACCCATTTAAAAGCTCATTGAAGATAGAAGATTTCCACAAAATGGTACCAATCTTACATGGGGTTATATACATATTTGTGTGTGTGTGTGTGTGTGTGTGTGTGTGTGTGTGTGTGTGTGTGTCTGTGTGTAAAAGACAAGGAAGAACTAGTGTAAAGGCAATGGAAAATGGAAATATACATTTTCCAGTTTCTAATACTAGGAGAAAATATCATGTCATGTCTTATAAGTAGATTGTAAGTCAAAGATACAGTATAAATCATAAAATAGGCTGACTACCCTACACCAGTGAGACCTGCCAGTCCAAGCCCAGGCCCAGAGTGGGTGAGACACTATTTAACCCCCTTGGGACCCCCCACCAACACTCCACAGCACCACCCCACCCTGCCCACTCAGTGAGAATTTTGGCCGCATTCTGGGGACCCCCAGATCCAGTCCTAGCCCAGGCCTGGTGAGTGTGTGGGAGAGCTTTCTCTCCCACCTACTCCACCGTGTCCCCTCCAGACTCAGCTCAGGCTTGGCATTCAGACCTGAGGTGAAACTCTACAGCTGCAATCCCTGCAGAGAGAGTAGGGGACAGAACCACCCAGCTAGTTCAGGAGCAGAACATCTTGCCAGAGGGGCACATCAGGTTCACTTCCAAGGGCAGCAGCAGGAAGGAACTGAGCAAAGCAGCCAGACCCAAGCCAGGAACAGCTGGATAATTCCAAACTTTGTAGATCTGCACCTGAATTTCAGTAGGTGCTAAGGTTATAACTACACCAAAGCTCTACAACAAAGGTCAGAAGACAGTGCTACACAAATGACAATGAGAAGGAGCAAAATACAATCTCAGACCCCAAGCCCACCCATAACAAGTGCAGCGTACACTAACACAAAACAAATTGGGAATCACACAGCTGAAATCAATGAATCGATGACTTCTGAAATAAAGAAAAAACTGCAGAAATGTATAGAGGAACTCAGATTGGAAATGAAAAAAGAATTCCCTGAATTAATAGCATCTGCAGTAAAGAATCAAATGCAGAAACATATGGAGGAAACAAAATGCCCACCCAGAACAAGTGCAGAGGACACTAGGTCAGAACAGAATTTCTTTTCTACTAGCTCAGCTCAAATGTATGAATTAATAACGTCGATACTAAATAAGCAACAGCAGAAAGTTATAGAGGAACTCAGAGTGGAATTCTTTTCTGAAATAAAAGAAGAATTCTCTGAACTCATAGCATCTGAAGTAAAAAATCAACCACAGAAACATAGGGAGGAAACCAAATCTGAAAAAAAAAAAAAAACCTGCAGTAAAAGAATTAATAACTGCTTCTAAAAAAGACATTGATAAAAAAAATAGAGGAGATTACAAAAATGATGATTTCATTGCATGAGCAATACAGGAAAGAAATAGATCGGGTGAAGCAGAGTCAAAGAGATATAGAGAAATTTAAAATCTCAATCACAAGCTTGCAAAGCTGTGTGAATGAAAGTGAAGACAGAGTTTCAGATCTTGAAGACGCTGGTGCAGCTAGTGAAAAGGTAAGAAAGGATCTCTTAAAAACAACAAGGATGCAGCAAAGAATAATCCATCACCTGCAAGATGATGCAAAGGTGAACAACGTGAGAATAATAGGTATCAATGAGAAAGAAGGAGTCAATACAAATGACATTAAAAAAATATGGGCAGAAGTAATAGCAGAAAACTTCCCAAATATGAGGAAACAATCTGATATTCAGTTAGCTGAAGCATACAGAACTCCAAGTAACCTCAACCCAATTAAAAAAAAACACTGAGGCATATAATAGTCAAGATCCCAGAAATTCAGCACAAGAATAATCTAATGAAAGCCACTAGAGAAAAGTAGCAGATCACATTCAAAGGAAAACCCATCAGAATTATGGCCGAATTCTCTTCACAAACCATGAAGGCAAGAAGAGCATGGAGGAGAGTATGTCAAGTCCTCTATGAAAACATTTTCCAGCCCAGACTACTATACCCTGCAAAGCCCTGAAGTTTGATGGAGAAGTGAAATACTTCCATGACAAAGAACAACTAAAGAATTTCATGATGACAAAGCCAGCCCTACACAGGCTCCTGAAAGATGTTCTTGAGAGGGACTAAAATTATCAGAACTCCATGAATGAGATCAGAAGCAACCAACTAAATAGGGCAAGCAATTAAACACAGGAGAAAAAGGAGTAAATGACAACAGGTAAATAACATGTCAATTGTAAGTCAATACATCTCAATTCTAACCATCAATGTAAATGAACTCATTTCACCAATTAAGAGAAATAGACCAGCACAGTGGATTAGGAAACAAAATCCAACAATATGCTGTATACAAGAAACACATTTAATTCATAAAGACATTCATAGGCTGAAAGTCAAAGGATGGAACAAAATACTACATGCCCCAGCACCTCAGAAAAAAGCAGGGGTAGCAATTCTATTCTCAGACAGTCTCAACTTCAAACCAACAATGATTAAGCGAAATAAAGAAGGCCACTATATACTGGTTAGGGGAAAAATTCAAGAGGAAGAGGTAACACTTATAAATATATATGCAACAAACATGGGAGAACCCAACTATATAAAGCAAATCTTACTGGACATGAAAAAGTCTAATATCCAATACCACAATCTTAACAGGAGACCTTAACACCCCTTATCTCCAAAAGATAGGTCAACCAGACCAAAACTTAGCAAAGAAATAACAGAACTGAACAAGAGCTTGAAACAAATGGACTTGGTGGACATATACAGAGTGTTCCACCCAAACACAGCTAAATACACGTTTTTCACAGCTGCACATGGGTCATTTTCTAAAATAGACCACATACTGGTCCATAGGTCATGCTCAAGTATATGCAAGAAAACAGAAATTATCTCATGCATATTATCTCACCATAGTGCAATGAAACTGGAAATAAATGACAAAAGAAACCAGAAAAGAACCCTAAATACATGGAAATTAAATGACGCCCTCCTCAGCAACCAATGGGTCACAGATGAAATTAAACAAGAAATTCAACAATATCTACAATTCAATGAAAATTCAAGCACAACTTATCATAATTTATGGGATATGATGAAAGCAGTTCTCAGAGGGAAATTCATAGCTGTGAACTCACACATTAGGAAAACAGAACAGGAACAAATAAATACCCTAATGCTGCACCTCAAACAACTAGAGAAGGAAGAGCAAACCAAACCAGCCCAAAGACGAGAAGAAATCATAAAGATTAGAGTAGAGATTAATTCAATTGAGACGAAGAAAACAGTTCAAAGAATTAATGAAACAAAAAGCTGGTTCTTTGAAAGATTAAATAAAATCAATAAGCCCCTAGCCAACCTCATCAAAAAGAGCAAAGAAAAAATTCAAATACAAGCAATAAGGAATGAAAAGGGGGTTATTACCACGGACCCAGTGGAAATTCAGAAGATTATCAATAGCTACTTTGAGAATCTTTACTCTCACAAAATAGAAGAAGCAGAAGAAATGGACAGATTCCTGGAAAGGTACAAATAACCACAACTGAATCGACAAGATATAACCACTCTCATAGCCCAATAACAGCCAACGAAATATGAGATGTAATAAAAAAACCTACCAGCAAAGAAAAGTCCAGTTCCGGATGGATTCACAGCTGAATTCTACAAAACATTTACAGAAGATGTAGTCCCTATACTCCTCAAACTCTTCCATGAAAGTGAAAAGGAAGCAATCCTCCCAAAATCATTCCTGGAGGGAAGTATCATACTGATACCAAAACCAGGGAAAGATGCAATTAAGAAAGAGAACTACAGGCCAATCTCCCTCACGAACACAGATGCTAAAATCCTCAATAAAATACTAGCAAATAGAATACAGCAAA
>NW_004524627.1:11571054-11573033 GCF_000260255.1 Octodon degus
AAAAAGAGATCGTAGAGGAGTTCAGAAAATGGAAAGATATTCCATGCTCCTGGATAGGAAGAACCAACATTGTGAAGATGGCCATACTCCCAAAATTGCGGTACAGATTTAATGCAATACCTATCAAACTACCAACAACATACCTCACAGAGCTAGAGAAATCATACCTAAAATTTATCTGGAACCAGAAAAGACCTAGAATAGCAAAGGCAATTCTGGACAATAAAGACAAGGCAGGAGGCATTACAATTCTTGACTGGAAATTACACTGCAAGGCTACTGTGATAAAATCAGCATGGTACTGGCAATGAAATAGACCAGAGGATCAATGTAATAGATTAGAGGATGCTGAAGCCCCTATGAACACACTCAGCCACCTTATCTTTGACAAAGGGGGCAAACATACTCACTGGAAGAAAGATAGCCTCTTTAGCAAATGGTGCTGGAAAAACTGGTTCTCTACATGCCGAAAACTAAAACTTAATCCAGGTCTATCACCATGCACTAAATAAAGTCAAAATACATTAAAGATCTAAACATTAAAACAGAGACATTAAATCTGCTGGAAGAGATATTAGGAGGAACACTTGAAGACATAGGGGTAGGCAAAGAGTTCACGAACAAAAATCAAATCAGGTGGGAAACAGTTGAAAGAATTAACAACCGGGACCTCCTCTTATTGAGAAGTTTTTGCACATCCAAACAAATTACCAACAAAGTGAAAAGACAACCCACAAATTTGGAAAAAATGATGACAAATAAGTACTCAGACAAAGGTCTGCTCTCTAGAATTTATAAAGAACTGAAAAACACTAGGGCCTCAAAATTTGAAGACCCAACTCAGAAATGGGAATCCGAGATGGACACACACTTCTCAGGGGATGAATTTAAAGAAGCAAATAAATATATGAAAAAAATGCTCCACATCACTAGCCATCCATACAATGCAAATTAAAACAACACTGAGATATCATCTCACCCCAGAAAGAATGGCTATTATAAAGAAATCAACAAACAACACATGTTGGAGGGGCTGTGGGGAAAAAGGAACCCTTCTCCACTGCTGGTGGGAATGTAGACTGTTGCAACCATTATGGAAATCAGTGTGGAGACTCCTTAGAAAACATGGACTGGAAATCCCATTTAAACCAGCTATTCCTCTACTGGGAATTTTCCTGGAGGATCTGAAAACATCATATCATAGTGATATATGTGTGCCTATGTTTATAGCAGCACAATTTATGATAGCCAAATCTTGGAAACACCCAAGATGCCCATCACCTGAGGAATACATGAAAAAGATGTGGTATTTTTATACAATGGAGTATTACTCAGCCATAAAGAATGATAAACTTGAAGCCTTTATATTGAAGTGGATGCCACTTGAAGATAAACTCATAAGTGAAATAAACAGGACACACATGTGTAAATATTGTAGTTTCCCTAGTATAAGAACTCAAAAGAAGAAATACAAATAGAAAAGTATAATATAAGTAAAAGGAAAGGAAGAACTTGAGGACCACCTAATTAAGAGAGGGAAAATAGAAGAGCTAGGAAATGTGACAGTTGCAAGCCATACAGTTATATGTAGAAGATGGGTAAGGCAATGATCCTGAGAATCTTCAGAAGATTTTTGAATCTAGTAGTTAATTGGAAAGATTCTCACCCTGACTAACTATATATACTGATACCTGTAAACTAAGCAACTGCACTAAGGATGGTGATTGGTAATAGTAGGTTCATGCTTGGAGTGCCTGTCATTCTGGTCTTCTGAATATGGGCTACTTGTCATGACATGCCAGTTGCTGCATGTTGTCTCTCGGCTAGATGATTGTTCAAAAAGAAGGGGGTGGTGAATGAAGGCAGGAGACAGGAAAAGGAATGTTGTGGGACTGTCCTGCTTCAAGGTTGTATATGGTTGGATTTCTGGACTTATGTGTAAACAAAAAAATTATATAATTCTTTATGTCTATTTTTAA
>NW_004524627.1:11573133-11578963 GCF_000260255.1 Octodon degus
GGGTCCGGCCCACGCTGCGCCTGGGCTGGGACTGGTCCCGCCGGCGCAGGGTGGCAGGAAACTCTCCGCACACTCCCTCATTTTTTTTTAATCAGTGTCTTCTTTAGAAGCACTTAGTACTTCTTTCATTATAGTTATTTCTTTTTTTTACTTCAGAAATTATTTCTGATCTGATTTCCTCTATCCCTTTCTGCAGTTGTTTCTTCAGACACTACTATTTCAGAGATTTCAGATGTGTGGTTTCCAATTTCTTCTATGCTATTGTCTCCTGCATTTGTTCTGGGTGGCTAATGCATTTTGTTCCTTCTGTTTGTCATTTTGTATAGCACTGTCTTCTGACCTTTGGTGTAGAGCTCATATAGAGTTATTACCTTAGTACTAGGTCCAGATCTACCAAGTTCAAACTTGTCCAGTTGGGTGTGGCTTTAATCTGGCTGCTGTGCTCCACTTGTTGCTTCTGCAGCCCTTGGAAGTGAATCTGCTGTGTCACTCTGGGAAGATGTTTTGCTCCTGGATCAGCTGGGTGGGTCTTGCTTCTAGCCTCTCTGCAGGGAGTTCTGCTGCAGTGTTCCACACTGGGCCTCTCTGTTGGAGGAAGTTCCACACACATGCCTGGCCTGGGTCCTGGCTGGAGTGAAGGCTGGCAGGCAAGCAGTCTCTCTCTCTCTCTCTCTCTCTCTCTCTCTCTCTCTCTCACACACACACACACACACACCAGGCCTGAGCTCTATCTGAATTTTTTTTTTTTTATTTAGTGTCTTGCTATGCCATTCAAACTTGTAGTGATCCTCTTATCTCAGCATCCCCAGTGCTTGGATTACAGGTATGTGCCACCACTCTTGATTTCTGGCTGGGTATGTTGTGTCTGGTTATCTGTACCTGGCATGGAATGTGGTACAGGAGATCCAACTCTGGACCTTGCATTTTCTAGGCAGGCACTTAGAGTGCCAAGCTATCTGCTCAGGCTGCTATATTGATCTTTTAAGAATCTCTGGACAATTTCTGTAGTGTGCAAATGTGTGTGTTTAAGGCATGCATATAAAGTCAAGAGACAGTGGAATAGGGCACATCTACCCCTACTGAGACACTGAAAGTTTCCAGAGGCAACAGCTTTTGAGTTCACTCAAGAGTACTGTAGAATGTGCCAAGGCTTGGGAGAAGCCTACATAGCCTGTGAGATATGGCAGGATTAGAAATTTAGTGAACTAGAATTGTTTATGCCTCTCCTATATGTTTTCATATTTTGCCATGGAAAATTTCAAAGGCACACAAAATGAAGGAACTAATATAATATACTTCCATCTACCCTGTTTCAGCAGTGACCAACACATGATGATCTCATACTTCACTGCAAACTATGGCTTCCCCATTACAAATTATATTTAAGTAAATCTTAGAATTATATCATTTCATCTGTAAATATTGGTACTATATTTGTATTTTCTTCTGACATCAGTATTTATTTATTTGTTTTTACTGGGATTGAACTCAGGACCTTGCACTTTCCAGGCAGGGGCGTATGCCACAGAGCTATATCCCTGGCCCTTTTAATAAATTATTTTAAATAATAATGGAATGAAGGTCTGGGGATGCAACTCAGTGAATGTGTAAGATCCAGGTTTATTCTCCAGTATGGCACACACAAAAGACATAAAACCCAAAAGGATCTATATGTATTAACCTGGGAAGATCCTGTACATGTGTTGTTAAATGAAATAAAATATATCCAAACATCACAATCACACTTAAAAAGACTCAAACAAACACAAGTATTAAGATATATGAGTGTGCTCCAAAGTATGTAAGTATATTATGAAAATATAATTTTTAAAAGTACTTCAATCTATTGATCTTGATTACTGATAAAGAAGTGGCTAGTGATAGCGGAGATAAACTTAGGGAGTTTTCCCAGTAAACTTTCATATTGCTTAACTTTTATACCAAAACATATTTTCATCATTACTTATGTATCCCAGGAAAATTCAGTTAAACACTGCTCATGGCTGCATAGGGTACAAGTAACTTGTTTGGGAAATCTAGCAAAGTCTCAAGTGCTGGTCTTTTTTTTTTTTTTTTTTTTAACTTTCTAGTGACCTTCCAACATCCTTCCTAATCAAATTGAAGTTTTGAGGTTTGTTTTTCTTTTTCTTGCCTACTAAAAATACTCTATGCAGCTCAGAAAATATAGCTCATTTAATAGCAGCTGCTGCTGAGGATCTACTTTGCATATTGAAACAATCTTGGAAGAGAAATACCCAAAATTCACTGCATTAGTGTCTATTCTGAGGCAGGCATGAATCTGTTGCACAAGGTTTTTTGACTTGACTTCTAAGTTATCCTTCCTGCCTGCTTTTATTTTATTTTATTTTTGGTTTTTCAAGACAGGGTCTCACTGTATAGTTCAAGCAGGCTGGCCTTGAACTCTCTATTTAGCTCAGGATGGCTCATGGTAATCTTTCTGCTGCAGTCCTCCAAGGGCTAGGATTACAGCCATGCACTCCCAAGCATGATTTTAGGAGGAAGTCTCTGACTACTGTGTCTTTTCCCTCAGTCTAAAGAAACATCCTGCAAATACTGAAAACTCTGTCCTCGGTCCAAAGCTAACATTCTCCACATCTTTTCTCACACTGGAAGTAGATCATATGTTGTTTACTTTTCATTCCTTTACTTAAAAAGATGTGCTACAGTATCATTTCTATTCAAAGTGAGGAGAAAGAAGACAAAAAGAAACAGGTACAAAAGTTTTCTCTAACTTTGCCACATTTCCTCCTCAGTTATAAAAAAAATCATTACCAATAAAATAGAAAATATAAATAGCAGAAAACTTCCAGAAGATGAACTGTACTATAAATGTAAGATAGAAGCCTTTTAACATGATGAAAACTCAAAGTAGGGTAGCATTTAAGAACTTTGGTGAACTCTGGGCAGCCTGTGGGACTCTGGTAAGCTCTGACCTTCCTTAGTCCCCCAGTGCACAGGCATGGAGCTTCTGCTGGTGCCAGCTCAAACTTTTAAGAATTTAGGAGGACTCTAAGTGACCTATAGGACAGAGGAGAGCTGCAGTCTGTGGGCCCAGTGCGAACAGGTGTGGAACTTTCCTGGAGCCATTTAAGAACTTTGGCAGACTCTGGGGAGCCTGAAGTACTCTGTCTGGCCAATTAATGGGAGACTAAAAAATGTCAAAATACAGGAGCAAAAGGCAATCTCAATCCTCTAGCCCACCCATATCAAATCCACTAGACAAAGGCATACAAGAATTTGGGGGCCAGCCAAATAGATCAGCCGATTAAAGCACCTGCAAGCAGGCACAGGAGCTGGGGGTTCGATCCCTGGACCAGCTGTGCTAGCCCCACCCCCAGGTGGCAATTGAGACTGCGCATGGTAGTGCATGCTTGTAATCCTAGCACTTGGGAGGCTCTAAACAGGAGAATGACTAAGAGTCTGATCTAGTAGTGAGATCCTGAATATCCTGTAGACCCTTCCCTAAAATCCAAAAAAAAAAAAAAAAAAAAAGAACTTGGAAATCACACACCAGAAATTTCTGAAATGATAGAAACTGAAGTAAAGAAACAAGTCCATCAGGCTATAGAAGAAATAAGATCAGAAATAATATCTCAAATCCAAAAAGAAATGACAACAATTGTAAAAGAAGTGCTCAGCACAGCTAAAGAAGACATAGATAGAAAAATAGAGAATAGAAAAATGGTGGAAACACTCAATGAACAATATAGGAAATAATTAGAATGCATGAATTAGATTCATACAGATATCCAGGAAATTAAGAACTCCATTGTTTGGTTGAATTGGTAGTTTAAAGGAGGTTTATTTATTTATTTATTTATTTATTTTTTGTGAGGACTGATCCAAGGTCTTCCAGCTTGCCAGGCAATGTTCTACTGCTGAGCCAAATTCCTAGCCCCAAGAACTTCACTGAAAGCTGGCAAAGCCACTTGGATAAAACCAAAGGTAGACTTTCAGACCTCGAAGACAGTGATGCACCTAATGAACATGAAATGAAAGATCTCTTAAAGCTTACAAGGAACCAGGAAATAACAATTCAGCAGCTACAAGACAGTACAAATAAAAGTAATATAAGAATAATAGGTGCCAATGAAGTAGCAGGAGACAGCACTAGTGACATAAAAAGTCTATTTGCAGAAGTACTAGCAGAAAATTTTTCAAACATGAGAAAAGAAACTGACATACAGATAAGTGAGGCTTATAGAAATCCACACAGCCATAGTCACAATAAATCTACACCTAAGCACATAATAATCAAGATCACAGAAATTGAGCAAAAGAATAGAATATTAAAAGTTGCTAGAGAAAAGAAATAGATTGCCTACAATGGAAAGCCCATCAGAATCACAGCACATTTCTTAACACACACCATCAAATCAAGAAGAGTGTGGAGTGAAGTATTTCAGATCCTGAAACAGAATAACTTCCAACCCACAGTGATGTACCCTGAAAAATTATCTATCAAATTCAATGGGGAAATAAGATCCTTCCATAACAAAGAAAAACTGAAGAAATTCATGACCACCAAACAAACCTTATAAAGAGTATTGACAGATATTCTAGAAAGAGACAGAAATGATTACAGTTTCAACAACAGAAATGGGCCGGGGCATGGTTGGGGAGATTGCTCAGTTGAATAAGTGCTTGCCTGGAAGGACAAGGGCCTGAGTTCAATCCCTAGCTCCACAAAAAAAAAGAAAGAAAAGAAAAAAAAAAACATACTAGCAGAGTGGATTAAGAAACAAAATCCAACAATATGATGCATATAATAAACACAGTTGATTAAAAAGGAAATTCACAGACTAAAAGTCAAAGGATGAAAAACAATCCTCCATGCCACAGGCAATCAGAAAAAAGCAGGAGTAGCTATCCTTCTTGCTAACAATATCAACTTCAAACCAAAAATCATTCAAAGATGTAAAGAAGATCATTGCAAACTTCTTAAGAGAAAACTGCAAACTGAAGAGATAAGTGATTCACCCAGCAACAACAGAATACACATTCTTCTCAACTGCACACAGGACATTCTCCAAAACAGACCATATACTAGCACACAGAACACTCTTAAGTAAATGCAAAGCAATTGAAATTATCCCATGTATACTATCTGATCACAGTGCAATAAAGTGGGAAGTTATTGACAAAAGAAATTACAAAACCACTACAAACTCATGGAAAATAAGTAACAACCTCTGAAACAACCAGTGGGCCAAGATGAAATTAAACAAGAAATTGTTTATAATTAAATGAAAATGAAGATACAACCTATTGAAACCTGTGGGATGCAATGAAAGCTGTCTTAAGAGGAAAATTTTAGTGCTAAACTCACAGATTAGGAAAACAGAACAAGCCAGAATAAATGATCTTATGCTGCACCTCAAGATCCTAGAAAAAGAAGAACAAATCAAGCCTAAAGCTTAATATAGGTGGGAAATTACAAAGATTAAAGTAGAAATTAATGCACTGGAGATGAAGAAAACAATAGAAAAAATAAATAAATGAAAGAGTTTGTTCTTCAAAAGAATAAATAAAATTGATAACCTCCTAGACAATCTAATTAAGAAAAGGAAAGCAGAAACCCAAATTCATGCAACAAAGAATGAAAAGGATGAAATTACTACAGACCTTAGAGACATTCAGAAGATCACCAATACCTACTTCCAAAATCTTTACTCTCCTGAGGTACAGGATCTCAGGATAAATCCTGAGAGGATTTCACTGACCTTATCAGACCCAAAAGCTACAACTCTTGTTGCATAGGTCCTGCTTTACCTTGGTATTAACCATCCAGCAGAAAAGTATAAAAACG
>NW_004524627.1:11579063-11580256 GCF_000260255.1 Octodon degus
AAAGCAATATTCAAAAATTAAAATTAAATTTTGAGTCCAAGTAAGAGGCCAGAATGTAGTATATCTTATATGCAAATCTGTGATCAATTCAGAGTACTCACACAGTATTTGAATAGGTTAATATATAGAAAAATATCAACTAAGAAAATATTTTCATGATAGTAAAGGATTACTGAGAATAAAACATAACAAAAATACTGCAATGGCAAATATATTACCAGCACTTCTAACAGTTTGGGGATAGGATATCCCACAAATTTCTAGTATGTGATGGATGTGGAAGTGTTCATGATGTTTACTGGTGGCCAGGCATCATTTATAGGACTGAGCTACTGCCATTCCTTGATAGCCACCCTGTAGACCCGACAGAACCATGAGGCACAGGACACAGGAGAAGTCCATTTGTAGAGTATGCTGATGGAAATATTTTGCTGCTGTATACAAAAGAATAATTGAAAGACTGCTGTTGTATGCCTCTTTTTCTTCTGTGTTTAATTGATTGCCCTATTGGGTGGGTTATTTCCATTCTCATTCATGGTGTTGTGGTCATTTTAATCCCTCTCTAGAATATGTTTTAGTAGCCTGTGGAGGGTTGGCTTTGTTGTCATGAACTTTTTTCCCTTGTACTTTAGGGAAGAGTCTACAGGTTGTTCAGGGTCTCACTACTAGATCAGCCTCCCAAGTGCTGGGTACAGGCGTGTGCCACCATGCCCAGTCTCAATTGCCACCTCAGCATGCTACAGGGGTGAGGCCAGCATGGCAGGCCTAGGAATCGAACTCCCAGCCCCTACACCTGCTTTGCAGGTGCTTTAATCTGCTAATCTACTTGGCTGGCCTTTAAAAAAAATTTTTTTTCTAATTTGAGAATGATTTTTTTTTTTTTGTATGAACTTCTTTAGTTGTTCTTTTTCATGGAAGCATTTCATTTCTCCATTGTACTTGAAGGAAAGTTTCTCACGTTATATCAGTCTGGGTTGGAATTTGTTTTCTTGCAAGACTTGTAGTACTCTGCTCTATGCTCTTCTTGACTTGATGGTTTGGAAAGAGAAATCTGCTGTTATTCTGATGGGTTTTCCTTTAAATGTGATCTGTTTCTTTTTCTTTCTTTCTTTCTTTCTTTCTTTCTTTCTTTCTTTCTTTCTTCTTTCTTTCTTCTTTCTCTTTCTTTCTTTCTTTCTTTCTTTCTTTCTTTC
>NW_004524627.1:11582744-11587846 GCF_000260255.1 Octodon degus
AGGAAGAATGTATGCAATGTGTTAATTATTGAAACTGTCCTACCAATTTGATTTGAAACTGTCTCATTGCTATTTTTTTATCAATAAAATTATGGAAAAAAATCTTTACTCTCATAGAATGGAAAACACAGAGGAAATGAACAGTTTCCTACATACATATATGAAATGCCAAAACTGAGTCAAGAAGATATACAAACTCTGAATAATCCAGTAAATGGACACAAAATTTAAAATGTAGTAAAAAGTCTACCAACAAAGAAAAGCCCACCTCTTGATGGATTCACAGCAGAATTCTATAAGAAATTTAGAGAAGATTTAATGCCAACTTTTCTCAAACTCTTCAGTGAAATTGAAAGCGAAGTGATTCTCACAAACTCTTCCCTGGAGGCAAATATTATTCTGTTTCCAAAACCAGACAAAGATTCAACTAAAAAAGAGAACTACAGGCCAATCTCTCTAATGAATATCATTGCAAATACACTCAATAAAATACTAGCAAACAGAATACAGCGAATCATGAATATTACACATGATGACAAAGTGGGTTTCACTCCAGGAATGGAGAGATGGTTCAACATACACAAACCCATAAATATAATACACCACATAAATAGAACCAAGAACAAAAACCACATGATCATCTCAATAGATGCAGAAAAAGCTTTTGACAAAGTCCAACACTTATTCATGATAAAAACCCTACAGAGAATCACAATAGATGGTTTATATCTTAACCTGATAAAAACGATGTGTGAGACACCAACAACCAACATCATTTTAAATGGGCAAAAACTGAAATTCTTCAGTTTAAAATCAGGAACAAGATAAGGATGTTCACTATCTCCATTCCTATTCAATATTCTTTTGGAAACATCCAGAGCAATTAGATGAGAAAGAGAAATAAAAGGAATAAGGATTAGAAAAGAAGAAATGAAATTATCATTATTTGTAGATGACATGATACTCTGTATAGAGGACCCCAAAAACTCCACCAAGAGTCTTGTAGATTAATCAACAAATTCAGCAACATAGCAGCATATGAAGTCAACACCCAAAGGTCAGTAACATTTTTGTACACAAACAATGAACACACTGAGAGAAAAATTAGAGAAACCACACCTTTCACACTAACATCCAACAAAATGAAATATTTAGGAATCAATCTCACAAGACATAGAAAGTTTATACAGTGAAAATTATGGTGCTCTGAGAAAAGAGATTGAAGAGGATTTGAGAAAAATGGAAAAATATTCCATGCTCCTGGATAGGAAGAACCAACAATATGAAAACTCCCAAAATTTTTACAAATTCAATGCAATCCCAATTAAAATACCATTAGCAGCTAGAGTAAACTTTCCTCAAATTCATTTGGAACCAGAGAGCAAAAGAGTATAAAAAGCAAACCTGGGAAACAAAGGAAAGGCAAGAGGTATCACAATCCCTGACCTGAAATTATACTATAAAACTACTGTGGTAAAATCAGCATGGTACTGGCATAGAGACAGCCCACGGAGCTCAGTAGCTGAGCTCATGAGCTCCCAAATGTTATAGATTCTCAATATAGAAACCATAACAGAATCCAATATTAAAATTTGTGAGCCTTTATTACTGGGCCCAGAACCACTTGACCATACTCATGCAGGGGAGGACAAATGGTGAGGAGCTTTAGAAGTACAGAGGTTTCAAAACTAGAAACCACATCCTGCTTGGCAAACGAATTTGTCATTTAACACGGAACAGTACCTTTAGGGACAGCGTGACTGTTACTCAGCATATGTTCTTTTGGGGAGCATTATTTAGTTCTCATTTAACATACATCTGCATATGCGTGGTCTTGACTACCAAAACAATGCTTTCCAGTTGTTTAGAAACACCTTAGTTATTTTATACAGTTAGAAACACTTTGACCTTTACTTTGATTTATTTTGTAGGTCTATTCTGGGAAGTCTCGGTCTATTGATGATTTGTTGATGGTACACCAAGCCTCCTTTCAGTCTTATAAGGAAGCAGAGTCACAGATAGTTGAACAGAGTAATTTTTTACATTTAGTTTTAAATAACTCATCACATTAGCTACTTGGAGCTGAGAAGGGCCAGTGTAACTTATGGGAAACCACAGTTAGGGGCCTCCTCTAGAGGGCTAATCTAATGAACTCTGGCTAGAAATCATGCTGCAGTCCAGTAGTTATGAATTTCCTTTATAAGATTAATCTAGTGAATCTTGGTAAAAGGGGTCTGACACTTTTGTCATTGGTTACATCTGTATGATCATTTGGAGTATGACAGCCTCTAGGCAAGGATGAGCAAATTTTTGGAGAAGTTAAAGAATGTATAATCAAAGCATGAGCACTAGAATGGAGAGGCAGGTCAGGGAAAGAACCACAGTCAGAAATTGCTCTTAAGGGGCTGGAATAGTGACTGTTTCCTTCTACTGATGAACATGGTCTATAAGTCTGATATTTCTTGTTATAACTCCTTCTAGTTTAGCTATAAGAAGAAGGAATTTAAAGACTCTTGTTGAGTTATTATAGATTTCAAATGTAGTTTTTCTTAATGAACCATAACAGTGGTCAGCTACTGGTGTAGCTAGGAACTGCCAGAAGGGATCAGAGATTTGAGCCTCTTTTTATATCTAGCTTTTTTTTCAGTCTATGTAAAGGGTCATGTCATTTGCAAATAAAGGTAGCTTGATGTGTTTCCATTTTATATATACATATATATTTTTTTCTTTTGCCTGATTACTTTGTCTAAAGTTTCAAGTACTTTATTAAACAAAAATGGTGATAATGGAAATCCTTGTCTTATTCCTGATTTTAGAAGAAAACATTTCAGTTTTCCCTTATGTAGTGTGGTTTTGTCATAAATAGATTTTATTTTAGTTTGACATAGATCCTTCTATACCTATTTTCACCAGGGTGTTTATCATGAATGGATATTGGGCTTTGTCAAAGGCTTTTTCTGCATCTATTGAGAAGATTCTGTGATTCTTGCCCTTCTTTGTCCTTATGTGGTGTGTTATATTTAATGATTTATGTATGTTGAAGCATCCTTGGGATGAAGCTTACATCCTTAGGGTAAAGCCAATTTGGTGTTGATGTATGATCTTTTTGATGGTTTGTTGCATCACCTTTGCCAGTACCTTGAAGAGGATTTTTTAAAAAAGTACATTCCATCCATTTATTCAAAATTCTCTCAAAGATTGCATTTTTTAATTCCTTTCCCATAATTTGATAGAAAAACAAATAGCAATGAGACAGTTTCAAATCATATGGTAGGACAGTTTCAATAATTAACACATTGCATGCATTCTTCCTGGTGGTTAATTGCTGTACAAGATGTGGACATGATATCCTATTTACAAACACCATTAGAACAAATCTCTCTATTCATTAAGAGAATGTAACTATATATCTATCCTAACCACTTTGAATACACAGATACAAAATGGACTTTCATCTGTATACCCTTTTTCGGTTAATTTCCGTTATTTGAATATTATAGGTGTGTAAACTCAGTAAAATATTCTAAAAGAGTCCAGTAGCCCATAATAGTATTGGGTCTTCTGCTTGACTGGCAATGTCAGAAATTGTTGACCTGAGTCCCCTATAGCTCAACACAACAGCATGGCTTTACTTCTTATATTTCGTTTTCATACTTTTCTGCTGGATGGTTAATACCAAGGTAAAGCAGGACCTATGCAACAAGAGTTGTAGCTTTTGGGTCTGATAAGGTCAGTGAAATCCCCTCAGGATTTATTCTGAGATCCTGTTTCTCAGATTGTAGAACCTTTGTCAGTGTCAGCCATGTGGATGAGCCACGGCCATTGCTTGGCCAATGTGCTCTCTGTGAAAGCTTAACAGAATGTTTTCTCTCCATGTGACTCGCCTTAGGCACACTCTACATCATCGATCACATAGCTCTGTGGCCCCATAATCTCCTTGATCAGAAAATTTGGGACACTACTGAGTTACATGACGTTATAGACAGGTTCTCATATGTCCTGAGTCTTAATTGACCTTAGAAGGCTAGGGCCAAAATGTTGGCTTTCCTTGCAGCCCTCCTTTTTCTCTAATTTTGGTCTGCAAACTTAGGTTGTTAACCATTCAGAAGACAAGCTTATTGTTATTACCGTACAACTTAGGCTGTTAAGTTTAACCTTACTATCTGTCTGCATATCAAACATCTTAGGCATAATATGGAGCAGGTATTTTTCATCAAGTATTGATATGTTGAATTTTAAGTCCCTACAGAATATGATAAAAACATTTAAATATTAGAATATATTTTAAAAATAGGCAAAAAGAATTATATACTTCTCATGTTTACACATAAGTCCAAAAATCCCACCATATACAACCTTGAAGCAAGACAGTCCCACATTATTCCTTTTCCTGTCTCTTGCTTTCCTTCACCACCCTCTTCTTCTTAAACAACCATCTACCTGAGAGACATCATGGCAGCAACTGTCATGTTATGACAAGCAGCCCATATTCCAAAAGACCGAATGACAGGCACTCCAAGCATGAAACTACTATTACAAATTACCATCTGCAGTGCAGTTGCTTAGTTCACAGGTATCAGTATATATAGTTAGTCAAGGTGAGAATCTTTTCAATTTACTGCCAAATTAAAAAATCTTCTGAAGATTCTCAGGATCATTGCCTTGCCCATCTTCTACATATAACTGTATGGCTTGACTTAGTCATGTTTCCTAGCTCTTCTCCTTTCCCTCTCTTGGTTAGTTAGTCCTTGAGATCCTGCTTTAATTTACTTGTATTATACCTTTCTATTTGTATTTCTTCTTTTGAGTTCTTATACAAGGGAAACTATATGATATTTACACGTGTGTCTGCTTCATTTCACTTATGAATATATGTTCAAGTGGCATCCACTTCAATATGAAGGCTTCGAGTTTATCAATCTTAATAGCTGAATAATACTCCATTGTGTAAAAATACCACATCTTTTTCAATCATTCCTCAGGTGATGGGCATCTTAGTTGATTCCTAGATTTGGCTATCACAAATTGTGCTGCTATAAACATAGGCACACATATATCACTATGATATGATGTTTTCAGATCCTCTGGGAAAATTCCCAGTA
>NW_004524627.1:11588354-11593799 GCF_000260255.1 Octodon degus
AAATCATTCTATTCATTAAGAGAATGCAACTATATATCTATCCTAACCACTTTGAATACACAGATACAAAATGGACATTCATCGGTATACCCCATCTGCCCATATTTTTAAATGTCATTTGTATTGACTCCTTCTTTCTCATTGATGCCTATTAGTCTCACATTGCTCATCTTTGCATCATCTTGTAGGTGATGGATTATTCTTTCCTGTATCCTCATTGTTTTGAAGAGATCCTTTCTTACCTTTTCACTAGCGCACCAGTATCTTCAAGATCTGAAACTCTGTCTTCACTTTCACTTAAACGGTTTTGCAAGCTTGTGATTGAGATTTTAGTTTCCTTTATATCTCTTTGACTCTGCTTCATGCAATCTATTTCTTTCCTGTCTTGCTCATTCAAGCAATCCATCATTTTTCTAATCTCCTCTATTTTTTTTATCGTTGTCTTCTTTAGAAGCAGTTATAAATTCTTTTAGTGCAGTGCTTTTTCAGATTGGGTTTCCTCCGTATGTTTCTGTAGTTGCTTCTTTACTTCAGATGCTATGAGTTCTGAGCATACTTTTTTATTTCAGAAAATAATTGTAGTCTGAGTTCCTCTATATCTTTCTGCTCTTGCTTATTTACTATCGGCGCTTTTAATTCATGCATTTGAGCTGAGCTAGTGTCCTCCTCATTTGTTCTGAGTGGGCATTGGGTTTCCTCCATGTTTCTGCATCTGATTCTTTACTGCAGATGTTATTAATTCAGGGATTTCTTTTTTTATTTCCAATCTGAGTTCTTCTATACCTCTCTGCAGTTGTGTTTTTATTTCAGAGGATTTTGATTCATTGCTTTAAGCTGTGTGATTCCCAACTTTTTCTGTGTTAGTGTCCTCTGCAGTTGTTACGGGTGGTTTTGGGTTCTGAGGTTGCATTTTGTTCCTTCTCTTCATTTTGCATAGCACTCTCTTCAGTCCCATGTTGTAGATTTTCATTGTAGTTATAAACTTAGCACGTACTGAAGTTCAGGAGCAGATCTACAAATTTTGGATTTATCCAGCTGTGCCTGGCTTGGTTCTGGCTGCTGTTTACAGCTCTTTCCTGCTGCTTCCCTTGGGGCTGAACTTGTTGTGCCCCTCTGGCAAGATATTCTGCTCCTGGACTATCTAGGTGGTTCTATCCTCTACAATCTGTGCAGGGATTGCAGCTGCAGGGTTACACCCCAGGCCTGTATGCCAGGCCTGAGCTGAGCCTGGAGGAGACAAGTTGGAGTAGGGATGAGAGGCAGCTCTCCCACATGCTCACTGGGCCTGGGCTAGGACTGGGTCTGGGGGTTCCTGGAACACGGCAGAAAATCCTACTGTGTGGGCAGGGTGGGGGAGGTGCTGTGGAGTGGTGGGGGCCATCCCAAGAGGGTGCAAGAAGGTCTTACTCACACTGTGCCTGCACTGGGACCAGTAGTACCTCCTGCCGGCGCAGGGTAGCCAGAAGCTCTCCCCTTGAAGAGCATTTTTAATACTTATGTTCATTTGACACAGATGTTTTATTTTTTGTTTGTTGTTAAGTTCCTGTCCAGTTTTCATATTAAGGCAATATTAGCTTCCAGCAGTTAATTTGGCAGTATGCCTGCCCTCCAGTTATACTGAAGAATTTGAGTAGTATTGGCATTAGGCCTTTCCTGAAATTCTGGTACAATTCTTTGAAGAATCCATTGAATCTTGAGCTTTTCTTTGTTGGTAGACTTTTTTTTTTTTTTTTTTCAGTTGGTAGACTTTTTATCAGTACCTCTATTATGTTGCCTGTTATCTGTCTATTCAGACTTTGCATACCTTCTTGGCTCAATTTTGGTAATTCATATCTGTCTAGGCATTTCTGTATTTCTTCTAGGCTATTCAAAGTCATTTCTTTTAATCACCTAGACATTAGCAGAGTTTTTTGTTATTTTGCTTTTCCCATTTCTAGTGCATTAATATAGACCTTTCTTGTCTTCTCTCTCTCTCTCTCTCTCTCTCTCTCTCTCTCTCTCTCTCTCTCTTTCTTTCTTTCTTTCTTCCTTTCTAGGTAAGTCTGGTCAAGGGCTTACCAATCTTATTTATCCTTTGACAGAACCAGATCTTTGATCCATTGATCCCTTGTATTATTTTTTCAGTGTAAAATTCATTGCTTTTTGCTCTGATATTTACATTTTTCTATTAATTTCGTATTTGGGTTGCTTTTGTTTTTCCAGGGCTTTGAGGCACATCATTGAATTACTTGTGATTGTTAAATTCATTTAATGGTGCATCCACATCTATAAACTTCCCTTATAGAATTCCTTTCCCACAATAGTGGCCTGGGAAAAGTACAATCAGCTGTCACCTCTACTCTGAGTGCTGAAGAACTCAGTGATGGTGCTTTGTCCTGCAGTCTATCACACTGTCAAAGTTCTGCCTTAGAGAGCCACTGGGTCAGTAAATAAATCAACCCTGTGCTTGTTGGCCATTTTTCTCTGCCTGAAGAAAAGCTAATCATGAGCAGAAGAACCTTTAACCAGCAATCCATGACCATCTTGCACTTATGGCAACCACCTCATGTTCAGAGACCCAGCTTGCAGCTCCCAGGTTACCTAATCAATGAGTCATGGACAGAAATACATGTCTTGGAGAGTTTCAACTTCTAGTGTAACTGTCACCACAATACGCTACTCTTCCACTGCAACTTTGTCATGCTCTACCCAGTCTCAACTCTGATTCACTCACTGAGGACCTGCTGGAGGATAGGAAATTTTTGGAGCTCCCAGAGCTTCTAGTTCTCATCCACCCTCCTTCTGCTACTGATCCATGACAGGCTATAGCTGAGGACATCTGAGGTAGAGAACAGTAACTCAAGAGACTGCATCCTCTAAGTATGTGACCACTGCAGGGAGGGAGAGAAGAAAGATTATGAAACTTTTTTTTTTTTTGTACAGGGTCTACAGAGTCTCACTACACCATTTGGACTTGTAGTGAGTCTCCTGTTTCCAGCCTCCCAAGCACTGGGATTACAGGTGCATGCCACCACTCCCAGTCTCAGTCACTATCTCAGTGTGCCCTGGGTGTGGGGCTGGCACAGCATGCCAGGGATTGAACCCCAGCCTTGTGCTCTGCCTAAGCAGGCACTTTAATCTGCTGAGTTATCTGGTTGGCTCTAGATTATGAAAACTTAATGCACTCTACTTGATTATGTGTGCACAGATTATGTCTAGAAAAATGCCCAAGGAATCAGTGGCATTGACTGTTTTCCAGCCAAGGGCCTACATGGTGAGCACTGCTGTAAGAAGGGCTTCTCTCATATTATGTTCTTTAGTACCTTCTGAATTTGTATGAATAGCCTGAAACTAAATAAATCTAATTTTTAGAAGTTGTAGTCCTTGGGGAAAAGTTAGTAATTGGATTATTTCAAGTAGAGAAAATAAGAGCTCAGAGAAAGATGAGGTCATAAGACAAAGAGAAAGATGGGGGTAGTCATGGAGCCAAGGCAAAGAAGGACTGGATAAAAGGACTTTGTTGACATTTTTCTAGTACTTTCTATGGGCACAAAACTCTTATTCTTACAGTCTCTGCCTTTAAACCTATCTGCAGAGGGAAGAAAAGTAATCAGTTGTCACTGTTCCACAATAAGCAATCTCTTAAAACAACAAACTTTGTATTGTTTCCAAACTAGCTATTTGTCCAGTTTCCTAGATGGCTTATTCAGTACAGCACCTGAAAGCATCCTACACATGCTTCCTTTTCTCCTCCTCCTCTATATGCACAGCACAGAAAACTGGCCCAAGACCTTGGGCCCTACAGATTCCATGGGAGATATGATAAATAGCATTTTCATATTTATAATTTTTTTTTGGAGGGGTGCAGTGACTTTGCCTTGATTTTCCAGACCTAACTACTCATGTGAGAATAGGCAAAGTATATTTCTAAACTCACACTCTGGGGAAGTGCTGGTATGGCTTCCAGCAGGGTACCAGTGGGCACTGCCAGCTTGGCAAATGAAACCCCTGAAATTCTGGACAACATGGGAGACTGGCTGCGGGGTGTCTACTGCTTTGCCGCCAATAGGAATGACTTCTGGAGGAACTTGATCTTCAATTTGGGACTCTTCGCTGCAGGTGTTTGGCTGGCCAGAAACTTGAGTGACATTGATCTACTGGCACCTCAGCCCAATAGAGAAATGAAATTCCTACACTGTAGCCAAACCCTCCAAAATGAGAACCTACAGTCTGTGACCAGCACAAGATACACTCTGATGGCAGCTGAAATTGACTTATAGGGGCCTTTCCTCTTCTCTTCCCTCCTCAAACTGCATTCTCTGCTTAGCAGCCAGCCACAGCTAGTGCTGCCTCTGTTCTGTAAAGTTCTGTACATAGCCTGTTTCTATGGTGCTTAACAAATATTTGAAATAAAGACTGTACACAAAGAAAACAAAAACAAAAACACCTCACACTCTGAATCCTGAAGCTTTACTCAGGGATCCTTGGGAGTTCTTATGTATAGTGCAGGTGGAACCCTGTGTTTCTTGGTATAAGGGAACCTTACATAGCTCCTTTTCTCAGATCTGAAACTGCAGTCACAGGCCCATAAAGGCTCTCATGCTCTGTATGTGTTATTTTTTCCAGCTAAACCATTACAATTTTTAATTTATTATTTTTAAAAAGTTTATATATTTGGTACAGGGTCTTGCTACTCAGCTTGGACTCATAGTGATCCTCCTGTTTGCAGCCTCCTCAGTGCTGCAATTGCAGTACTGAGGATCGAACCTTGGTCACTGCCCTTGCCTGAGTAGGCGCTTGGTGTGCTGAGCTATCTCACTAGCCCTCAAACCGTTACTTTTGATAACTGTTCTTTTCTTCTTGAATATTAGTAGCCCAGAACTTAGCACCAGGTTTTGGATAAGCGCTTGATGAGTTGTAACTTATTTAATCCTCCCAAGAGTTCATAGCAGCTTTATTCAAGGTACTATTCAAGTTAGGTACCATTATTACAGTAATCAACCCTCCCTTTTTTAAAGTTAAAAATTCCTTAATTTCTTATTCCTGGTACCAGTATCACAATTTACAGGGCAATATACTTGATGTAATGAAAAGAAAGAAAAAGACAAAAGACAGATAAAAGACCTTACGAATATACATCTAAATGATACTACAATGTATTAATCAATAGCTGCTCTTTTTGCAAACTGTGGCTATGACAGTCCTGAACCAGAAGGGTTTCCTGTTTAAGCTGCAGTAACTTTTCTGACTATGAATCATCATTCCTGTGGCAGATTTTTAGTTCCTCCAATGCATTTGGGACAACTGTCTCAAAGTAACCTGCAGCTTTTCTGACAACTTGCTCTCTCTCCTGCTAAGAATCATAGCCCTTTTCTTTCTTTCTTTCTTTCTTTCTTTCTTTCTTTCTTTCTTTCTTTCTTTCTTTCTTTCTTTCTTTCTTTCTTTCTTTCTTTTTCTTTCTTTCTT
>NW_004524627.1:11594104-11598737 GCF_000260255.1 Octodon degus
TATCCACCACCTTGGTTTCCATATCCTGGTCCACCACCACCATACCCTCCTCTACTACGGTAACCAGGACCACCACCATAGTTTCTACCATCACCTCCAAATCCATTATATCCACCATCACCTCCTCCATAACTACCTCTGTTGCCACCTCCTCCACCACCATAACTTCCTCTTCTACCACAGTTTCCACCACGGCTAAAATTCCCTCCACCACCTCCAAAGTTTCCTCCATGACCCATAAAGTTTTCAGATCCACCTCCATAGCCTCTTTGTGATCCAGCAGACTGCATCTCTTGTTTAGAATGGGCCTTCTTCACTTCAAAATTATGCCCATTTATAGTGTGGCATTTCTGAACAACAATTTTATCAACTGTGTCATGATAATCAAAAGTTACAAAAGAAAATCCTCTCTTTTTCCCACTCTGCCTGTCTTCCATAACTTCTATGATTACATTCTTGCCATATTTTTCAAAGTAGTCTCTCAAATTATATTCTTCTGTATCTTCTTTAATACCACCAACAAAAATTTTCTTCACTGTTAAATGGGCACCAGGCTTTACTGAATCTTCTCTAAAAACAGCTCTCTTTGGTTCCACTACACGCCCATCAACTTTGTGTGGTCAAGCACACACTGTTGCATCCTCCTCTTCAACACAAGAGTAAGTAACAAAACCAAAGCCTCTGGAGTGAGTTGTTTGAGGATCTCTCATTACCACACAATCTGTGAGTGTGCCCCATTTCTCAGTGTTCTCTTAAACTATCATCAGCAGTTTCAAAACTGAGACCACCAATAAACACCTTCCTCAACTGCTCTGGCTCCTTTGGATCACGGCCCTCCATTTTGAGACCAGACTCGCCTCTTCCAACTCGAGTTCAATATGGGTTCAACTCCTTCTTATAAAGTAAGAAAATGAGGTTTCAAGAAACTCAGAAATATGTTTGTGACATAACAGATAAGAAGTGGAGGCCAAGTGAGTCTCCAAATGGTCCAGAGTTACTCTGTGCTCTGTGTTACCTCCCCAGGAAAGCAGCCCTTCCAATGTTTCCCACATAGCAATGAGTAATAACTTCTCTCTTTTTTGAGCTTAAAGGGTGGAGATCTGGATCTACAAAGTTAACTCAGGCCACAGTCATCATTGGGTAGAATTCAGGTCAGAATCAAAATAATCACTGTATCCCGAGCTCATCTTTTCCAGCTGAGATTGGACCTTGCTTCCAGAAAGTTTCCCTCACATCTGGGGAGTATGAAATTCTCAGCAGTGGTCCCCATCTTCCCTCAGTGCCCATCTATCCTTGTAAGGGCAGAACCCTACTAAGACCCCAAGATCAGTGCCACAAAGGGACTCCCAAATCCTCCATTGGCTGCCCACATGACACCTGGAATCCTTGGGGCTGAAGGCCTGGAAGAGTATCCTTTTCCTCTCAATGGCTTCTGACTAGCCAAGTTGTTAAAATAACATATATTTTCTAGAGGCATCATTTTTAACTAGGAAAAACACAATGCTACCATTCAGGAAAGAAAATATTAAATAATCATTTTAATTGCCCATAGTACTACTACACTAAAATAATGTTTTAATTTTTATGATTTGCCTTTGACACTTATTTTTGGAGTGTTTTAATCACAACCAAACACTATTTTAAAGTGTATATGCACACTTGTACTACATAGTCAGTTCAAGGTCAGCTTCAACTGCATAGCAAGACCTTGTCTCAAAAAACCAAAAATAAATAAATGAACAAAGCACATATGGTCTGACAACTTAAATAAAACCAAAGATTGATTCTCCAAAGTTTAATGAGATTTATTTGGAGTAGCAGAACACTACACTGGTAACACATGTGCCATAGTAAAGTATGTGCTTATTCAAGGAAGTTGAGGCAAGGGGACATCTTTAAAGGTAAAAATGAGGAAATTACACAAGTTGTTTTGAAATAATACTTGGCTAAAAGGGAGACATTAGTTCAAGATTAAACAGATAGTTGCTGGGCAGGTATCCTGGAGGAAGTATTTTTATGTAAAGTTGAAATTCTAGCCACATCTTTGTGAATAGTTCTTATCAGGAATAGTGCATAAGATCCCCTCCTTTGTTTATTTATTTATTTATTTTTGGTGAGGGCTTGACAAAAGTGATTATATTTTAATATTGCCAACTTTCACACTTTCAAGCAAATAAAGAAATCTCCAAGCATGAGAAAAACATGTATACATATGCTAAAAGGTCTGATTTTCAGAATTATTCCCTAAGGAGATGACGGGATTACAAGGGGAAGAGCAAAAGAAAGCAGTGGATTGTGGACACAGTTCCAAGTTTGTGCACTCCCTTTCGAGTATCTAGGCTGAACTGCTGAGAAGTGGGAGTTAATGCTGGGCCTAGGTCCTGAAAAGCTGAAGAGCTGGGAATGCCCTGTGACCTCTCAGGAGAATGATGTTCCACTCCCACCCTACTCTCCAACCCCCGCCTCCAACCATCTGGGGAAAGGAAGCATAAAAGAGATTGCAACAGGCAGTGTACTTCCTTCTTTCTCACTCTTGGGACATGCCTGACTAGCAGAAAGAAGCCCTGTGACAAGAGAACCACGGAGGAGGAAAGCTCTGCCACAGTCTAATCGTAACACAAAGGTAATTTTAATTTTTATTCTTCTATCCTTGGCAAGAAGAGGGAACAGAAGCTTCTTAGTTTCCTCCCGGGGCATCTGAAATGCACTCCTAGAGATGGGATGTCCCTTTTCCTGTCTTCCCCAGATATCTCCTAAGTTGAGGACAGGTCTTATGTCTCAAAATTTAGGATTCTTTAAAAATATATGGAACATTCTGGAGGTAAAACAAAGAAGGGAAACCAGTTGGCCTGACTCATAACCTTGCCCCCAATTCACAGTGCTTACATACAGCCACCATGAACAGGACAACATACTAGAGTTGTGTGGAATTCTAGGACAGCAGAGGTCAGCACAAGCTGACTGCCAGGGACCCAGTGTGGCTGCCACTTCTGCTTCAGGCTGAGGGAGGCAGACATAAGAGGCCTTTGACATTTAGTTTGGTGAGGAGATCTTTCTGTAATAGCTACTGAGCTGAATCCTAATAGGACTAAGTGGATCTTCATTTTGCCTCTTTGTTTTAACACTAAGGAAAGTGAGCTCATATTCCAGCTTCTCTTCCAGGAGGTTCCACACTCTTCCTTCAGTGGGCCTCAGAGGTTGGTCAGCTGGTGGTGACTCCCACTCCCTCTCATCTCAGCCCTTTCAGAGGCCAGGCTGGGTTTGGATCCAGACCCTGGAAAGGTCTGTGGATCTGTGTGCTTTCAGAAAGGAATACCTGATGTATCCCTCTGGCCTTCCCCACTAGGATTCTTCTTTGGCCATTATGGGTTCCGTGAATTCCAGAGGTCACAGGACAAAAATTCAGGTGGTGATGATGGGCTTGGACTCAGCAGGCAAGACCACACTTCTGTACAGACTAAAGGGCTACCAGCTGGTGAAGACGGTACCCACTATTGGTTTCAATGTGGAGCCTCTAGAAGCTCTTGGATGCACACCACTGACTCTTTGGGATATTGGGGGCCAGGCCCCACTCAGGGCCAGCTGGAAGGACTATCTGGAAGGCATAGACATCCTTGTGTATGTCCTGGACAGCACAGATGAAGCCCGGTTGCCTGAAGCAATGGATGAGCTCCTGAAAATCCTCAACAATCCGAACGTGGCTGATGTCCCTTTTCTGGTGCTGGCCAACAAGCAAGATGCACCCAACGCACTTCCACTACTTGAGATTAAGAACCAGCTGGGACTGGAGAGATTCCAGGATCATTGCTGGGAGCTCCTGGCCTGCAGCGCCCTTACTGGTGAGGGGCTGCCTGAGGCCCTGCAGAGCCTGCGGAGCCTGCAGAAAATCCACAACCACAGCTGTCTCCACGTCAGAGCCCACAGGGCGGGGAGAGCAAAAAATTTTGACCAGGCCAGAGCAGCTTATCTCCGCCCATATGAACCAAAAGGACCAGCTAATCCTTGAGAAAATCCAGGTTAACATACGAAAACATCTATTATCGAACAGGATGTTTTCTTCTTGGGACTTATTCTTAGTGGGGTTTATGTTGAAAATCAAATAGTCTTTCAACAGTGATATTCTAAGGAAAATAAAAGCAATAGTTCATTATCCGGTGTGAGTGAAGCAATAAGAGGTTACGTATGTGATAAATTGAAGCCTAAGTTCAAAAAGGCAAAGAGGTTTCAAAACCAGGTTTCAGTATCCTCTGCACATGGTCACAGTCACGATGAATGATTTTTCCCTGATGGCTTCTGGGAATGTGCCAGGGCTGGTGTCATCAGGGATGGCAGCAGGGAGTGTAGATCTGCTCCCTCAGAGTCTGCAGTGGAGGGGTTTGCTGGGGTTCTGACCCTGGTGGAGGAGGCTGGGAGTTAAGGCCTTTGCAAATTCACCCTTCTCTCTAGCCCTAATTAATACTTTTCCAGGCTTTGTCATTCTATGCTGGTCTTTTTCTCCCCACCTTCATTTACTTTCTTTTTTTCTTCTTCTCTTCTTTCTCTTCTCTTCTCTTCTCTTCTCTTCTCTTCTCTTCTCTTCTCTTCTCTTCTCTTCTCTTCTCTTCTCTTCTCTTCTCTTCTCTTCTCTTCTCTT
>NW_004524627.1:11598857-11608277 GCF_000260255.1 Octodon degus
ACATTTTCTTAAAAATTTTTGGTTATTTTGTTCATTTACTAACAATCAAAAACTTAATCAATCTTAATAAACAAGTATATAGAGCATTTAATTTGTGGCAAAAGGCACTGAGTTTTTAGATGTGGACTAAATGTTTTATGTAAGTTGTAGATTCTGAAGATAAGGATGACAACAAAGTGCTCTCTGTTATTCATAGTAACCTGGAGAGCAGAAAACGGACAACACCCTTAGAAGGGTTTTTGGGTGATCTTACTGAGGATCCATGAAGGTTCTGAACTTATTGGCAAAACATCATGCCTTGGACCATTTTTCTAAAGAAGAAAATCACTGTTCCTAACTTTTACAGACTTTCACAGATACCTGGGACTCCCTAAAGTGAAGAATCACTCATCTAACCTTACCCCTCACCCAACCTGGGAACACTATGTAATATATATATATATATATATATATATATATATATATATATATATATATATATATCAAAGAGCTTACATTTGACACCTATTCTCATGTGATAAGTCTTTTCTCTGCTGTATTAAAAATCAGCCTCTGGGTAGCTACTGCTGGTGGTTCTATCCTCTCTGGAGTAACACAATACAAACTGGCCCTTGGCTCTCTCCAAACATCAGACCTGCCAGCTCCCTGTACCTAGATTCTTCCCTCCCACCATGAGCTGTGTGCCAGGTGCTTGCTAATTCTCATCAGTTACCATGTTTCAAGGTTTGCTGTGTTAGACACTGATGATGCAAAGGTGAATGAGCAAAGGCCACATTGTAGAGCTCTGGTTAGAGAAGCCAAGTACTGGTGCTGGGCTCTGTTTGGCATTGTATATAGATCACCTCTGCTTGTCACAACTCTGCAAAGCAGGCAGATTCTCATTTTGTATAATTAGAAACAGAGGCTTATAGAGCTCATGATTTCTCGCTTCTTAAGGCACAGAGCTATTAAGTGACATAACTGGAATTTGAAACAAGTTGTGTCCAGCCCCGATGCATGCATTCTTCTGTGACATCATGCTTGTAGAAGGTTTAAGCTAGGGCAGGCCTTCAGTCAGCAAGTGTGCTGGAGGAGCATCCTTGTCAGAGGGGAGACTGCTTGACAGCATGAGGGAAGGTGTAGGGAGGATTACTAAGCCAGTGTACCAGGAACAGGAGGTTGGGCTGAAGGTTTTGAAGGAAAGAGCAATGTTGTAACAGAAAAAAGACTGAAAAGAAAGTTTAGGCCAAGTTGGGGTGGCTGCTTGGACTTCAGGAGTTTTGCTCAGGGATGTGAAATCATGGGGCTTGCCAGTTAGGAGGCCAGCAGGGGCAGTTCAGGTAACAGTGGAGTACAGAGAAGGTACTCAGGGAACAGGAAGGCGGAAGACAAGCTGGGTGAGCGGCACAGAAGAGAGGAGAGGGAAAGAGGAAGAGAGATGATAATTTTTAAGGGAAGAAGTTGAGAGGAAGAATTTGAAGATAGCTTAAGATTTTGAGCCTGTATAACAAGAAGAACCAGATGCCATGAACAGAGAAGGAAAAACTAGGCAGGAGCTGGGCCATTTGGTTTGGTGTTTGAGAGGCTGGATATGGACTCACGTATAGCTTCTTTAAGGTCCTTCTGCAACTGCAGTCCTGGAGAGGCCAGGTGCCTGCTGCAGGTGTCTGCTGGCTCCAGTTCGCAAAGGCTCATTTCCTCACATGATGTGTCACTTCTTGTGAGCTCATTGCCAGTAGGGCTTTTTTTCCTATGTGGCTTCCAAATGGCCTGGGTTGTAGTATTGCCTCTCAGGAACTTTCTTTTTCTTTCTTTCTTTCTTTCTTTCTTTCTTTCTTTCTTTCTTTCTTTCTTTCTCTCTCTCTCTCTCTCTCTCTCTCTCTCTCTTTCTTCCTTCTTTCCAGAAATTTCAATTGTTTTAGACTATTATAATGCTTCCCTGCTTGGGCTCCTGGACCTCACAGGTAGTTTAAATCTGGACTTTGGAGTTGGAGATAGAACACTTACCCAGATTATACAAGGTCTGGGTCAGATCCCTAGCACCACCCAAAAAGGAAAAAAAAAAAATCTGGACTCTGAAGTCAGGTGGTGGTACATGCCTGTAATCCTAGCACTTGGGAGCCTGAGTCAGGAGGACTGTCTCAAATTCAGGGTAAGTCTCATATACATAGAAAGTTCAGGGTCAGCCTGAACTGCATAGCAAGATCCTGTCCAAAAAAAAAAAAAAAAAAAATTGGACTCTGATCCCATTCCATGCAATGCTCCAGAGAGTTCATTTCTATTGCTTTTTTTTTCACCCCCTTTACACCCATGACAATATTTATTTATTTATTTATTTATTTATTTATTTATTGCAGTACCAGGATTGAACTCAGGACCTTGCACTTGCGAGGCAAGCACTTATTCTCTGAGCTATCTCTCCTTGGCTGGGACAATTCCTCATACTTTCCTGAGCATGCGGATAGTATTTTCTAATCTCCTTTTAAGGAGGCGGCACATCTTTGAACAAAAGAAATTTCTCTGGTAGAAAAATGAACCCACAATAAAAAAAAAACAAAAAACCAAGAGCTATGTTGATCTGAGTTTCACAGAAAAGAAAAAGTATCAAAGACTGTTGAAACTAAAAAATTTTAAATCTCTCTTTTTTTTTTTTCCATTTTATGTGTTTGGTACAAAGTCTCACTACACAGTGCAGACTCTTAGTGATCCTCCTGTTTTCAGCCTCCCCAGTGCTGGAATCACAGGCATGCGCCACCATGCCCAGACTCGGTTGCTGACTCCGTGCACCCTGGGCGCAGGGCCAGTGTGGCATGCATGACCAGGGATCAAACTCTGGTCACTGCACTTGCCTAAGCAGGCGCTTTAGTTTGCTGAGTTATCTGGATAGCCCAGAATTTTTATTTTTTAAATTTACATATTTTTTGTGACCAGCTCAGCCTGCCCTGGGGATGGGACTGGCACGGCATGTGGTGCCAGTGATCGAACCACGGGCCCTGTCCCTGCACTTGCTGAAGCAGGCAATTTATACTGTTGGGCTATCTCGCTGGCCACTGAGGTTGGTTTTAATAACCCTCAAGAATATCCTTTCAAAGGGCCGGTCATTTAGCTCAGTGGATTAAAGTGCCTGCTTAGGCAGATGCTGAGACTGGGGTTCAACCCTGGGTGTTTTGTGCAGGCCCTGTCCCCTAGGTGTGCTGAAACAATGATTGAGACTGGGCATGGTGGTGTGCTCCTGTAATTCCAGCACTTGGGATGCTGAAAACAGGAGACTCACTACATCTGATCTGTGTAGTGAGACCCTGTACTAAATACATTTTTAAAAAAAAGAAACAACTCCTTTCATCAGTTTCCTAAGTATTTCCAAGAAAGAGTAACAAGAGCAGAATATCACAATAACAATGCCCAGTTAGGCATAACTCCCTGCTGGTCCACCCTCAAGGGACCGAATATCAAATCATTTGTGTAGGATGGTCCAGTTGATAGAAACTATATCACTCACTGGATGGAAGGTAGATCTGAGAGCCTCAGAGTTCAAGCGCAGCTCTGCCAGCCTTGTACTCAATTGGTTTCTGAAACATTAGCCTGAAGTGAGCATGGAAATCCCACCGGGTATAGGCCCTGCGAACCCTCCAGGGATTTCTGATGTTCCCTGTGCTTGTGCTCTGGAATGTCAAGTTTCCATGTCAAGTGAGCAGCTCTTGGGGTGACCATAGTGATGGTGGAAGTCCTGTAAGACAACATAAATTCAGGAAAGTCTCCTAATACCCTTGCTCTTCCATAAGTTTAAATTGTTTTCTTGTCTTAAACCTCCTGTGCAAAACTTACCCACACTACTTAAAGATGCTCAGATTCCACCTCTCTAAGAAGTTGGCCCTAGGCTCCAGGAAGCTCCAGCCCACATCTATTGCTTCCTCTGAATTCCTGTGATACTGATTGTTCAGGCTCCATTTCTTAGTGCCTTGCACACTTTGGCCTTGGCTTAGATGGTATGAATTCCTAGTGATAAGGGGCCTCATATTCTTTTGAAATTCTTCAAAGCCAGAGATAATAGGAGATACTGAAAGTTGTTCATTAAATTCTTGAATGGATAGTAAGTAATTATAGAATCCAGGGAACTGGGTTTCACAGCGGGGAGTATGAAGTGTCCTCTGAAGTATCTAGAATAAAATCCAACAATGAGACCACCAAGAGACTCTTTGGCTTGAGATTCACCATGGCAGCACCAATCTCTACCTTTGCCCTCCTTTTGTAACAAAAAGTCATGCATATTCCTTCTAGAACATGTTATACTCAGACTTACCTACTAATCTGTATAGGAGAAAGGTAAGGGAGCACCTATGATCAGACCAGAAGTCTAACAGGAATTATGAGATGAAATCTCTCAATATGTGCCTCTATTATTGACAGGCAAGTTAGGCTGAAGATAGCAGAACAGCTAGAGAAGGACCTGGCCAAGCTAGAGTGGATGACTAGGCCTTGGCTGGATAAGCAGGAGGCTGACATCAGGACTTAGCAAAAACCAGATTCAGTCCAGGGGATGTGACAATCAAAATAGCAATCAAGGTGACAGATACTCACTAGAACAACTTTTGCTCCTACCTATCTGAAAAACACTGTTCCATTATTTCTTTGTTCTCTTAATAAACTTCTTAGAGAGGATGGAGGCCAAGAGAAAGCTAAAGACATACACTTGTTATGTGCTTCAATTCTCATAGTCCCATTTCTGTTTAAGTAAATTTGTTTTAAGCCAGGCATGGTGGTGGTGCATGTTTATAATTGTAGCACCCTGAAGGTTGAGGCAGGAGTATGTGAGCCTGAAATACAAAAAAAAAAAAAAAAAAAAAAAAAAATTATTTTAATCCCACAGGCTGAGTTTAGTTTGACCAGAATGGTGTGAGTCCCAGTCATTTTCATAAAAATTCCCAAAGAATCTCCTTGGCAACCCACTTTCAGGTCCCCTCCTAGCTGGCTATTGGAAGCTATTCCTCTCTTCTTAAACATTCCTCCTGTCTACCACTTTTGTCCTTGATTACATTATCCAAGTTTATGAGACATGAATCCAGATTATACAGCTCTTGCCTTGGTACCTGAGTCAAGACAGGCAAGTCCCTAAGTGGGAGATGGAGATACTACTAGCCTTTTCTGCCACTTCTTAGGTTTGTAAAAGAAAATATAAATAAAAATTAAGAAGCATAAAGGGCTGAGGGTGTAGCTCAGTCATACAGCACTCACCTAACAGGGGATGTATCTTAGGCTCTGGATTCAATCCTCACTACTTCAAAAGAAGAAGAAAGAAAGAAAAGAAAAGAACAAGAAAGATAAAGACAAAAGGGACTTAATTCTCCCTATTGAAAATAATAGAAAAGATCTCATTCTTTTTTCTTTGAGCATTGACTTTAGGAGACTTGTAATTTTAGTTCTTTCCTCTGTCTCTAAGATTTATATAAATCTTTTTGGCAGCTCTAGGATTTAGGAATGTCTTATTCCAGAATGAAGGAGCCATTCCTTAAATGTAATCTTAAGGGAGACTGTGGGATCTCCAGGTTCAGGGGGATGGTGGGAGCCTAACCTTCTTGGAAATTGCAAAATTACCCTGCCCTAAAGGTAGGAGTTTGGTTTTTCCTTTGGATAAAGCCAATCAACTAAGACCAATGGTCTTTCCACTCACTCGGTTAGTCTGTGACTTAGCAAAAAGAGTCAGATCTTGCTTGGTGACTGACCTGTCATTATTTGCCATGAGAACATTTGCTCTGCCCTTGTTGTCTCTTAGGGACTGCCCTTAATGCACACTACATTTATACTGAGTCTTGGTAGGACAGTTTTCTGTCTCTACTATCTTCATGGTGAGGTCTGCTTTGGAAGATTTTTTTTAGAAATTATATTTTCTACTCAGCTCCCATTGCCTGGCTCTGTGAATTTTTAGTTTCACCCACAATTAGGAAAAGAGCCTGATGTGGGGCAGGGAGAAGGGTACTTGGTCCCAATGCTTCCTCTCAAAGAAAGGAAAACTTGGGTGGTTTTTGCAGGTGCTGAATTGGCATAGAGGAACACATACATGTTCAGTATGACCCATGTCAATGCCACCTGCCCTGTGACTGCCCCAAACTGACTGAGGAGAGGATTTCCTGGTACAGTGAGTGCTGACGCTGAATTCCCATCCCATGTGGGAATTCTTAAAAACAGCAACTTAGGAAAAATAAAACAACTTTAGAAAGGAAAGAAAAAGATTCTTATTTTTATGTCATTGCCTTGACTTCCATTCCTCTGACATATTCACCCCTAAGGAAATTTGGCTATGCAGCTACAAATTATGCATACTTTTAAAATTTCCCTAAGACATGGCAGTACTGTGCCTCAGACTTCAAACCAAAACCTGATAATGATTCTTTTCTCTTCCCCTCACCCCTCTATCTCTGGCCCATGAATATCACTACAAGCCATTTCAAGCATGAAATTACAAACTAATCCTTATAAAATCACTTCCAGTGCTTCAGATAAAAGGAGATAATGTGATTACAAATTATTTCTGGATTGTTCTGCTTTGTTTTGGTTTTTGTTTTTGTTTCGAGACAAGGTCTCACCAAGAAGCTCAGGCTGGCCTTAAACACACTATGTAGGCCAGGCTGGCCTAGAATACACAGTGGTACTCCTATCTTCCAAGCATTAAGATTACAGGCATGCACCATCAAGGCCAACCTGATCTCTGGGTTACGTGACATTTTCATTGCACTGTTTCTTTGAATTCCACAAACTTTGATTATATGCCAAGGGTTGGTTTATAATGGAGACAAAAGAATATAAAAAATGTACCTAAACCAAGCACATGCCTATAACCCCACCTTCTGAGGAGGCTGAAGCAGGAGAATCAGAAGTTTCAGATCACTTTGGGCAACTGAGTGAGCCTTATCTCAAAATAAGATTTAAAAGGAGCTGGGCATATAGCTCAGTGGTGGAATGCTTGCTTAGCATGTTCAAGGCCCTGGGTTCAGATCCTGTACTGAAGAAGAAGAATGAGAAAAAGATGAAGGCATTACAAGCACAGTTATTGCCCTTGAACTTCTAGATTTTGATAAAGACCACATTAATAAATATCAAATCCCATTAAAGCACATTAAAAATGAAAATGAAGCATGGAGTATTGGGGTCCTAGGCTTCTCTTTCAGATTGTTTCCTCTGGGAATTCACTAGAAGCCCATTTGATGTGGAGGAAAGAGGGTGCCAAGGCCAATGAAAGGGGGAGGGGAAGCAGAGTCCAAGGCTTTCTAGAGAAGGCTTTAGTCTCTCCTGCCACAGTTAAGTCTTCTACTGCAATACCTCTCTCCCTACCCCTCCTGAACCAAAACACTTCCGATTTGAAAGCCCAGCATTCATGTTTCGCCATGCACATTAAATTCACTTTCCCCCACAAAGGCCAAAAGTTTGAAACAAAGGATTTTAGAAAACTGGGACTTGAGTCTCACACTCAGCCTTTTTCTGAAATTCTACAATTGTATATTCATTCCTTGGACTTCAGTTGTTTTAGGTTTTGGTATTCGAGATTGAAACCAGAGCCTTTCCCCAAATCATTCTCTATTTTTTAATTATGAGGCAGAGTTTTGTTAAGTTGTCCAGGTTGAACTTGAACTTGTGATGGTCCTACCTTAGCCTCCAAGAGTGTTGGAATTACAGATCTGTATAACCACATCTTTTGGACTTCAGTTTTTCTTTCTTTGTTTTAAATTAAGACCACACAAATTAGAATTAAAACAAAAAATTACAAGTGGTACAGATTTTCACTTAATAAAGTAATATTCATTTCACAGTATTTGTTGTGTTATCTTCCAACCAGCTATTCATATTATCAGATATATGAATGGAAGAAGAAAAAAAGAAATGTATAAGTAATTAAGAAGACAAAAAGAAGAAAAAAATTGAAAAAAGGAGACAAGACAAATTAAAACATTAACTGCTTCTTTCCATAGACCAGCAGAAACGCACAGTAGAGTTGTTCAAACCATCTTGTTTACATACATAGATAAATCTCTTTCTCCAACTTCCTCTCCTGTCCTCCTCCTCAATTTAGTAACTTTCTTTTTGAGTAAGTTCATTCCCTTTTACCAGTATCTATTGTACCCTTCAGATTCCATTTTTCTATTTCAGGTTCTCACACTAAGGAGACAATACAATGTTTGTACCTATGAATCTGATTTATTTCACTTAAGAGTATGTTCTCTAGTTGTATCCATTTATCAATGAAAGACTCAAATTTATGCTATTTTATAGCTGAATAACACTCCATTGTGTAAAAATATCAGTCAAAATGGATCAAAGATTTGAATATTAAAATAGAAATACTAAATCTTCTGGAGGAAAATATAGATAAAAATCTTAAAGACATAGGGGTAGGTAGAGAGTTCATGAACAAAAACCAAGCTGCACAGGAAATACTTCAAAGAATCAACAAATGGAATCTTATCTTTTTGAAAAGTTTCTGTACTTCAAAGAAAATCTCCAACAGAGTAAAGAGAAAACCAACAAAGTGGAAAAAAACTATAACAGACTGACCCTCAGACTAAAGCACCTGCTTAGGTAGGCACAGGGACTGGGGTTCACCCCTGGGGCACACTGAGAGTGTTGGGATTACAGGCATGCACCACTGTACCTAGTTTCACTGGGTCTGATGGTGTGCGCCTGTAATCCCAACACTTGGGAGGCTGAAAACAGGAGGATCACTATGAGTCTGATCTGTGTAGTGAGACCCTGTAGTCCCTGTACTAAATACATATAAATAAATAAATAAATATGAATTAAAACAACACTGAGTTTCCATCTCACCCCAGAAAGAATGGCTAACATCAAGAAGTCAGCCAATAGCAAATATGTAGGGGCTGTAGAGAAAATGGAACCTCTCTGCACTGTTGGTGGGAGTACACACTGGTACAACCACTATAAAAATAAGCATGGAGATTCCTTCAAAAGATAGGGTTGGAGATCCCATTCAAGCCAGCTCTCCCCCTCCTGGGTATTTTTCCAAAGGAACTGAAAACCTCATACCACAGCAATACATGTGCACCCATGTTGATAGCAGCACAATTTGTTATAACTAAATCCTGGAAACAACCTAGATGCCCATCAACTGAAGAATGGATAAGGAAAATGTGGATTTCAGTTTTTAAAAACAAATATCCTTAGAGGGATCATGAAGATTGTCAATCATTTACATTTTAACGTGAATAAATTCTCAAGATCATTTGGGGATAGGTTTTAGGGCAGCAGAAGAACTAAAAGTGTTTCAGTGGATACTGCCAAAAAGAGAAAAGGCGAGTCCTAGCCCAGGTCCGGTGAGTGTGCGGAGAGTTTCCTGCTACCCTGCACCGGCGGGACCAGTCCCAGCCCAGGCGCAGCGTGGGCCGGACCCTCTCCCAGCCCCTCGGGCCGCCCCCCACCACTCCGCAGTGCCTC
>NW_004524627.1:11608377-11618460 GCF_000260255.1 Octodon degus
CAGAGTGGTGTGGGGCGGCCCGAGGGGATGGGAGAGGGTCCGGCCCACGCTGCGCCTGGGCTGGGACTGGTCCCGCCGGTGCAGGGTAGCAGGAAGCTCTCCACACACTCACCGGACCTGGGCTAGGACTCCACATTGGCTTTCCTGATGGGAACTCAGCTTTCCTCATCTCTGGAGGAGCTCGGGACCTCACTGTTGCTGAGGATGGCTGTGGTGCCTTTGGTGGGCACTCTTGCTTATCTTGATCATTGCTTTCTAGCTCCAGTTCAGATCCCTCAGTCTGCTAGCACACATCCTTCATTTCCCTGGCATAGACTTTCTAGCTTCCACCACTGATGTTTGGGCCTTTCCAGCACAGGTCCATGATGTGGGCCTCCCTGAGACTTTGTGGCAGGCTCTAAGCCACCGGTTGGACTTCTGGGAGGCATTGTTGTGAGTTCTACGTTTTCAGCTGGATTCATATAGGATATTAGTATCCAGGCACTGAGCTGGATTCTTTGGTTTTTAATGTGTGGACAGGTTTCCTGTACTCCTTGTATATGATTCTTTGGGTAATTCATTATAAAACAATATAAAATGTGTCCTGTATTGCATTGTTTCTCTTGAAAAAAAAAAAAAACCCAAACCACAACAAATGTGAAAACCTGTTGATTAGAAAGTGGGTTCCATGGTCCAACGAGCTCAGGAAATGCTGGGTTCATTGACCTGAGACAGGTTTCTCTACACAGAACATGTTAGTGCCCTTAGTATCCAGATGGGACTAGCCAATCTCCCAGGCATGGCAAGCAAGGTGGTGTTTGATGGTACAGGGTGTTTGATCATGACCGTGAAACAGTCTTTCTATACAGAACTCTGCACAAGAGAGAACTATTGACTGTTCGGGGTGTGGTGTCAGTCTGAGGAGGGCACCAGTAGGAAAAAGATCAGGTTCTCGAATCTTCCTTGAATCTTCATCCTTTCCCATCACTGCCAAGCCCCTCTCTTTACTGAGCACATCTAATTTGGATTTCAAGGTCAACAGACAAATGAGCTGAGGTTTGAGATAGGCTCTGGCTTGGTTGGAGACCAAAGTACTAATAAAGAGAAACAGGCAGAGGCCCATGGGAGGTGGGGGCTAAAGAGACCTGCTGTGTTGCTGACAAACACAAAAAGCCAAGATCAAAACTACCCCAGCTGAGACCCCTGAGGCTCACAGTGGCACACATTGCTCAGGAGCAATTGGTGGTTGGGGCAGCCACAGGGAGGAATGCACCCTACGCAGGGTCCAGCCAACTGATCACATGAAATGCAGGAGTTGGCAATTTACAGCACATGCTGTCCCCTACTCACTGTCAATAAGGTGTTCTTGATTTCTACGGGCTACTAGAGGGGGTTTCCTGGACTACGTGGTGAGTTCAAGAACAGCCTGAACTACTAAGTAAGATCTTGTTTTAAAAAGCAAAAACAGTAACAATGGAAAGAAGGAAGAAAGAGAGAGACTCCAGATCATGGGATTGCAAAAAGATTTATACCACTACTCTATGCCAGTCTCAGGGCATCTGACTGGCAGAGCTGTTCATGGACTGATTTTTTTTTTTAGGAAATAAAAAATAGCAAACACACACACACACACACACACACACACACACACACACACACACAAACACACCATTAGAAATGATACAGAATTTTAAAATTATTTATTTACTTATTTGTTTGGTAGAGGGTCTTGCTACACAGCTCAGACTCATACTGATTCTGCTGTCTCAGCCTCCCCAGAGCTCAGATTACAGTTGTGCACCACCATGCCACCACACCAGGTTTCAGCGGCAGGCCAGCACAGCATGTGGCACTGGGGATCGAACCTGGGTCCTTGTACTTGCCAGGCAGGTGCTTAGACCACCGAACCATCTCCCTGGTCCCAATACAGAATTTCACTAAGCAAAATAATAGGAATTCAACATTGTTTTTAAGTTAGTTCTTTAGATTACCAGATATCGGCATGCAAAATGGGTTTTATGTGTGTGTGTGTGTGTGTGTGTGTATATATATATATATATATATATATATTATATGATTAAAAAGAAGAAAAATACTTAAGCATCAACCACTCCTTTCAGAATTTTTATATTGATTTTCTCTGATGTGCCCTGCTCAGAAGCTCTGGATTTCCATTAGTTGTTCTAGTAACTTTTGCTCCAGCCCTGAGCATGCCACCATGGTTTGTCTTGAGGGGAGGGGCTGTTTTGATGCTTGGGACTGAACCCTGGACCTTCACACTGAGCTATATATCCAAGGCTTTTCTAATTTTTGAGACAAGGTCTCACTAAGTTGCCCAGGCTGATCGTCCTGCCTCAGCCTTCTAGACTGCTAGAGTTATAGAGCTGGGCCTACATTCTTGGCCCCAACATATTTTATAGGTGGCTCTGAGATTGCCCTCCTAGAAAGATGGTGAGAATGTCATACATTGAGGACCTGTCCCCCCTGGACTGACTCATATGTTAGCTGAATAGGGGAAAATGGTGCATTGAGGTTTTTTGTTTTGTTTTTTGTACAGAATCTACAGGGTCTCACTACACAGATCAGATTCATAGTGATCCTCCTGTTTTCAGCCTCTCAAGTGCTGGGATTACAGTTGTGTGCCACCATGCCCAGTCTCACTGGCCATCTCAGCAAGCCCTGGGGGCAGGGCCGGCACGGCATAGATCCCAGTCCCTATGTCAGCCTGAGCAGGCGCTTTAGTACACTGAGCTCTCTGGCCGGCCCAGCACTGAGCATTTATTTATTTATTCATTTTGCGGAACCAGGGATTGAACTCAGGCCCTTGTGCTTGCCAGGCAAGTGTTTATTTTACTGAGCCATCTCCCTGGCCCCAAATATGTGCTCGTCCTCACAGCTGCATGTGCTAAGCGGTAGGAGCACAGTTCTTTGCTCAGATGGCTGGGGATCAGTCCCACAGTTTTCCCAGAGTCAGCCCTGTAAAGTGCACAGTGATCCTAACTCAGCGCTGCTGGGTGACACGGCTGTTCTCCAACCCCTCCTGCCCCTCTCAGGCAGTTCTGCCGCCTGGACTGTGGTATTAGACAGGCTGCTCAACTTTCATTGCCAGATTCTTCTCCAGTAGAAGGAAGTTGATCATCCTCGGCCACAGGGTTCAGGGATTAATGTGAGGGTCCAATAATAATAAAATAAACAGAAAAGTGCTTTGAAGTGGAATGGATACACGTTCAGGCCACTAACAACACCCAACCCTTTTCCTAGATACTGGACAACCTGGCATCCCAAAGATTCACTTTCCCTAGATTCTTTTAAAAACTGCTTAGGGAAAGGAGAAAGGCAGTAGGTATGAGAAGACTTTAGAGTGGGCAGCCCTGCACCAGGAGCTGGCAAGCCCAAGTTGAGCCAGGGACAAGTCCCAATATGTGAGGACTTTGAACTCAGACCTTGGCAGTGCAGATGCCCTCAGATCTCATCCCCTGCCCCTCAGCAAGGGTGCAGATGCTAAAAATACCCTGGCCACCTGCTGCCCAGGGAAGTAATAAATCACTGGCCTCCCAGCACCAGGACCTGGGCCAAGCCTGGCCTAACATGGCACCGGGCACAGACCCATTGGGTTAAGTTTCCTTCTTCCCACCCAGATGGCTCTGCACAGCCTGTCTGCTCCTGGGAGCTTTGGGGGGAGAAGGTGCCAGAAAGAGGCCCCATCTCGCAGATCCTGAGGCCAGAGGTGCCAGCTGGGTGCTGGGCGTGGGGTGATCAGAGCTGGTGTTATTGGGCGTGCGCGTGTGCACGAGGGTGTGTTGGTGGTTCCAGACAAGGATAGTGACTCCCATGGCCACACAGGCAGCTGCCTTACTCTATAGACTAATTCTCCGGAATTCCCACCAGCTGCCTAACTGCTGTCCTATTACCTCAATGCCACTAGATGTCACTGTTACAAGGAGTATGAACATTGGTGGTCTGGTCCCAGGACAGATAAACCTATTCATTGCTTGCAGTTTTGCTAATTAGAACTCACTCCTGTGAAGAAAAATCAGGCTGGCTCTCAAAGTACAGCAAATAAATGCTAACGATCTGTTCACCTTCACTCCTAACACGACCACCATGAGTCATAACTGAGAAGCAAAGGCAGAATTTCTAACTTACTTTTTGTTAAAATGCATAAATAGTCATTTGTGGGGAATACGAAGCAGCATGGTATAGCAGAATATTACATCTGACAAAAAGAGGACCTCTGAGAGTATGTCCTCGAAAAACCCATGTGACTGCTGTCACTCAACCACTTGGTCCAAGCAGTGAAAATTACAAACAGAATCATACATGTACACAAAACCAAATAATGAAACTGAGTGGTTCCTTGAGCACAGCGAATAACCCAAATGATCAGAAATGTACTCAATTTAACTTTACAGCGTAAAAATCCCACAAAACTGAAAAATTTTCTTAGTCTGTAGGCCTCTGGGAACATGATAATGGCATAGAAAAGGAACTTTTAAGTGGTTAGGATCGAGCTCACTGAAAGGCCAGGTAGCAGTGGGCGGCTGATCCAACTCAGGTGCCTCCACGTCTTTGTTTATAACCTGGAGTCTCCAAGAACCTCTTAAGCAATCTAAGAGTCTAGGGTTCCAAAGAGTGGCTATAAGGGGCTCCTGTGGAGCGCGAAGGGGGATGTACAAAAATTTAATGGAATAACACCTAGGGCCCCTTGAGTGACACAGAGGACTTTGGGAGAGGGCAGTGCTGGGGATTAAACTCAGGGTCTGGGTTTTTACACTGAGCTATATCCCCAGAATTTTGTTTTTGAGACAGGATCTCCCTAACTGCTTAGGTTGAGCTTGAACCTTGAACCTTCTTGCCTCAGTTTCCCAAAGAGTTGAGAACACAGGTCTGTACCGCCAGGCCCGGCTTCAGACAAGGACTTTGAGAACTCAATCACTCCCTCTCTGACTCCTGGGCAATAGAGGGAGGCTTCCAGAACAGAAGGGATTAGACACCAAAAGCATGTGTAGCATAGTGTCTGATGCAAGTAAGATAGGCATGCTTGCTCCTCTAAGAGCTGGGAAATGATCAACCAGATATTCAGTTATTTATTTATTTAAGCAGGGTCTCCCTATGTCTTCCAGGCTGGACTTGAACTCACTGTGTAGCCCAGGCTGGCCTCAAATTTATGGCAATCCTCTTGCCTTAGCCTCTTGAATGCTGAGATACTACACCCCACAAACAAATATTTAAAATGTCAACTTGATCTATATCAACACAAGCTTCTAGAGAAACTGGTTTCTAAAAACAAATAATAACTGCTACCAGCCAATCTCTGTTAAGTGTACAAATTTCTCAGGAATGAAAGCATTCTCTGTGATACTATTCATAGTTTGTTTTGTGTGGGCACACAGAGCCACTAATTCAAAATTGATATGGTTAGGACAAGAGAGAGAGACAGAAGGGAAGGAGGAAGAAAGGAGCATTAAAGTCTTCTGTCAGGAGCCTCCCCCAGATGATAATGCATCTGCAGGAAAATGTTAAAAAACCCAGAAACTAAGTTCATCATAGTGATCCTTTATGGTGATGTGAGGACTAACCTTTTTCTTTTCTTTTATTCACCTATTGCTTTTCTTTTCTCTCTCTCTCTCTTTTCTTTATTTCTTTCGAGACAGAACCTCATCTCACTATGTTGCCCCATTGCCCTCAGAATCTGTGGGATTGAGCGACACTCACCCCAACTTCCTGAGTAGCTTGGGCTGCAGGCATGCACCAGCTTGTTTTCTTTCTCTTTCCTCACCAGAATTTTCCATTTGCAGCAATGAATGTGTATCAGTTACATAGTGATTTTTTTTTCAGTGTTGGAGATCCAAACTAGGGGTTCAAACATGCTTGGCAAGAGCAACACATAGCTCCTGTAGTAAAACTTTTCTTTTTTAGACAGAGCTTCACTGTGTATGGTGTGTAGTTCAGGCTGGCCTTGAGCTCACTGTGATGGCCTCAGACTCTCAGTGACCCTCCTGCCTCAGGGAAGTGAGTGGAGGAAGCTGCCTCACAGGTCTGCCTAGGCCTGCCAGGTACCACATGTACTGTGACTTGAGTCCATCTAGTTAAAATTAGGGAGCATAAGATAACTTTTTCACTCAAAGTTCTGCCCAATTATTCTCTTCACACAGTTGTGTTCATTTGTTGGTTTAGATAGGGCTGTATTCTGTAATTCAAGCTGGCCTTGAACTCACCATGTGGTCCAGGCTGATTCTGAACTCATGGTGATCCTCCTGCCTCAGCCTGAGCATGTGCCACCACAACTGGCTGGCTCTGTTTGTTTGTTTTTTGGTGGAACCAGGGATTGAACTTAGGACCTTGCACTTGCCAGGGAAGCGCTTAGTCCACTGAACCATCTCCCTGGCCCTAAAGAGACAGAGGGATTTTTTTTAAATTTTATTTTGGTTTGTTTTTGGCAGAACCAGGAATTGAACTCAGGCCCTTGTGCTTGTCAGAAAAGTGCTTATTCCACTGAGCCATCTCCCTGGCCCCTAGCTGGCTTTGTATACCTTTTTTTTTTCTTTTTCTTTATGATATCTCTTTTTTTTTATGACTCTCTTTGGAGTCAAACTCCTTCCTTCATAACAGACAAAAACAAGGGCGTGTGGACTTTAATAATACTTTTAATTAAAAAATTCTATTTATTTATTTATTTGGTCTCACTATACAACTTGGACTCATAGTGATCCTTCTGTCTCAGCCTCTCCAGTGCTGGGATTACAGGTGTGCAGCACCATGCCCAGTTTTGATGGTCAGCACAGTATGCCCAGGGTTCTGGGGCCAGCACAACATGCAGTACCAGGGATGGAACCTGGGTCCTTGAGCTTGCCAGACAGGTGCTTAGACCACTGCACTATCTTCCCGGCCCCTTAATACTTCTAAAAGAAAGACAAAGGATTCTTCTCCAAAAGTTTTGCATTTTAGTCTTCATCAAGGCTTCTTTGATAAAGCTTTTTTTTAAAGTTTTCACATTGCAATTTAGAGACTTCTCTTAGGCTCCCATACTAGTATTCAGGAGTGATAGAGCTGATACAGTGAAATACAAGGAAATGTCACGATTTACACTTTTTTTTTTTTTTTCAGGACCAGGAATTGAACTCAGGTCCTTGTTCTACTGAGCCATCTCCCTGGCTCCTAGATTTTTTTTTTTTTTTAAGATGGGTAATGGTGACATCTGCTTTAATACTACCTGGAAAGGAAGGATTTGCAAGGGAAACTTACAGCATAAGCAATACTGGGGCCGGCTGGCTGGAAGGCAGAAACCTCAGTACCTACAGCAGCAGCAGCCACTCATTATCCATCCACTGGTTCCCAGGCAATAAATACAAAGGGAGGAAAAGGAGTAAATGAGGAATAAGGTCCCAAGCCAAATTTATTCTTTGGAATAAACTCCAACCTGTGCTCCCTTTGGCAGCACAGGCATTACTATAAGCTGAAACTATGGATCACCTCCACATGTTGGAAATACCGAGGACTGACAAGGGAATAAAACCTGAAAGGTATAACAGATACAGTAAAATGGAAAGAAACAGAATTTAGGGATTAAACAATGAAGAGAGAAAGGAGAAAAGATAGAAAAAAAGGTAGGGGATAAAACACGCAAGTATATATATATATATATATATATATATATATATATATATGATGGTTGAGGTGGTTGTTCTAAGACTTCCCATCAGTTTTTTGAAAATAGCAGTTAATGTATGGAATTTTCACCTTGGCTAACCTCTGTATGCCAATATCTAGGAACTAAGCAACTACATTGAGGACAGCAATGTGTAATAAAAAAACCCCATGCTTGAAATGCCAATCATCTTGGTCTTAGTATACTGTTTTTAACGTCATATCAATTATTACTATACTCTTTTTAAAATAATTTTTTTAAAGGTAATAAAAGAAAAAAGAGAGACAGGAACAAAAATTTAAGATTTCTTGAAAGCAAGCAGTGATATTCAACCATATGTCTGATCTTACATAACTATATCTGTTAATCTGAGCAACAGATTTGATGATAAAAATAGAAAATATATCAACTATAGTTAATCAACTATTCTTGTTTTAAAAATCTATAACATATGTATTATTGTATGTTACCCTGTTTGTGTCTTTGTTTCTGATTTTGCTGTTGATTTTGTTTTTACTTTTCAAAATAAAATAAAATTATAATAAAAAAATTTAGAAAAAAAAGGGGGGAGTAATCACCCTGGAAGGAGAGCCCAAGCTCACCGATTCTCCAGGGGCCCTCAACAGAAGACATACCAAGTTTCTGAAAGACAACATCACTGCCACTGCCAACTAAATTGTGACACATAACTATAAAATATATCCAAATTTTTTAAATGTTAAAATGTGTGGAGAAAGATCCAGCTAAGAATCAGTGACATCTAGCATTGTCTGTCAGCTTGTTCCCACTTCCCTGTGACAGGTACATGGGCTTCTACTCACAGTGACCTATTAGGCACCTCAACTGTCATCTTGGACACCTACCCTTCTCCTAGCTTGCTTAGTTGGGGAAACATTTAGATCTGCCCCGACTTGGCACTAGAGTGGATCTGTACTCCAAGTTCCTGTCAGTCTATAATCCTCTCTCTCTCCCATTCAGTGTTCAGCAAAGACACAGTTCAGAGAAATCACGCTTTCAGAACTGCCTGCAGGGTCTGCAGCCAATCTGGTCCGCTCCACTCGGTTGGCCCCTGGGTGGGGCAAGGTCAGCAGAGAGCTGGGTGATCACTGGAGAGGTTCGGCCAGGCCCCCGCACTCACCCCATCAATCCACAGCAGGACATTCTTAGAAAGTCCAGGCTGTACTAAATCTGTTTTTAAGTGTACATCAGAGGCTGCACATGAGGATCCACTGCAGACATTTTTAGAGTTTAAATACCAGAAGTCTTTTTAAAATAAACTCTTCAAATTGAAGTGGAAAAAAACCCATATATATATATATATATATATATATATAGAGAGAGAGAGAGAGAGAGAGAGAGAGAGAATTTATAAGAGTTCATGCTATGAGTAGTACCTGGCACCTCCCAACTGCAACCTCATGTGCTCATAGGTGGGTTTTTTCTTTTTCATGTTGTTAAAGCTATGGTGTGTGATCCTGGGATGAAGGGTATGTGGTCCTAAATTAGTCCACTGATTGAAGTTAGCACAGTGCTGGGTGTGGCTAATGGAAGTCTCATCCCGACTATAGAAACCTCACAGCCTAGATGGGATAAAGGGCAAAAGGAAGCTCACAGCCTGGTTGCTGCTGCCGCTGCTTCACTGCTTCCCTGTCTTCTGCCTGTTCCCCCTCCACCACGCCGCCCTGTCTTGGAATCTGCTGACTATAGCCTGAAAGCTCTGCATACTCTGAGCTGAAATAAACCTTTCTTCCTTTAACTTTGGGTGGTGGGTATTTTGTTGCAGCAAAGAGAAGAGTAACTAAGATGGTACAACAGAATGTATTTTCACAATTAATTATAACTACTGTTCAAATGGGAAATAGAACATCTCAGAACCTTCTTCATGACTTTGTCCCATGACTCCCTCTATAAATGTTGCCTCTATCCTGATTTCTGACACCATCTAGTAGCTTTACACATTGAGTATTCTTTTTAAAAAAATATTTATTTATTTACTTATTTGGTATAGGGTCTTGCTACGAAGGTCGGACTTGTAGTGATCCTCCTGTGTCAGCCTCCCCAGTGCTGGGATTACAGAGGTGCACCACCATGCTTGGTTTCGGGGCCTACATGGTGCGAGGCTGGTATGGCATGTGGTAACCAGGATTGAACTCTGATCCTTGGCTTGCCAGGTAGACGCTTAGACTATTGCACTATCTCCCCAGCTCCACACTGAGTATTCCTAACCTAAAGACCAAACTCTCTAAAGATTTTCAAGTATTTTGGATTAGGGTGGCTTGCCTAGAAGTCTATGCAAATATCCCCACATCTGAAAACCTCTGACACCTGAGATGACTCCCAAACAGTCTGGATCAGAGATATTCCACCTGGGGTGTCTATTTTTAAGTTTATATCACTTAAATCATACAATATGCATTTTTTGGTTTGGCCTTCTTTATTTATTTATTATTTTTTTT
>NW_004524627.1:11618560-11623709 GCF_000260255.1 Octodon degus
ATATATGCAGTGTATTATTTGTTGAAACTGTACTTTCGATTTGATTTGAAACTGTCTCATTGCTATATGTTTATCAATAAAACTTTGAAAAGAAAAAAAATAAAAACAAAACAAAAAGAGAAAAGGCAGGTCCATCACAATTCTGTCTAATTCTTAGTGAGTATGGGTCAAACATCCAGGACCTCTGTCTGTGGAAGTCCCACTTTCCCCAGGCGTCAGAGGATCAGGAAATAAGGTAGGAAAGTGTGGTGACAGCACTAGGCACTGCAGAGTGTAAGGAAATCTGGCTTCTCCTTCCCCTCAGCCTGATTTCAGCCCAGTCTGACCATCAGAAACTGGCCTCCAAGGACACAAAACAAGGAAGGTGAGTTTGGAGAGTGGACTCCGGTTGTGGTGGGAAAGGTAAAGGGAAAAAGTAGCTTAAATTCTTTATGCCACTTCACTCTGGAGTGCTGGTGTCCACGGAACAACCAAACAGAAGCAGATTTAGCCCTTAACTGGGAAAGTCACTGTTCCTTTTGTTGTATCCTATATTTTAAGAGGGGTTCCTTCCAGGGCAGCAAGACAACATGGTGACCCAGGCAGCAAAAGAAGATGCCCTCACAAAGCTTCAGGGGCACTGTACTAGCTAGGGAAGAAAGGCATTCTTGTTTTGTTTTGAAAATACATTCTTTTAAACCAGGATTCCAAACTCTTGGAGTGAGTCTTCCATCCCCTCCTCCCATTTAAAGACAGGATCATGTTCTCTAGGGCAATCATGGGATTCCTAGGAGCTGGGCATCTCAGGGGTGGGTGAAGTCTGTGGTTGTGTTCTTCTGCAAAAGCCTGGGCCACAGAGTTCTTACCTAAGAATTATGGCTTCACCACAGGCCCTTGTTTCTTCTCAGAAGTTTAGACATTCAGAGCATACTCAACCAGAAGAAATGTCATCTTAGACATTTCTTGGAAAGTTTCTAGGAAACAGCTAGAGCTGAGCCTAGACCTGACTCAAAGGGTGGACATTTACTCCTGGGCTTGGCTTACCTTTCTGCAGGAAGCCCTGGCTAATCTTTGAGGAATACATCACCTACAGCAGAGTCTTTAGAATGAGAAAAGGAAGGAAATCATTGAGACTTGTGATTTATGTTGGGAAACACATACACTTAACTTAACTATACTGCCTCCCCAGACCTCACTAGAAAGAGTTTTTCATCTGCTTCTTGGTACTTTTCTCTTTTTATCACTTACATTTTTCTTATGAAAAAAAATTAGAAAAATTGGGAGAAAACATAAAAAATCAGAATAGCATTAAATTTTTCTTTTTGAGACAGGGTCTCACTGTGCAGCCCGGGCTGCTCTCAAACTTGCAGTGATCCTTCTGCCTTAGTCTCCCATGTTCTGGGACTGTGATAGCAATTTTGGGTTTCACCAGTAGCATATAAAACATGAACGGCACTGAGAAGTGGAGAGAAACAAGCTGTATTAAGTCAGCTGGCCCAGAAGAGGTCAACACCGAGGATGGGGTTTATGGGCTTTTAGAGGAAAAAGGGAAGGAAGCTGAAGTACACAAAAGAACAAAGGCAGTTACTCAAATGTGACAGTTTTACAGCTCTATACATCTGGGTGGATTCTGCCAGGGAATGAGATGAGGGGCCTTGAAGCTGCTTGATGTTATTACACCAAAGGGCCTCTGGTACATGGGAAAAGGGAGTGCACTGCAAAGGGCAGAAACTGCTGTCATCTTGTGGTTAAAAGATAGAACAAAGTAAGAACACAACATTATCTGATGGGTGGGGCTTGGGGTTGAGCCTTTGGAGAGAGGAGGGGGGATCAGGGTGGTCTATTTTTCTGTCTCAGGATCACAGGTATGCTCTACCATGCCTGGCTAGGGTATAACTTTTTAATAGCAGGATCACTGAAATCTATTTGTTCATGGAGCAAAGCCTTCAACATTCCAAGAACAGTTTAAACCACAAAATGGCACTGTCATTCATAGAATAAAATACCTGTCTCTAAGCCAGCACTGATAGCAAGAACTGAATGACAAACAGTGGAGGAAAAAAAGACAGCTCTATCTTATAAAAGGATTCTAATTAGTAAGTAGAAAGAAGAGAAACAGAAAGTCACTATTAGAATATTAGAGTAGTAAATGTTGGAAGGCAAGACCCATCAATGGATCTTAAAATTATTTGGTGAAACTTTGTGGATAAACAGAATCTTTGTGTAGCTGCCCATTATGTCCAGTAATACTCTAATTACTTGTAAAAGGAAAAATAGTAACTTTGTGCTAAAATATAGAAATCACTTTAGCCACATGATCAGAGTTGGCATCATCAGTAATGTCACACTGACATCAGGTAATGTATCAAGAAGGGTCTGTCGCCTCTGTGGTCATTCTCCTCCTCCACCAGACAGGGTCTCACTATGCAGTATAGGCTGGGCTTGAACTCATTATGGGGCCCAGGCTGACCTCAAAATTGTAGTCATCCTCCTGCCTCAGCTTCCCAAGTGGCAGGATTACAGGTATGTCCTCTGCAGTATTTTTGCCACAATCTGTGAGTGACTCAGTGTAATTATGAGGAAAACATCAGACAAACCCAAATTCAGGGACATTCCACAGGATAATTAAAATATTCTTTAAAATCAGCAAAGACAAAGACTGAGGATCTATCCCAGATCCAAGGACATTTAAAAAACTCAAAAACTGATACATTACAGGATCTGGATTGAATCCTGGAAAAATAAAATGATGTTGGAAACACTGGCGTAGTCCACTGTCTGTAGTAAACAGTCAATTTCCTGATTTTGAGAATTGAACTATGACTATGTGGGATGGAGGGAGGCTGGGTAAAGACATTAGATAGAACTCTGTTTTTTTTTTTTTTTTTTTTTTTTTTTTGATGTCTAAAATTATTTATAAATGAAAAGTATAAAAAATCCAAGGGAAATTATTTCCAATGTAAAATTTCATATCAAACAAAACTATGAATTAGTCAACTGTGAGGACAGAACTGTGGCATTTTTCCAGATCTGCATGGGCACTCAGCTAAGGAGCTCCTGGTAGTCATTCTGCCTCACAAGAATAAACTAAGTTTAAGGCACAACACCAGGGTAGCATGGGCTTCAACCATAGAGGAAACAAAGGCACTTCCAGGACAGCGGTGAAGCAGAGGCCTCCAGCACAGCCAGTGGAGGTGGGAGCAGGAGGATGAATAGGCCCTAGGAGAAGGATAGCACCAACAAACCAGCCTAAACCAGTAGTAGTTTACGTATCTATTTAGTGATATCTACAAAGTCTTCTCTTTCGATAGATCATGGTTGAATTATTCATAGGTATATAGAAAACCACCAAACAAACTGGGGGATAAAGATACCATGATCCATTTCTAGGGAAACAAAGAAAAGAACATATAATCATAGTATCCTAAGTGGTTGGTTGTCATGCACAGTATATATTAAATAACTCATTTAACCAAAATTTACTTTGGGTGGAGAGAAGGTAGGTGCGTTTTGGTCAGTGTTCTTATTGCTGAACACCATAGTGTACCTGACACATAAAAAGGGGGTTTAATAAACATAAGCGAGGGGTGTTTTAAGAGGATTCAGGCCATGGTCAGCTGGTTCCAAGGCAGCAACATGACAGAGGAAGTGCCTGGTGGGGCAACGCTGCTCAATCCGTGGCAGGCAGGAAGCAGCGCAGGGAACAGACTCCAAGGCCACATCTCCATGACCCACCCAGAAGGGCCTTCACTAATTCCCCAGGCAAAGGCCAAAGCCATCAAAGTGATACTCCACTCTTACACACAGAACAAAATAAATGCCTGAGTGAAGCTTGAGGAATGAGAGCTACAGCACTCCCTTGCTATTGTAAGGTTCGACTTTTGTGGATTCACTGTTCTGTGGGTTTAAAAAAAAATTAATCTAAATTATTTATTGCAAATTTTTCTCTGCATTACAGGATTGTGTGGTATACTGTATACAGTATACATGTTGTTAAAATTATTTAGGTTTATGAATTTAGAAAATGGTTAAGAACATTAGAAGTGGTTTTAAAAGTGTGAGAAAGGTTTGTAAGAGTGTGGCAAGGGTTTATAAAGCCTTAAAATATATATAAATACTAAAATAAATATAATGTTGTACTTCACTGATTTTCACCTATCACAGGGTTGTCTGGAACGTAACCTCTGTGGTAAGTGAGGGACCACTATAAATTCTTGTCTTCTGAGGTAAGAAGCAAGGAGATTTCTGCCCAGAAGGCTCCAAGCCTCAAGGCAAGGAGCATCCTGCAGGTATCAGCCTGCAGGATGAGACAAGAAACCCAAGGAATTCTTTCATGCTGCTCTAAGCAACCTAGTGGGGGAATAAAAGAAACCAGAGAAGAGTAGGACTGGGGCTGAGGAAATACTCCAAACTGGATAGGTTTAGGAAAACGAGCTCAGGCTCCACTTTAGCGGGTGATCAGTATCTAAGGAGATGCTATCTATGGTGGAATGCAGCCACAAGTCAAGGCAGATGACATTATCATGAGACAGTTACAGCCGGTTTGGGTCTGCTATCCAAGATAGGTTCTATGAAGCCCTAGTGCTCATGGATTTTGTAGTGGATTTGTAACTGGTGATCAACTTGTTACATCCAGCTGAATTGAACTAGCATGGTGCTGGGTGTGGGAGGCCCGGCTGAGGATTGTTGCCAGCAGCGTAAGAGGCAGAGCTGGAGAAACTGTTGAAAGGCTGTTAGGGAAGCTGTTTTGGAGAATCTGTTGGAGCTGTTAGAAGCTCCTGGTTTTCTTAGGCTGATTTGCTGGAGGATCTTGCTATGCTGGCTTTGTTGATGAACTTGGTTGTTCTTGTCGGAGGAGAGCTCAGGACCTTCATTGTCATTGAGAATGGCCAGGGCTCATTTTGGAGGAGCTCTGGTCCACATCTTGAGCATCGCTTCTTGGCTCCAGAGGGGAAAATGGTACACTGCTCAACCTCACAGAGAAGCTTGTCACATTGGCTTTCCTTTTTTTTTTTTTTTTCTACAGTTTTATTGATAAACAGATAGCAACGAGACAGGTTCAAATAAAATCAGAAGTACAGTTTCAACAAATAATACACTGCATATATTCTTCTTAGTGGTTAATTGCTGTACAAGATGCGGACTTGTGATCCTATTTACAAACACCATT
>NW_004524627.1:11626255-11633120 GCF_000260255.1 Octodon degus
AATAGGATAAAGAATTCTATGCTTCTCATGTTTGCACATAAGTCCAAAAATCTCACCAGGCCTTCTTTATTTATGAGGCCTACGAAATTCACCCACATTGCTTTGAGTAGCAACTGTCTTTGCTGGTTTGTAACTCAGGGTATGAATGCACCACAGAAGTATTCATTTTATTCTGGTTTTACAAAGGTAACCCAAAAGAGATCACTAAAAGATTAAAAGAAGAAACAACAAGTTCTCTGGAATAAAAATTAATGTAATACTTTCTATAATGTTCTACTATAACTGGCTCTATTAATATGGATAATTAATACCAGCCACAAGACAAGAAAGTTATAACTAAATGTGATGTTATTATAAGGTAAATTTGAAATGAATTCTCTTCACCCTGCCCTTTTTTATAGTTCTGGGAAGGCCCTGCAGATGCTAACCAAGCACCCTAGCACTGAGTTATATGCCCAGTCCACTTTTTTTTTTCCTTATATAGTCATTTAATTAAAAAAAATAAAAAGAACTTGCCACCTTACAACCAGTTCAAAACAGATTGGTCAGAACAATATAAAAAGACAGTGTATACTGAATTGTTTGATCCATTCTGGCTCTTATAGAAAGACAGTAGTACCTGCCAGGCAAGCACTAGGTCCTGAGGAAAAAGAAAAAAAAAAGAAAGAAAGAAAGAAAGAAAGAAAGAAAGAAAGAAAGAAAGAAAGAAAGAAAGAAAAAAGAAAGAAAGAAAGAAACAAACAAAGAAGAAAGAAAGGTGGTAGTGCTCATGATTTTGAAAATTTACCAAGACTTTTTCTTTTTCTCTACAATGGTTCCTTTGTGATGCATTTTCTTGAGTTCTAGCCATGACTGCCACAGCAGCAGTCCTGGAATTAGAACCCACACACCATTAAAAAATACTAGGTAGACCCAAAAGTACAGCCAACTGTTGGTATTGAGGTTAGGGCTTCCCATAAGCCACTCTGGGCAGAAGGTCATCCAGTCTCCATATAGTTCACATATGCACAGGGTAACTTGTACGAAATGCCTGTTGGAGAGAAAGAAGCAAAGAATGAAACTGCCATCTCGACACCATTCACACCCTGAATTAGGGCATCTTTTCTAAGGGCAGCTTTTGCTGCAGTCTTCATGACAAACACCTCTCTGAAGTTGACCCTCAGGCTTCGTGTAGTGTTCCTTCGATGGGCAGGCAAGTCAATCTAACAAATGAGGACTCATTCTTGCCTTGCAAAAGCTATACTGATCTTCATAGCATATCTTTCTCTGAATTAACTAAGGGCTCTGGGATATCCTGGACTATTCTGAAGAAGATTTACTGGGGCCACATCTAGCCCAGTAAAGGGAAGACCTAGATATGTATCTCTCCATGAGCCCCAGGATCACTTACTGTAAGAGGGAACAATAAGAGCCTTTCCTCAAAGAGTGCTGCAGAGATTGAATGAGATATGTAGGTAGAGGGCCAAACACTGTACCTGGCACACAGTGAGTATTCCATGATGCAACTATAAACATTTCTGGTAACGGGTGCATGTAGCAAATCTGCAGTCTGGTCATAGAGCCAAAATTGTCAAGGCATCAAGGATAAGTTTAATTTTTGCTGCTATTTGAAAACTAGGTTGGCTTAAGGTGGGTTAAGTGGCCTTCAAGACCTCTTTCAAATCTGAGATTTTATAATGAAGTTTTACATAGTACTTCTTCAATGTAAGACAGTAGAAAATAGAATGCAGTTGTGCTACCAGACACTGTTTCAGCGAATCATGCTCAGGATTGCCACTCCAAGCCATGCTGGCCCTCTCAAGGAAAGAAAAGGGAAGGAAGGGAGTTTAAAATCTTTGAGTCTGACTCAGAGCATGGTTAATTTTTCAGCTTTCTCCTCCTTCTTTCTACCATTTGCCTTTCTATGCCCTCCTCAACCTGCTTCTGAAAAGATCTCTTATTTATCTTTCATGTGTAGCTCAGAAGTACGCAGCAGAACTTACTGTACGGCAAGTGGGTGATAGGTGTTTCCCAAAGTGATTTTGGGGAAAGAAGATGGAACTATTGTGCTTTTTTTGGTCTCCAAAATACTGGTGTTTGTCATGGTTTAGATATAAATTGTCCTCCAAAAGTCTCATGTGTTCAGAGGTGGGGCCTTTGAACTGAATCATGGGGGCATTAATTCACTGATGAGTTCATACCTGAATGAGCTATTAGGAGGTGGGGCCTGGTTGGCAGTGGATCACCAGGGGCATGATTTGGAATGGTGTGTTCATTTTGTCTCTTTTTCTTTTCTTTTCTTTTTTGAGACAGAGTCTTTCTATACAGTTCATGCTGGCCTTGAATTCACTACATAGCCCAGACTGGACTCAAACTCAAAGCAATCCTCTTACCTCAGCCTTCTGGTGCTGGAATTATAAGCTTACTCTACCACATCCAGCTTTTGTTTTCTTGTTCTGAGACAGACCCTCACTATGTAGTTTGGGATGGTCCTGAACTTATTAGGTAGTCCTGGCTGGCCTTGAACTTGTGTCAGTCCTCCTTCTGGCCCAGCCTTCGAAGCACTAGGATTACAAGTGTGCACCACCTCGCCCAGCCTGGAAGGGTATATTCTTGTTCTCAGTTCCTCTTTTCTCACTCTATGCTTTCTGGCTGCCATGTGTGGAGCAGCTTTCCTCTACCATCTTTTCTACCCCGCCATTTGTGCCTTGGAGCCAGCTGAACACACATGGCCTGAATCATCTGATGCCATGAGCCAAGTCAACCTCTTCTTTAAGTTTCAGGTGTCAGGTATTTTGTCCTTGAGATGGGAAAGGAACTAATACAGTGGTCACTCACCCAATATTGTCTGTAGAAGCAATAATGGTGCTACGGAATCTTATTTCTGCTATTTTTTAATTTCAAATGGTACAAAATTATCCTAGTGACACCATGATCCTTATCTAATATTAAACAATTTTCATTTCTATTCTACTTTTATCCCACAAATAAGTGAGGTCACAACTTGCTCTAAATGTTACTTAGCCATTAGGACAGCTAATGTTTCTCTCCTTTTCAGCCCCACAGAAGAAAATCACTTACCTGTAATATTTCTCTTTGACTATGGCATAAATAAGGACCAATGCCAGAAACCCATCCAAGACAACAGTCAAAATTTCCACTGACACAATGGTTGGATCAAGATAAAGCCACCTTGAATCAGCTTTGCCATATTCTTTCCCTAAGGACAAAATATCTGTTACTCAAAACACCTGTTACTTTGCCAGAAGGCACTGTTTTCAGAGTTAATGCAAATAACCTTTTCCCTAAAGAAGATTAAAAACAATCCTCATTAGTTTACATTTCCCACATAGAAAAGGCAAGGGAAGCCCTAGGACTAAAATGTATTTACCCATAACATTAGCAATAAGAACAATAGCATGCTATATTTATAAAATAATATACAATATCTAAAGCGCTTGCACATATACACTCTCTACTCTTGGCACCTTTCCTTGTAAGCAGCAGAAATCTTAATTCAACACAGTGAGATTCTACAAATACCAACTTTAATAACAATCTTGGTAAATATATTATAGTTGCTTAAAAGGTGGCTTGGTTTGAAATTTCAACTTAAAGTGTAATTTAGATGTGGGAAGCTGTTATTGAGGAAGTGTTTACTTAAAAATGCATTTGTTATTGTAAATGAAAAGAAATTGAGTGCTGCTGTAGACTGAACCCAGAGTGGAAAGAGGGGTGTTGTAGCCTGCTCTGGGGACACAGGGTTCCCTACCAATGGCTTCAGCTGTGCTGACTGAAGGGAACAACATGTGACTCAACAATTTTTCTAGACCTGTGATGAGAATGTGTCTTCTACAATGCATCACTAGTCAAAAAGTCTTCTTATAGCTAAATGGGTGGCCAGATCATAGAGGATACTCCTCCCTGCTCTGTATTTATTTATTTTTCATTGATAAAAGTAATCCATGCTGGTCCTAAGATCTCCAATGATGAATGAAAAGTGAATGGCCTCAGCTCCTCTCTGCCTTGAAAGATCACTCTCATATTACACGAAAAGGCATAAATGCTCAAAAAGGAGCCCCTATATCTTATTGATCTGAACGCTGCAAAACACTAGTCTCATAATGGCCAGAGGATTGATCCCTCAGGACCAGGAAAAAAGGTTTCTCATGAAAGGCTGTCCTGAGAGAAAGGCCAATAAACGTGGCTCAGTATTTAATAACACACAAGACACAGGCTTCAGGGCGGCCTTGTAGTAGGCCTCCAGAGCCATCAGCCTGTCCTTAGTTGACTGTCTACCATGCTCTAAGGGGATTGTGTAATGGAAAAACAACATGCTGAGACATTTCCTCTGTAAACCAGAACCTTTACACGAGAGGTAAAATGCCCCAGCTAGAGCACCCAAATCATTACTTATATACAATGTCAGTGTTTTAGGAAACAGAATAATTGGAGTTTAGATGTTAACAAAAAATTCTCCATTCTTTTTTTCTTTTTTTTTTTAATATTGGGAATTAAACCCAGGGTACTCTACCACTAAGCTATATCCTGTCCCTTTCATTCCTTTTAATTTTGAGACAGGGCCTTGCTATGTCACCCAAGGCTGGCATGAAACTCCTTGCCTCAGCCTCCAGAGTAGCTAGGGTTACGTGTGTGTGTGTGTGTGTGTGTGTGTGTGTGTGTGTGTGCCACCACATCTGGCTCACTCATTCATTCATTAATTCGACATTTTTTTCTGAGCATATGGGAGGCTCTATGGCAGGCCTTGAGAATGCAGCAGCAACTAGGCCATGAGGCCAGCCCGAGCAGCTCACTTTAGGGGGGCCAAAACCTGCACTAAGTGATGGACAGAGAACATGGGGACATGGAGGAGGTGGCTCTGAAGCCCAAAGAGAAAGATGAAGGAAGATTCCCTGGAAGGGTCTTTTGGCTATTTCCTCTTCACAAGGGAGGGAGTCCCACTGAGGGTCACAGAGAAGACTGAACATGCAAAAGCCGTCAGGTGAGAGGGATGGCAGTTTATCAGTCACATATACTCATGGTCTGAGGAGGGGGACACTGTGCTGCATAGGGCAAGTAGAGTCTGCACCAGGGCCAAGGAGGTAGGCTGCTAGTAACAAGAGAATGGGCTGAACCCTACTTCCTGTGAGAAGATGTGACTGGCTTGTTTGAATAAGCATGCAGGCTGCCAGGGAGGGACCTGAAGGCACTCAGTGAAGACAAACAGGAGCTACCCCTGTTCTCATGATCAGGATCCTGATGTCAAGGAAACTTAATGTCAAGCAGAATGGGAAGGGCACCTGCAAACTCTCTACCTCAGTGACGGTGACCCTTTTAGGGCTTTCGATGATACAAACAGCCTGCTGTGACACATATGCCATAGATTTGCTGCCACTGCTCTAGATTTTACCAGATGTGAAGGCACACAGAATGTTGAAACTTGATATTTGGTCTTACATCATAAGGGGAGAAACTAGTTGGGGAGAAATCTGGGTGTTCCAGGGAGGTGTTTGTGCAAAGGACGGGCACTGAGAGAACAGTGTATCTGAAACTACAGCTAAGTTGTCAAGGCTGTGTGTGGGCACTGCGAGGAAGGCAGAAAGAGAGCACGGGCCCTGCTGTGAGCCAGTGCAGCCTGCCAGGCCTCGGACATCCTCTCTGTTGCTGAACTTTGACCCTGTCCCTTGCTTGTTAAACAATTTATTTATAACTAAAGGGGAGCAAGAGTATTAGAGAGTGTGATGATGGATTGTTTTTGTTTTATCTGGGAATTGGTAACTGGGTATAAGCAGAGGTTTAGAAGGAAAACACTCCAACTGATGGTTGGAGGAGATATCCACGAGCTGATCCACTGCTGCGTGCTCCACCGGAGTGGCTATGAGGACGTGGTAAGGGTCGTCCTTACAACCCAACTACAGCCTGGGAGCCAATGGCAGTGCACAGGGCCACGACTGGGATACCCTGGCCCAGACTCTCTGGATCAGAATCTATTTGAGCAATTGGGCAATTGTGTCCATTTTGGCACTTGGGAAGCACTACTTAATCAGTTGGGGTTTTGTTTCTGTGTAAATAAAAGGCACATTCATGAAATGAGCTTCCACTTCTCTAATGTGAAGATGATCAAGAAAGGCCATGTTACACATTCACATTTCTCAGAACTGAGCTAAACCTGGGTTTTTCATTTTCTTTGATGCTAGGCAGGGGCAGAGGGCTATGCACCAGGGAGGCATACTGACTCAAGCTGGGCCCTTCAGGCTCTGGTTTCAGCAGCCATCCACTGGCAAACATTAACATAAACACCGACCAGCATAGGGTACAGGTGCACTTAGCTTAGCCTGGAAACTGAAGCGGCAGGACTTCTACTGAGAGGGCTCAGAGTCACCGAGTGTTTTGACAAGCACTACTGATAGCTGGCTCAATTCTTTTTAAATGTTTTTAAAATTATTTATTTATTTCATACAGGGTCTTGCTATGCAGCTCAGTCATGATCCTCCTGGCCCAGCCTTTCCAGCGCTGGGATTACAGGTGTGTGCCACCATGACTGGCTTTGGTGGTCAGCATGGGTTCTGGGGATGGCATGGCATGTGGTACTGGGGATCAAACCCAGGTCCTTGTGTTTGCCAGGCAGGTGCTTAGACTGCCTAGCTATCTCCCTAGCCTAGCTGACTCAACTCTCTAGAATTTTCTAAGTCCCACATGGCTCTGACTGAAGGACACAATTTTAGAGGAATGAAAAAAGTGTGATTGTCAAATCGCATGGGTAACAGTTGAAAGACTTAACAACTCGGATCTGCTCTTACTGAGAAGTTTTTTCACGTCAAAAGAAATTACCAATAAAGTGAAAAGGCAACCTACAAATTTGGAAAAAATCATGACAAATAAGTAC
>NW_004524627.1:11643180-11644114 GCF_000260255.1 Octodon degus
TGTACTTTCGATTTGATTTGAAACTGTCTCATTGCTATATGTTTATCAATAAAACTTTGAAAAGAAAAAAATAAATAAAGTTTATTATGATAGCCTCTGATTAACTGCCAGCTAAAATATTTTTAATAAAGATGTATGTATAAAAAAAAAAGAAAAAAGTGTGATTGGCTTGGGGATGTAGCTCAGTGATATGTGTGCTGAGAATGCATTATACAGGTATTAGCAAGGTTGAGGAACAAAGTGTTGGGGGGCAGGTAAAAAGCTCATATTTTGCTAGTTAGACTAACTAAAGGAACAAAGACTTCAATGAATCATGCACTTATAATCATTTGTTAGGTCTCAGACCTAAAATGATCCCACAGAACACAATGCTATTTTGAAGTCACACACTAGGCACATCCCTTCAGGTACCTGGCCCCCTGGCTGTCTATTTCCACAAGGCACACAGTATTCCTGGGTGCCGTGGCCTATACGCAATGATATCAGAACTCCTTGGGCTGAGACCTGATTTAGATTCTTACATGACTAAGGCCCCTGAGGGAACACTGACCACCCAAAAGCAACAAAGAAGACATTTCTGAGATGTCAATGTTCCAAAGTAAGCCCTAAGAGAAAGAGCGTTAAGCATAACCACCATAGTCCCTGAACTCCAGGAGTAACTTTTATGTGCCTAAAAAAGGTGTTGGTGCAGATGTCTTTGTGTCACCGCCTGTCTTTCTGCTTGAAGCCATAACTCTTTCTTTATCTACTTAATGACACATTCTACCTATACTACTGCATGGTTCCATATGTGTCTTGAATGAATTCTTTCATTAAGGGCTCAAGGAGCCAACGGCCAAGAAGTGAGAAGCTGGTTCAATGTCAAGATCCAGTTTCTTGGAGACAACTGCATGAGGCCCTTGGTCCAGTCCCCACCAGCACGGGGGGGGGGGGG
>NW_004524627.1:11645884-11658294 GCF_000260255.1 Octodon degus
GGCGGTGGTGTGATAAACAGTGTAGAATTACAGTAGAGAATCTGAAAGCAGCTATCCTGAGAAAGGCAGTTTTACAAAAGATGCTGCTTGCTAGGTGGCCATTTACTTGTCTGTATCTACAGTGGACACAGTGGGCAGCCCACACTAATGGACTCAATACTGGCTGACTTACCCAAGGCATGAAGAAGCAGGAAAAACTAGTTAAAAACCACAGGCAGAAGGAGTTAGGGCAACTATAAGAATACCATTATTGTGCCTGCCTAATAGCTCAGCAGACTAAAGCGCCTTCTTATGCAGAGCTCAGGGGCTGGGGTTTGATCCCTGGCACCACAAGCTGTGCGGCCCCTGCCTCCCAGGGGGAGGCATGCTGAAATGGCAATTGAGACTGGGTGTGGTGGCACATGCCTGTAATCCCAGCACTTGGGAGGTTAAAAACAGGAGAATCACTAGGAGTCCGAGCTATATAGTGAGACCCTCTAGACCCTATACTAAATATATAAAAAAGAATACCAATATTGATATACAAGGAAAAGAAAGTTGTTATTAAAAGTATGAAAAAAATTTACCCAGGTTAAATGCTGCAAATGCTTCAATCTGCATTCATATGTGTTTTTTAATACATAGTTTCACATGCCATACAACTACTCTGTCTAAAGAACGGGCTTTTTTTTTTCCCCAAAATTTTATTGATAAACAGCAATGAGACAGTTTCAAATCAAATTGGAAGTACAGTTTCAACAAATAACACACTGCATATATTCTTCTTAGTGGTTAATTGCTGTACAAGATGTGGACTTGTGATCCTATTTACAAACACCATTAGAACAAATCATTCTATTCATTAAGAGAATGCAACTATATATCTATCCTAACCACTTTGAATACACAGATACAAAATGGACATTCATCAGTATACCCCATTTTTTCTAAGTTCCGTTATTGAATATTAGAGGCATGTAAACTCAGCAAAATATTCCAAAAGAGTCCAGTAGCCCATAATAGCATTGGGTCTTCTGTTTAACTGGCAATGTCAGAAATTATTGACCTGAGTCCCCCACAGCTCAACATAACAGCATGGCTTTACTTCCTATATTTCATCTTCATACTTTTCTACTAGATGGATAAGACCAAGGTAAAGCAGTACCTGTGCAATAAGTTATAGCTTTAAGAATGGGCTTTGAGATACCCGCAGGTTTGAAGCACCAAGGTTGAGGACTCAATCCCTGGGCCTGCCATGCCGGCCCCACCCCTGGGGCATGCTGAGATGGCAATTGAGACTGGGTGTGGGGGCACATGCCTATAATCCCAGCTCTTGGGAGGCTGTAAACAGGTGGATCACTATGAGTCTGATCTAGTAGTGGGACCCCGAACACACACCCTGTAGACCCTTCCCTAAAATACAAAAAATTAATAAATAAATAAAAAAAATGAAGCACCACAGTCAAACTTAGACCATTGCACTACCCCTAAAAGAAACTGACCCATTAGCAGTTCCTCCCCTCACCCCAGTCCTAGGCAACCTCTAATCTCTTATCTGTGTCTACAGTCACCTTATTCTGGATATTTCATAGACATAGAATCATATAGTATGTGATGGGGCATTCATTTCATTGGCAATCACATTTGGAAATAATTTCTGACATTTCAAATGCAAATGTTTTTAATTACTTACATAAAGATGCAATCAAGCCATTGGAATTGGCAACAGTTCCTACTAAGGACAAGTAGACAAAAGCGCCTTCCTAGAGAGAACAAAGCATGATCTAGTTTAGTGTTATGACCACAGGATGGCACCACAGAATGCCCTGCAGACATACGACACAATACAGCCACATCTGCCAGGTCCTACGTGCTGGGTAGCGGCCTGTGAGTAGTCATTGGCATGAACTTGTTGATCTTGGAGTCTGATAACCTGGACCTTAGCAATGGCTATGCCCTAAGCTAAGTTACAGTGAGCATCATTTTTCTGATCATAAAATCACAACTGTGTTTCCAGTGGAAAAAAAAAGTGAAAATCTCAAACTGTTGAAGAATTTAAGCTGTGGTATTAACTAGAATAAGATATAGATAAATCCAGAGACCTTAAATCTCATACCAGTTTATTTTGTTTACCTCAAAACAAAAAAGCAAACCAAAAGAACTCCAAAACCCAAGCCCTCTCTGTAATAAAAATGGCAATTACATGTCCATATCAGAGTTGATCCTCCTGTTTTCAGCCTTCCCAGTGCTGGGATTGCAGGCGTTTGCCACTATGCTTGGACTCTGTGGCCAGTTCAGTGTGCTGAGGGACATGTGGCCCTGGGATTGAACTAAGTTCCCTGCACTTGCCTAAGCAGGAGCTTTAGTCCACTGAGCTATCTCACCGGCCCCTTGATCTATTGTTTAAATTTCTACTCATTTGTCAAATTTCAGTTCAAACTCTTCTTCTTCCAAAAATCATGAGGATTAATTTCTCACTCCTATAACTCCCTGGTTACTAAATTTGTGTTTCTATAAGCTTGCTATGAATCACCTGCTTCCATGAGATCATTTATCTTTGAATCTGGAATATCGTCATCTCCATCTTAGGATCCTCAAGAACCTAGGAAGATGTTCTGTGTTTGGGATTTGTCAACCTTTAATTAATAAAAAGTCTGCATAATGAATCACTTAAAATGAAGACTGCCTTGTAAAGGCTTTTAGAATGCACTGTATAGTTCTTACTGTATAAATATTTAATATTAGTTACTTATTTTTACTAATTACTAATTAGTAATATTATTTACTAACATTTAATATTAGTTACTGTCTTAGTAAGTTTTCTCTTGTTGCTGAGACAAAATACTCAACAGCCAAAGTTAAAGGAGGGAAAAGGTTTAGTTAGCTCACAGTCTGTAGAGGTTTCACCACATCATCATCGGGCTCCAATGCAGTGTGGCACATGACAGAAGGGCAACCATTCAAGGAAGCAAAAGACAACCAAATCAACAAAGGGGAGAGACAGGACTCCTTCTGTCCCTTATAACGTATGCAGGCTGCCCACTCTAGGATGCATGGAGCATGCACTCTCTTAATCCTGGCCAGCACTATGCCAAGCCAATCAGTGGACTGATTTACTAAGCACACATGCTTAATCCTAGCATCACACACACTGGATTCAGCCACTCTGAAAAAGCCATATGACCACATGAGGCTTTAGGGGGGACCTCCAGACCCAAACCATAACATATTGAACTGTAAAAGCAATACAGCTATATCGATAGGTACTAATGAATACAGCACCTATATAGCTATATAGTTAGGTACTAATCAATACATTCAGGCCTTCAGATGATAATCAGGTTATTACCTCTTGAAGAAGCAAGATTTCTCTGATTCTTTCACTGGAAAGTGGGTGCCCCGGTTACACACACACACACACACACACACACACACACACCCTACTTGTCTCCTCTAAACTGCCAGTTCCCTGCCAGTTCTTGGTCTTTGTGATCACAGTGCATGCTGAGAGATGCTGGCCAAAATAAATAAAAAGGATGAAAAGAGGGAGGCAGGCGTGGCAGCATATGTCTGTGATCCCATCACTATGGGAGGCTGAGGCAGGAGGATGGAGAGTTTGAATCCAGCCTGGGTAATTTATCCACCTAGTAAGACCTGTCTCTAAATAAAAAATTATAAAGAACTGAGGATGTAGAGCAGTACCTTCAAAATGGGGCAGGGGAGGCAGAGATATAAAGAATAAGAGAACTGTAGAAAACAAAGAGAGAGAGAGAGAGAGAGAGAGAGAGAGAGAGAGAGAGAGAGAGAGAGAAATTTCACCAGAGAATATAATTTTTTGCCAATTTAAATATTTTTATTGAAGACGTTGCATTGTCACTTATAGCACAGTGCTTAAAGTGCCATGCTATGTTTCCCTGTGTTCATGTTCCATTATTCTAGTATTGAGAATGCCCAGTACTTTACTATAGCAGTTCAACTTCAACTGCCAAGAATTTACTACAAATTTAGGTCCTTCAATCTTATTGGTTGTGGAAGAATGCTATATTTATATTTAGGGTTGGCTTAATCCACCTCTTCAATGGTGGGCCTGGAGGCAGCACACCAGAGGGAGGGGCTCCTCTACCAGGGAAGCCCCAGGCATCCCTCCAGGCAGCCACCTGCATGCTGGCACAGCTTGGTAATGATGGGATTGCAGACTTTCTTGTGCTCCTTCTGCCCATGTTCAAATTCTTTTTCTCTGTAGTCTGATTCTTATCCAGTCAGCTGATGATCTCATTACACTTGTCAAGAATCTTCTGTTTATCTTCATCTTGCCTTGAAGTTTGTCCTTCTCAACAGTTGCTTTCATATTGAAAGCATAGGACTCCAATGAATTCTTAGAGGACACTTTGTCCCTTTGCTTCTCATCTTCAGCTTTGTACTTCTCTGCTTCCTGGACCATACGCTCTATGTCCTCCTTGCTCAAACGGCCCTTATCATTAGCGATGGTAATCTTGTTTTCTTTTCCTGTACTTTTATCGACTGTAGAAACATTGAGGATGCCACAGGCATCAATATCAAAAGTTACTTCAATCTGAGGAACACCACGGGGTGCAGGAGGTATTCCTGTGAGTTCAAACTTGCCAAGCAGGTTGTTATTCTTGGTTGTGGCTCTCTCACCTTCATATACCTGAATGAGCAGAGTAGGTTGGTTGTCCGAGTAGGCAGTGAAGGTCTGGGTCTGTTTGGTAGGAATGGTGGCATTGCACTTGATGACGACTGTCATGATGCCACCAGCAGTTTTAATACCAAGAGAAAGAGGAGTGACATCTAACAGTAGCAAATCTTGGACATTTTCAGACTTGTCTCCAGATAAGATGGCTGCCTGAACAGCTGCACCATAAGCAACAGCCTCATCAGGATTGATGCTCTTATTCAATTCTTTTCCATTGAAGAGGTCTTACAAAAGCTTCTGGATCTTGGAGATATGGGTAGAACCACCCGCTAGGACAATATCATGGATCTGAGACTTGTCCAGTTTAGCATCTCGAAGAGCCTTCTCCACAGGGCCCACAGTGTCATGGAACAGGTCAGCATTCAGCTCTTCAAACCGAGCACGAGGAATGGAGGTGCAGAGGTTGATTCCTTCATAGAGGGAATCAATCTCAATACTGGCTCAGGTGCTGGAGGAGAGGGTTCTCTTAGCTTGCTCACATTCAGTACAGAGACAGCAGACAGCTCTTTTGTTCTCACTGATGTCCTTCTTGTGCTTGCGCTTGAATTCAGCAATAAAATGATTGACCATTCGATTGTCAAAACCTTTTCCACCTAAGTGGGTATCTCCAGTTGTAGATTTCATTCCAAAGATTCCATCTTCAATAGTGAGGACTGACGCATCAAAAGTGCCACCTCCTAAGTCAAAAATCAGCATATTTCTTTCAGCTCCAATCTTTTTGTCTAAGCCATAAGCAATAGCAGCAGTTGTTGGTTTGTTGATAATTCTAAATGTGTTAAGACGAGCAATGGTTCCAGTATCTTTGGTTGCCTGATGCTGAGAGTCATTAAAGTAATCTGGCACAGTGACCACAGCACTGGTAACAGTCTTCTCTAGATAAGCTTCTGCTATCTCCTTCATCTTTGTCAGCACCATACAAGACACCTCCTCTGGGTAGAAGCTCTCTTTTGTATTCTACTTGAACCGCGGGCCTGCCTGCATCATTCACCACCATGAAAGGCCAGTGCTTCATATCAGACTGGACAACAGCATCATCAAGTCTATGTCCAATCAAATGCTTAGTATCAAAAACTGTGTTGGTGGGGTTCATGGCCACTTGATTTCTTGCAGCATCTCCAGTCAGTCATTCGGTGTCCATAAACATTTGGCTTTTCTCTGCATCAAGTAGGTAACTATTAGAGCCTTTCATCAAAACAACTCTAAAAGCTTGTGTCTCTTCCCTATACCATCAAATCTATCTATCTCTGCATTAGTTTTTGTTACCATAACAAAATATTTGAGATAGCTAATTTTATAAGAAAGGTTTGGCTGGTGAGATGGCTCGGTGGTCTAAAGCACCTACTTAGAACAAGCTAAGCTGAGCAAAGCACAGGGACCACGGTTCAAACCCCCAGCACCACATGCCAGCCAGCCTGCCCCCTGGTGGGCTGAGCTGGCCACACACACAAAATAAATAAATAAATAAATAAATAAATAAATAAATATTAAAAAAAAAAAAAAAAGGTTTATTTGGCTCAGTTTTGGAGGCTAAAATTCCAAGTGGCACAGTACAGACTCTGGTTCCACAGCAGATGGTGATGGTAGAGCATATGGGGGGAAAGATCACATCTTCAGTCTGTAAGAGAGGGGCTGGCACCAGGCTTGGTCCTTTTATAACAGTCTTCTCATGAGAACTACAGGGGTCCTACAAGAACTACTGTAATCCCTTTTGAGGCATTCCCCCAGGGACCCAAAGACTCAAGAGGCCCTACCCCTTGAGGTTCTACCCCCTCCCAGTACTGCCACTGTGGGGACCAAACCCTCCACCACATGGACCAAAAGGGACACTTGCATCACAGAAGATCTCATCAGGGCTTATATTGAGCTCTGAAGCATCCCACCATCAGAAGGAGCTTCAGCTTAAAGTCACAAAAGAATCCAGTGAAAAGTGGCGAGTGTCACTACCAGGGTTCTAGATGGCATCTCTGGAAGGTTCTATGACTTCAGACCAGCCTGTTGTGATTCCACAGGACCTTAGGAAAAATGTAAATCAGCAGACAAAGATCAGCCATCCTCCCCCAGGGACAGATTCATTGCAAATCTGAATAAGTGATGTGGGAAGCAGAGCCCAGCTTCAGAATGGACACAAATATTCTTGGTTCTAGAGAGTCCTTGGGGACTCCTGAGCCAAATCTTTTCTAACTGCACAAAGAACAAAACTACAGTCATTAAAAACATTGTTATTTGTTATGAGACAAAATTGTCAGTAGAACTACAGAAATTGGACACAAACACAATTCCTTCCACAAATTCACTCTAAATATTAAGTAAGCTATAAAGTAGTTTTTTCTTTGTCTTAATGTCTAATTGTTATTTTGGACTGTGAAGCTTATGTTAACTAGAAGCATCAACAGTGGACGGTTATCAGCTCCAGAAGTCTTTAGTTAGAAGATATGTTCAAGATTCAACCACCTGCAACTACAAAGTCCAAGGTGAGCTCCAGGAGCACTAGAAGGCCTAAGGCTTTAAGGAAAGGTGCAAAATGAACAACAGAGCGCCCTCTGCAGGCTGCATCAGGAAAGACGATCTAAGACTAAAGACTTGGTTAAGGTTAAACAACACAAAACCAAGCACAGTTGGTTTTCTATATACATGGATGCCATAGTCATGGATCCAATCAATGGGTGGAAACTATAGTCAGGCATCTGTACCAACTTGTTTTCCTTGTCATTATTCCCTAAACAAAACAGTATCATAACTATTTATACAGCATTTATTGCGTTGAGCATAATTCACCTAGAGATGATTTAAGTATACAAGAGAATGTGTGTAGTTATATGCAATTATTATGCCATTTTATAATATAGGACCTTGAGCATTTGTGATGGCCTGGAACTAATGTCCTTTGGGTATTAGGAATAAAATTATAAAAGATTTTTAAAATATATATTTTCTACTATACTACTTCTGCTTCTTTGGGTGTTATATTTAATGTCTAGAGGTCTCTCCAAATCTTCATGTACCTGCCCACAGGTCAGGATTGTGAGAGGTGGCTGGATCATGGATATGTGATACTGCATCAGTCTGCTGATTGCTTTAGTATTGTTTTGAGTGTGAATGATAGATTTACTGAAAAGGGACGATCCATCCTGGTAGGAGTAGTACCAACCAATAAATTTGCAGCCTGGATGGAATAAAAAGGGAAAGAAGGAAGCCAGCTGCTTCTTTCCCACACTGCAGTGCTCCTCTACCATGCTTTCCTGCCTTAGAGACAGCAGACTATGAATGAAACCTCTAGGAACTTTGAGCCAAAATAAACTTCTCCTCTAAATTGTGGCTATCAGCTATTTTGTACCAGCAATGAAAACTAAGACACAGAGCTTCAGTTCTCTAATTGATAAAAGGAACAGAGTGAACTTTCAGTAACTGCCTAATTAGTGAATGTCTCAATGAATGAATAATAAGCAGAGTTAGACCTGCATCCTCACCTTCTGATAGTTTCTCTTTGACTTGCAGCCTTGAGTTTGGCACTTGGAAGACTCATAATTGTTTGTCTGAAGGGTGGGTGAGGACCCTGTACAGTGGTCAAGGAGAGCATCCATCAGCAGAAGGTCAGGTGTGACAGAAGGGCCAAAGGGCAGAGGGGTCTCGGCACTCCTGATGCCCATGACCATGGGGAGGGGAAGGTCCTAGTGATCCCAGGTGTCTCCCCTGACTGACTAGACGGGCGGCTGCTGTCCAGGCTCCTGGGCTGTCATTCCTACAGCCAGTGGGGAGGCAGGCACGTATCCTGAAGAAGCACAAACTGACATTTTAGAGAGGCTTACTCATTACACAAGGGCAAAGTGCCATGAGGTCTAGCGTGGCTTTCCAATATTTCAGTAATGACAGAAGAAAAAGGAAGGAGGTAGAAAGGGAACAGTCAAAGTCAGATATTCCACCACTAGGGAAAGCCAGCCACAGGGCTTAGCCCCTGCCCCGCCCCCCACCAGTGAGAGCTCACGGAAAGGCACTCTTGGCCCTCATGGACTCCAGACTAGTCCTGCGGTCCAGAGGCCCTGTGCCTTCATGTGTCCCATAGTCAAGCAGGAGGCTCAGTTCACAGTGGCCGAGGAAGTTCCACACTGTCTAAGACTTTGATTATTTCACAGCCTTTCCAGACCTGAAGTGAGCTGTGTATCTGTCTGTGTCAGCCTGAGCACAGCAGCAGAGGCTCTTACGGCACACAGCAGGCAGAGCACACCCAGAGCTCACCATTTGCTGTCCTTCCCTGCAGATGCACTTTCCTATCAAAGTGGCATTTCCATAGTCCTTCCTACTAGCTGTGAGTCCCCTGACATGTGCCTCAACAAACCCGTGGGGGCTCCTGCCAGATGGACCACAGCTGAGTGAAACTGCCTTTTAGCAGTGAGCACACTTCTGAGCGAGCACACACTGAGTGCACACGTGCATGTACACACACACACACACACACACACACACACACACACACCCCAGGATGGTGGGATTCAACCTGGTGGGAGAGGCTGACATCCTGGAATCACAAGGAGCCAACACGAACCATCATATTTGGGCTTAGCCCTAATATGCTAAGGGCTAAAATAGACACACTTGGATGAAAGTAAGGAGAGCCAAAGACTTTTTTTTTCTTGGGAGACAGGGTCTTGATGTGTAGTTTAGGCTGGGCTTGAACTCACTCTCATGTGTAGCTCAGAGTGGATTTGAACTCATGGCAATCCTCCTGCCTTGGCCACACAAATGCTGAGATTATAGTCACGTGTCACTACAGCCAGCTAAAGGCCATTTTTCTTAAATGAAAGGAAACATTATTTTATTCTGTTTAAATTATCTGTGCTCTTTTGGCAAAGGAACAGGTATCAAAATGCCAGCCCTATTGTCCTCCTGGCTCTGGGAGCAGCAAAGGCATTTTGCCCTGACAGCTGGGGGCATGGCCTGCTAGCGCTCTCTACCCGGGTCAGCTGTCCTAGCAAGGTCCCTGCTCCCCACAACACCCATGGCACGCTGCTATTTCAGTGGATTGTTCTTTACCCTTCTGATGTTTCCTGTGGTGGTATAGCTTTAGTATTCTAACTTTAAAAAGGATGAAAGTGGTGCATGCTGAAAATCTTTTCTAAGCTATAGAAAGGTGTAAAGGGTAAAATCTCTCTCCCTTTTTACCTCCAGCCTCATTCTCTAGAAACAATGCCTGCTAAGTTCCATGGCACCTTCAAAAAATTTTTCACACTTACATTACATAGTTATATTTTAAACCCTTCCTGCTAGTTCTTTCTAATAGCTTTTTCTATTATTAACCCAGAGGGTGATAAGGAATATTCCATGTTTACTTATTTTAAAAAATTTAAATCTCTGTACCTTAAAATATTTTTATTTATTTATTTATTTATTTATTTATTTATTGGCGGAACCGGGGATTGAACTCAGGCCCTTGACGCTTGAAAGGCAAGAGCTTATTCTACTGAGCCATCTCCCCAGCCCTAAGGTATTTAATTTTAAAGAGAGGTATTTGGCCAAGAAAGTTTTTACTGGACATTTAAAACATGTTTGAAGTATAACCTATTTAACTGAATTGCTGACAAAAATCAGCTTTATAATTATAATATATCATAGCGAATAAAACCACAATAGCAAAGGTCAGTATAAACTTTCTCTTATGATATTCTAATCCTATATATATTTTTTTAAATTTAAGTTTATTGGTACAATTTTGGTATTCAAAATTATCATACTCACTATAGGGAATTTGTATCTTGACATGATGTATCTTGATTCTCCTTTTTTCCCCCATTCCCGTCCCCTTTGCAAATCCCCTTCCCTCCTATTCACCAAGCCCAGTTTTCATTATATCCTTCTTTTCTCATATTTCCTTCCCTTCCTTCCTTTCCTCTCCCTATTTGTTTTAAACAGTTTCTTCCTATGTTACAGTATCTACTATGCATTCATGTTCTTATTTATATTTTTAGTTTCTCACACCTGAAAGATAATGCAACATTTACTCGTGTCCAGTTCATTTCAGTTATGATTATGGTCTCAATGTCCAGCCACTTAGCTATGAATCAGACCTCTACTTCTGACATATTTAGTAGCCTTCAAGATGACTATGAGTTAGAGGCTCAGAGAAAATAAACACCCAACCTGTGTGAGCTACTGTAATCTCTAATTAAATGACTGATTTACAAACAATGCTCAATTCACTCATTGCAATGCAAAAGAAAAAAGATGTTTTTTATAGAAATTATAAAAAGGATACAAAATGAGGTTGAATTTGTTTTTGTGAAGTTTATTTTTTCCAGTGTGTTTGAATGAAGACCCAGAGAAAACAGTGTAACACTTATTACTAAGCCTGGGATAATAAGGCCGGGAGAGAATGGAACCAGCACATACACCCTGTCAACATTTATTAGCATTTTCAAAGCTGACTCACAAATCTCAGCCTAATCACACTGGATTTTTCCATATTGCGGTAACAGCATACATCACTGTCTCTGGAAGGACAGGCTGCTGCAGCCTCCTACACCCCACCACACAAGCCTTTAGGGACTGCAGATAAGGCTCTCAGACGAGCTCTCAACACCTAATGAAATGATAATTTCAGTTTGATGACAGAAGACAGCTGTCACCTAGCATTGAGAACTGTCCTGTGTCTTTCTGTGTCAAAACGGTCAGAGAAGTTTTATCCTCCCTACAACAGAGGCTTACTGTTGGATTTAGGACTTAGAAAGCATCTCCCTGTTAGGAATATATTCTTCTCTGCTGAGACAGTTGTTCTCAGATTAAGGATTAGATGGGGGGGGGGTGGCATATGCCTGTAAATCCCAGCTCTTCAGGAGACTGAAACAGGAGGATAGCAGTTTTTGAGGCCAGCAGCCCGGGCAACTTAGTGAGAAACTGTCAAAATAAAATAAAAAAGGGCTGGGATATAGCTCAGTGGTAAAGCACTTTCCCAGCAAGTACAAACCGTTGGGTTAAATCCCTAACACTACACATCCATACACACAAACACACACATGTGTGTGTACAAGCACACAAAAGATGAGACAGGAAACCTTCCAGGGATCATTTTAATTATTGGACATACACATGTCACTTTGCTACAAAGAAATAGTCTGAAAATTAACAGGTAATCTAAGCATGGCATATAGTGAGGAGGAGTCACTAAAAGACACAGGAAGACAGACCTGGTGGAAGGTAAGAGGGAAAGGAGGAGGACATGAACAGAATTAAGATGTGCCATGTACACATACTGACTCCCCACGGTGAACTTTGACATCAATAGGAACAATTTAAAGCTTAAGAATATACATTATAAATTAAAATGGTACACTCAATCTTCCATTCATTCCATATCAATAAATACATAAGCAGCTCCTACACACCCAGCACTATGCCAGGTATTGGAGAAAGAGAGGAAGTCAGATGATTAGAAACTGTGTTTAGCATTATGAAGGAAACAACAAAGCGAACAGGTACTGAAATACTTCCCCTAGAATATCTTTTTCATTTCAAAGAAAATAAAAATCCACTTGTGGTATTAAGAATTTTTTAATTATGTGCATGTCTTCCATATACAGATTTTACATTAAGTACAACAAAAAAGGTCAACATAATGGCAATGGGTTTTTAAAAAGTTGGTAGCAAAAAAAAAAAAAAAGGGAATAAGAAGAATCCAGGGCCAGCCAAATAGCTCAGCAGATTAAAGTGCCTGCACGCAGGAGTAGGG
>NW_004524627.1:11658394-11674852 GCF_000260255.1 Octodon degus
ACTGAGCTGTTGATTGAGACCCCATGGGAGTGGTGGCACATGCCTGTAATCCCAGCTCTTGGGAGGCTGTAAACAAGTGGATCACTATTGAGTTAGATCTAGTAATGTGACCCTGAACACCCTTCCCTAAAATACAGTTGCCTTGTTTGGGGATGGTAATGCCAGAAAAGGAAAGGGTAAACAAGAGCAGGAACAGACTGAGTGAAAAGGCAACTCAGTCCTAGTGATAAAGCAAATAACAGAGGGAAGAGACTGATGCGGTCATGGGAGGTAAGGAGGCAGTGATGTTAACTGAACAGGGGTAAGGTCAAAAAGACACAAATTAATTGGGAGTTAAGCACTCACTGGGGCCTCAGGGTTTCTGATAGTAAAACTACCCATGAGTGTTAAGGTAGAATGGGGAAGAAACTGAAGCCTCAGTTTTCTACAACAAACCTTGGCAGAATCCCATGGCAACATAGATGTGGGAGTGACAAACTTACCAGAGGTCAAGTTGTCAAAAGATTCAGGCCACCTCTCACACAATGCTTCAAGCTGACAGACAGAGCTTTAAGTCTACTCTGCACTGTGTGATTTGGAAAAAAGGGTGTGGTATATTAGTCAGCTTTTTGCTAAGACAAACTACCTGAGAAACTCAACTTCAAGGAAGAATGATGTGTTGTAGCTCATGTTTTCATGGTTGACAGGTTGCACTGCTTTCTGGTCTGAGGGGAGGCAAAAATAAATATTAGGTGTCACCGGGACTGCTGGACATGCCTGTGATCCCAGCACTTGGGAGAACAAGGCAGGAGGACCACTGTGATAGGAGGCTAGCCTAGACTACTTAGTGAGTTCAAGGCCAGCCTGAATTACATAGCGAGACCCCATCTCAACCAGTGTGAGACAAATCAACCAACAAACTCAAGGCAGAAGTGGGTGGCAGAGGAAAGCTACGCATCTTCAGACAGGCACAAAGCAGAGAGAAGGGAAAGAAACTGAGAGAAAAGGCCAAAAACAAGATGCAGTCACCAGGCTCATTTTCCCACAATCCATTCTCTTCAATCAGGTCCACCTCCCACATTCACCATGTCCCCATAATGCCATCAGATTATGATCTCATCTGTGTGTTTGTTGTTAATCTACTGATAAAATTGGAACTCTTGTCATCAATCACTTCCCAAAGCCCCTCAACAACCAAGCCTCAAGGAGATATGCCTTGGGGGGGCGCATTTTGTATTATAACCATAGTAAACAGCAGCAACCTGAATGGAAAGCCCAGCCAGGCCCATCTGTAGATTGTTTTTAGTCCCTCTATGCATCATTTTTCCTTCCCCTTTTCTTAAATGGAGCTCTTATCTATAAGAAGGAGGTCAGAGAACTTCCTTATGTAGCCAGCTCCAAGATAGATATTCAGGGGATGATTTTCCTTTTAGATTCTACAACCCACCAGAGAGAAGTGAAATTCTAGTTTCTATGCTGAACTTGGGGAGAAAAAGGAGTAGAAGACAGTGCAGGAGGTCACCTTGGGACTTTGCTATCTGAGGTCTAAACATTATGGAGACCTCAACAGTACTTTCTGTCACCTTTTTGGCTCTGAAGTTGTTCCAAAGCTGCTTCAGGAAGAATAAAAGCCAATACTTTCACCTGAGTTTTCAAGTCTTTTAGGAAATAAAAACTATGGGAATTATAAGCACAAATTTAAGCTAACTGAAATTCAGAAAAAGGAGGGGATAGCTTAGTTAAAAAACAAAAACAAAAACAACCAAACAAATAAAAACTTTAAAAAGTATCTAGGAGGTCAGATAGAATTGTCAGTGTAAAAAAGGTTGTAAAGACACTGGCTACACAGTGTCCAATACTTTTTGGCCTATAGATAGAGCCAGGTTTAATATTTGTGACATAAAACTCAGAGCCACAGTGTTAAAAGGATCCTTCAGCAGTGCCCCTTGCTTACAAAAGGGGGCCATATCCAAAACAATGTTTTTTGTTGTTGTTGTTGTTTTGGTGGAACTTGGCATTGAACTCAGGCCCTTGAGCTTGCCAGGCAAGCACTTATTCTACTGAGCTATCTCCCCAGACCCCCATATCTAAAACAATGAATGAAACATTGTTTTAATCTGACTGAATGTTATATATTTCATGAGAAGTGTATAAGTTCATCATAGTTGATTTCTGATGTACCTCAGGTATTTCATGTTGGTAGTTAATATAGGTGTGACTTCTCTTTCACTGAAGCTAGAGGGACTTATAGAAAAATGTCAGACTCCATAAATAAAGGGGTCTAAGAGCTAGTGAGTTACAATTGCTATGCCTCAAAAAAATCATAAATTTATCTGTTAGCTTATACGCTCATGCTTTGATTACTCATGCTCTAATCCCTCAGAAAATGTGTTCTTTCTTGGAAGGTATCAAAACCCAGGTAATCATACAGGTAAAACCTAGAGCAAATAAGCTAGATTCCTTTTAGATTCCTTTTATTGGGATCCACCAGATTTTGTCTACAGAGACATATTAAGGCCTTAACTAACTGTCCATTTCATATAACTCAGGTGAGCTGAGCCTTCTCTGGGTTTCCTGCCCCATTACAAGGAGTTATCTTTATGTTTCTTGGGCAGGGCTGATCGTCCTCAAAAGACACTTCCTCTATCAGTCTAATCCTATGTCAGGAATCCATTACAGGGGAAGTTGCCCTCACATTTCTTGGGCAGGGCTGCCTGCAAGAGGCTTTAAAACCAAAAAGTTATACCTTGCTCAGTGATCCCCAGTATCTGACACAAGTTGCAGAAGTTAGAAGGGTTTGCAGGAATGAATTGATCTGAGTTGAGGTGTTTAATAGTAGAAAGGAAACAGAATGGAATTATAGATGGAAAATGAGAATGATCGTCGATCTAGCAATTTACAGGAACCAAGGCCAGTCAGGAAACAGGAAAAAGTTATGCTTCCCTGGATCCAGACAGAGAGAAGGGACATTTCAAGCAAAAAATGTCCAAAGCTGCTAGAGAGGGAAAAAAGAAAATGTTTATGATGGAGTCAGAGGAAATTTCAGACTCAGTCATGGGTCTTCCCCTTTCAGCCTGAAGGAACCTATGTTACCTTCCAATATAAGTAAAAAGCCTGTTAAACTTTTAATAGATGCGTATGCAGATTTGTCAGTAATTACCCAGCCAGTGGCCCCACAAACTATTAATACTGAATGTTTTCCCTATTTCTTGCAATTTGTGTACCCTAAGTAATAGTAGAGTTGGTGAGAAATAAAAGACCAGCTTGTTTGAGATAATAGCCAGTGGCCATGGAAGATAACGAGATTAAACCCCACATTTAAGAGATCTCTGCTAATAAACCTACAAAAAGTTCTAACTAGTCTTTATAATTACAAACTTAAAAAAGATTGTTACATTCCAGATCCTTCTAATGTCCAAGATATTAGACATCAAATCAATGGTATGCGAGCTGAGGTCCCCTGGACCCTATCTTTATCATTTTATAGGAAGTCATTACTGTCTACTTGATATAGATCTTTGACTATATTCATAAATTATCTTGTTGTGATTATTCGACCCATGCATGTTTAATAGTTGCTTTGGCTTTGTTTCCTCCAGATTTAAAGCTATTCTGCCTACCCAAGATAAAAATGCCTGGTGTATATTGAGGGCCTTTATACAGAACCTCTGGAGAGTATCTTTGACTTCCAGTTTACAACTATGACCCCTTTCAGCCTGAAGAAGTCAGAATGGTCATCGCTCATGGTTCCTTCATGGCTGTTCGGGTTACTTCTTCAGAGGGGTAACGTTGTAGGCAGCTGAATTAGAAAGAAATATTACAGGCAGTCAGACAGGGTCAGGCCTTCAAGGACAAGATAAAAGACAAAGTGACTTTGCAACTAGGAAGAAAAAGACACTCCTATATGGGCCAGACCTCAAGACAAAAGAGGAAACAAATACTGCTACATACTTCCCCAGGGATGGGCATCAGGGATTGATCTTCTAAATAGGTATCAATCACCTTGAAAGAGCCCAAATGAGTCACTAACCCAACCACCAACAGGAAGAGACCCTGTCGCACTTGCTACATGACTGGATTTAATGGATTTTACCCAAGCAATGGCGCTTGTAATCTCATTGACCATAGTTTTGTCCCACCTTATGCCCACCTAAGTGAATTCCCATGTTCTCCACCACCTCAGACCTGCCTCACCACATAGTTTTCCTCTATAAAAGTCCCTGGAAGAAGTAGCTTCCCTGGAACCACCCACTCCGGGCCTCCCTCCTGTCCCTCTCTTGGACAGGAGCTTTCTTTCCCTCAACAAATATATTGTGCTCACTCCTGGGAGGCTCACTATGAGTCCGATCTAGTAGTGTGACCCTGAACACTCTGCAGACCCTTTGTAGACACTTCCCTAAAATTATCTATCTATCTATCTATCTATCTATCTATCTATCTATCTATAATTTAAAAAAGTGGTGGGAGAAGACACTCTCTCAGGCTTTCACAGAGAGCACATTGGCCAAGCAATGGCCGTGACTCATCCACATGGCTGCACTGACAAAGGTTCTACAATCTGAGGTACAGGATCTCAGGATAAATCCTGAGGGCATTTCACTGACCTTCTCAAACCAAAAAGCTACAACTCTTGTTGCATAGGTTCTGCTTTACCTTGGTCTTAACCATCCAGTAGAAAAGTATGAAGACGGAAATATAGGAAGTAAAGCCATGTTGTTATGTTGAGCTGTGGGGGACTCAGGTCAATAATTTCTGACATTGCCAATTAAACAGAAGACTCAATGCTATTATGGGCTACTGGACTCTTTTAGAATATTTTGCTGAGTTTACACACCTATAATATTCAACAATGGAACTTAAAAAAAAATTGGGGTATAACTATGAATGTCCATTTTGTATCTGTGTATTCAAAGTGGTTGGGATAGATATATAGTTGCATTCTCTTAATGAATAGAATGATTTTTTCTAATGGTGTTTGTAAGTAGGATCACAAGTCTGCATCTTGTACAGCAATTAACCACTAAGAAGAATATATGCAGTGTATTATTTGTTGAAACTGTACTTTCGATTTGATTTGAAACTGTCTCATTGCTATATGTTTATCAATAAAACTTTGAAAAGAAAAAAAAATAAAAATAAAAAAGTGGTGGGGGTATTTCAGTAGAATTCCCTTAAGTGTATTGGCTAGTCATGAACTACAATGAATTTTTCAGGACACATTTCCTAAAGGATGGAATGCTAGCACAAGCTTTGGAGTCAAGAAAAGTTACTAACTTTTCAGGACTTCTTTTGCCTCCGTAAAATGGGGACAATAATAACTACTTTATAGGCTATGTGAAGATCAGAAATTTTAAACACAGTACCGTGCCCAGCACACAGTAGGTGCTCAACAAGTGGTGATTACTTATTTAAAGCACAGGGTTTTTTGTCTTGATGCAGGCCCAGATTTTGATATCATTTTTTTAAGTTCAACATTTTGTGTAGGTAACAAAGACAAGAAAGTCAAAGTTCTGGCCTTTGAATGACTTACAATACAACCAACATGATCTGTTCAGATAATCCTTTAGCAATGTTCAGGGACTTCAGTGTTGGTAGTCGACTCTGCCTCCCCAGACAGAACCGACAGCCTGCTGCCACCAGTACTCGCGCCTCAGCCTCTAGGTACTTTCCAGTCGGGTGCAATCCAGAACACCCTTGGGATGGGAGGGACCTTCCTGCAAGGCTGAGGCCCCAGGTGAAAGCACTTACCAGCACAAGGTGCACCAGGGCATCATAGCACAGCCAGGCGAGCGCCCCGCGGTCCGCAGCCCCCCGCCCGCGGCCCAAGCACAGGCCCAGTGCGCTGCCTGCCGCCAGCAGCGCGGTGCACAGCAGCAGCGAGCTGCCAGCCACGGCCCCCAGCTCGGGGTCGGCGCCCATGCCGCGAACCGCGGATCCTGAAAGCCTCGGAGAACTGCAAAGGAAGGAGGAGCCGCGGCCTGGGGTGAGGAGGCGGGGACTTCCCTCTCGCCTGCTCAGTGGCTGTCCCTGCGGAATCCAAAGACTCGCTCCTTGATGTTTGTCGTAGATGCCTCTGCCAAACCTGTTTCCTGACCAAGCCCCGAAGGACGATAAGAGATCCACATTTTAATACCGGTTGACTTTTTTTTTTTTAAGTAACTGAGCCACAAAGTGAGTCCGGATGGTGGAAATTTGCTAACAATGGTTACATTTTGGGATCAAAGCAAATCTTGCAAGTCTTGCTAGAGAGGTTTGAAGCAAAGATGTTTTAACTATCGGGCTTTTTACAGCCCTTGTGGCTGGCTGGTTGGTTGATCTTATTTCCGTGCTTATAAATCTAAGCCTGGAGTCGTGGAGCTCGCCCATAATCTCAGCATTCTGGGAGGTTAAATCAGGAAATACATATATAATTTTCTAAAATTTAATTTTTTTCCTTTTTAGGACCAGAGGCTGGGGAGATGAGTTGTTTACTGGACAGTTTCAACTTTGTAAGATGCAAGAGCTCAGGAGATTTCAGTATATTCGATGTGAATATACTTAAATACAGAATATTAAACAATGTGACTATACTTAAAACTACTGAACTAGCTAAGGTGGTAAATTTTGTTATGTGTATTTTACAATTTTTAAAAAGTTATTGTAGATACAAGTTCAAAACCTTTTCCCTGCTTGATGTGGTGGCACATGCCTGTAATTCCAGCACTCAAGAGGCTGAGGCAGGTGGATTGTGCCATGAGTTTGAGGGCTGGGATTATATAATAGTACAGCGTAGACTACTACCTTGTCTCAAAAAAAAAAAAAAAAAAAAGTAAAACCTTTCCCCTACTCACTTCTATAAACACGTTACGTAGCAGATACTATAAGGTGAAATCTCCTGTCTTAACTGCTAGTTTCTTGGGGTTGTGACTAGCTTGTAACCCCTTTGCCTATGACAGCTGGTATACAGTACTTCCCCAAACAAGTATCTAATGGCCAATTGTGCCTTTATGTTGTGCAATGTAGAAAACTGGTAATCACTCTTCTTTTGTATGATCAATGTCTCAACTTCATTTTCCCAGTTCTCTCACATTCCTTAGCAACCCCCCTTCCCTCAGAGCACAACAGAAACCTGAATGATTGATTCAGCCTTCGTATTTCAGCCCTGCTCCACAGCTTTCTACACATTTCTACTTTCACACTGACCCAGCTCTCATTTCAACTGGTCAGTGATCTCCAGATCACTAAACCCAAAGTAAAGTTTACGTCCTTACTTTGTGTAACTGCTCACCAGCACGGGCACTGAAAGCTCAGCTGAGAAAGCATACAGGGATTTTTTACTGGGTCATTAACACATTCTTCTGTTTCTTCTGCAAGTTTGTCCTTTACCACAAGCCCAATAAATGCTGGAACTCTATGCAACTCACCCAAACACTACACTCAGAATTTCATCCTCTCCCCATACATTAAAAACCATCCAATAAATAAATAAATAAATAAAAATTAAAAAATAAAAACGATCCAAGTATGCAGAAGACTCCAATCTCTCTGGCTTATCCTTCAAACTCCACACCAGTATTTTCAAGTGCCCTGTGCCATCACTGTGCTCACCACCTGTCCACCATCATGTCAGATTCTGTTTTTCTTTTCTTTTCTTTTCACTGTCTTTTTCATCTTATGTTGCTTCCATTTACTCAGCCTATGTGATCTAGAAACCTAGAACCATCCTTGATACTCCCCTCTCCCACCACTAATAGCTCAGCACCATCAATTCCAGTCTGTCTTAGTAGCTAAACAGCTCTCATCCATGCACTTCATGGACCAAAAGCTTTGGTACAAGACCATTTTTTTGCTTTGTTGTTTTACACTCACTAATGTGACTCGTGACCTCTCAGCATTTCCTGTCCTCTTGCCAACCAGTACTGATATTTAAAAAAATCTACCACTACTTCTAACAATTCTCCACTGCTCTTAGAATGCAAAAATCCTTTGTATAACTCACCAGACCTTGAGTCCTTCCCTGCCCCTATGAATCCTGTTACAGACTTTGATTTACTTTTTTTTTTTTTTTTTTGTGGAACCAGTGATTGAACTCAGGCCCTTGCGCTTGCCAGGCCTATTTTAATGGCTCATTCTACTGAGCCATCTCCCTGGCCCTTTGATTTACTTTTGCTCCCTTGCACTGCCTGCTGTAGTTACTTCCTACATGGCCATTAAACTCTATACTACCACCAGGAAGCTTTGACAGTCTGCCCAAGTAACTCCTGCTTTTTCACATTTGGGGAAATTTAAGCTCTGCCTATTGATAGAACCTTCACTTGAGTTCTTGGGACTCAGTTGGCATTGGCATCCTAACTGTGGGTGGCACTTAGGAAGGGCTCACCATCAGCCTGATTTTCCTCTTGATGCCAACGCCTACCACTGTGTACATTGTACAATTTTTCTTGATATTTATCATAAACTTTTACTTCCTATTCCTATGACCTTTTTTTATATAATGTATTTGGTACTGTGTACCACTACACAGCTCAGACTCATAGTGATCCTCCTGTTTTCAGCCTCCCAGTGCCGGATTACAGGCCTGCACCACCATGCCCCGTCTTGGTGGCCGGCAATATGCCAGGGGGCAGGGGCAGTGTTGGTGTGGAATGCAGTGCTGGGACTGAACCTTGCCTAACAGTCCACTGACCCTTTTCCTATGACCTTTAGAAATGTATCATGTGCCCTAACACAGTATCTGGCATGGCATAGGGAGCTCAATAAATAGTATTTGAATGTTTCTAAAGGCTCACAGTGTTTATTCATAAAGGTCTGAAAAGACTGAGGACACTGAAAGGATATGTACGGATAATATAGCCAGGTGTGGTGGAGCAGCTCTGTGATCCCACCTGAGACAGGAGGATCTCAAGTTCAAGCCCATCTCAGGCTGTTTAGTGAGACCGTATCTCAAAACAAAAACAAAAACAAACAAAACATAAAAACCCTTAGGTTCAATCTCCACTACCAAGAATAGTGGTCAGCTGAAATGTTGAGGTACTAGAATATTCCCATTTAACTATATCCAGAAACTAGGCACACAACTCTTTTCTTGCTGGGATATACAGCGCTTAAGCTGACAAGAACTACGGCCAGCAAAGATTTTGTAACCAGGAGGGAAGCAACACACTGGGTACTCTGGCAGGAGGGAGCTGCTAACTGACCAGCTTTCTTGTGTTATCTGGAAACAACAAAAATCTAGTCCCAATCAAAACGATTAACTTATAATGATGGGACATTCCAACAGAGTGATTTTTGTTCAGGATTAAGACACAACTTTAAAGCAAGTAAAGCTAGTGATTAAAGAACAAGTTCGCTTGAAGTATTTCATTTTTTCTGACCTTTCATAAAATGGCTTTCCTCAAAAATGTGACCATAAAACATTATATAAAATGCACACCTTCCTCTATACCATTTAGGTTTAACTACCATAAAATTCACCATCTAGTAAAGTTGCTGGTCCAGGAACTTTTTTGTGTTTTATCTTATGGCTTAATATATTTCTTGGCATAAGGCCCTTTCGGTAATGTAATTAATATAAATACTGGATCTTTTGGTAGTTTGAGGGGAAGAAAGTACTCAAAAAGTGGGTAGCAATTTGTTAAGGTGGGAAAGGGGACAATGCAGAAGAAATCCTCTGCTGGAAACTCTTCCTTTACAGCATGGCTCAGATGCAGTTCCTCTGCCTTTTTCTTTGTGTGGGACTGGAGAAGTATTCCAGGGCCATGCCCATTCTACACAAGCCCTGTACCACTGAGCTCAATCCTCCAACCCAGGTCCCCTTAATTATTTAACAATAAGCTTATACACTTCCTATGATAGACTTTCACAAGATTTTAAGTGACTTTTTCAATGTTATAATTTCTGAGTACAGTCCCAGCTTTCCCCACATCACTTATAGTTCTTTAAGTATTTTAAAACCACTGCTTCAGGGTAGTGCTGAAAAGATTTGGGCAATCAGTATTTGTTTCATACAACCTCGCTTTTTTTTTTTTTTTTTTTTTTTTTTGCCACAGGATACATTTAAGAGGATGATTAGCTGCTCCCTATTCCCACTTCCAGCCACTAACTTGCAACAAATGGGGTGGAGTACACCTGGCAGTTCCTGTTGATGGATGATTTGGGAAATGAGGTATGGTCTGTCTGATTTTTCCCTAACTCAGAATGAAGGGAACATTTTTGTTTTCTCTTTGTATTATGCAATCTAAGGTAAGTCTGGTAGTACTCAACAACAAAGTCATGATTTGGGCTGCCTCATATCATTCTATAGGTAGTCTTCTACGTGACTAGATTTAAGCTGCTGGAAGGTTTTGGCTCTGAGGGGACACCTGAAACTATTTAAAGGCATTTTTCATTGTGCTCTCTAGGGAGGAGCATGAAGTGTTTACTTCTAACAGAATGTTGCTAAATATTCCACAATGCACAAGATAAACACCATGCAAGAATTATCCAGACTAAAATGCCAATAAAGCAGTGTTTGAGAAATCCAGTAGTTAGTTGAGATTATTTCTTAGGAAAATAAACTGGGAACAAGTTTCATTCCCACATTTACCCCAAATACTTTCTCTTGACATATAGATATGAGAGGGAGGGAGGGAAGAAGTGAAGGGAGAGATCTTTTTAAGCTTCAGACAAATAAGTGGTACGTACATATCACTTCTGGATCATATAACTTAAAACTCACAGCTTAATATACAGAATTTATATTAATTACATTCCATTCCACCAGGAGATTTAAATTCCCCAGAGTTGAACAAGGTTAAAAAATATTAACAATCACTGTAAGACAACCAACATTCATGAATGCTATCTTATTTACCTGCAATGATTAAAATTCCCAGAAAAAGATGCTTTTTCTGAATGATAGCATGATTATATAATTACTTGTATACTGACTTCTTTCAAAATAATTTAAAGTGGCACTATATAAAAATAGTATTTCTAGACTCAAAAGTTTTTTTTTTTTTTTTTTTTTTTTTTTTTTTTTTTTTTTTTTTTTTTTAAGTAATCCAAGATTTCATGTAAAGCCAGAATTTCTATCTAACAGGTTAAAACTTTTAGGATACTTCAATTAGTATTTTCTATGTTACAGTTTACATGGTTTTAATGGTTGCACAAGCCTTAAAAGTTTTGCTTTGTCTTTTGAAAACCAAAATCATAACACCTTAAATAAATGGACTCTTCTGTTGCAGTGTTTAAATCTGTGATACATTAGGGCAGGGGTCTTGAAATGGCAGAGGCAGGGAATGGAATGATGCAGCTGCAAGCCAAAGGGACAGCAAGGATTGCCAGCCACAGCCAGACGAAGAAGAGGGAAGGAGGATCTTTTCCAGACCCAGAGAGCATGGCCCAGGAGCTCTAGACCCCAAAATTGTATTGTCTGAAATCACTTGGATTGTAGTGCTTTGTTATGGCAAACTGGGAAATGTAGATGTTGGAACTTTTTATGTATCACAAATGTTCTCTAGAAGTTATGGGTTATCACTGTTTGAGCTGGAAAGAGATACCAGGATACAATGAAAGAGAAGTCACGATTTACCTCTATTGTAACTGATATGTAAAAAAAAAAAAATCTACATCTAAACCAATGTGAAGAAAACAAAGCTAAGTAATTACTGTCAGAAATAAGTCTTTGAATGTTTTATCATATTTGATAGCAGCTTTTTTTTATTGGTTACAAAACCTAAGCCCATATACAAAATTAGGAACACGTTTAGATGCCTCTTTTGAAAGGTTTTAGTCTTTTTCAAACGAGTTTAAAAAAAAAATAAAAACAATGCAATTTTTAAACACTGTTTTGAAAACTTAAAAGTGCAGCAATATACTTAGTTCCATTTATCTACGAAATGGTGCAATTCCAATTAAAAACTGGTAAGGTCACAACAAATTTAATCAAGCAAATGCATACATATGTATGCACTACTTGATGCTAATGTTCACTTAAATGTTAGTTTGCACTTAAAACACAAGAGGAAATAGGAATCATCATGGCTGAGGCCCAATTTTAATCTGGACATGTGCAAAATTTAAAAGGTAACTGTCAGTTAAGTATGGAGAATCTGGAAGAAATTAAACTGAAAAGGGGGACAATTTACACTATCAAGAAGATTTGGACTTTAAGGGTTTCACCGAAGCTTGTGACCTTAATTTGTTTTGTTATTCTTACTTTTAGTGAACACCACACAGTTGCAAAAATCTAGACAGTAGTGCCTGAACAGGATGCAGTTACCATATGAAGCTTTAACACAAAATTTGGATAAAGAAAAAAAGGCACAATGAACTTCAACTCAATTTTATGTGCATAAGAGTTGAAAAATCTGAGCCACCTTAAAGAGAAATTGATTCTAAAATTTATAAAACCTATAAATAATCAGAGGCCAAACCACTATATTAAAACAGATTCTCTAGCAAGTAAAAATCTTGCAGTTTAAACATACGCTTGTATCCACTTTAGATACAAGACAAAACTCACTCTTTAAAGTGGCTCCACCTTGGCAGATACATATTTTGTAATGATGCACACCTGCTATGTGTTGTTTATCAGTGAAAACACCCCAGCTGATTTGTAAAGCTTTGATGGAATTTGTCTCATCTTCATCACAGTAAATACACCCCCATCAGATAACTAAATTAGTTTAGATTTTCTATCCCTTCACATCAATACATTGGGAAATTATATCCAGTAAACAAGAGCAACAAAACTATTTCTGCAAAAGCACAACTCATTTAGTTTAAAAGTTTTAAATCCATATTTGTTCATTAATAACTGGGTCAGACATTTTGCCAAAAGCATTGACTTTCATAGTAATGCCGGATTTTGCAGAATTACTTAAACGATCACTGCAAATTAGGCTTACAAATTACCACAGATTATTCCTCTACACAGATCCCTGTTTGAATTTTTTAATAGGTGCCAATGCTTTTAGAGTAGGATCTGAAGTAACCTTTCCAATACTCAATGAAGTCTTATAACACTAGTTGCTGGTTTGTTGCCAACCACATTATCAAAAGCACTGGTTACTAGTAAAAAAATGTTTTAAGACTAAATTACAGTAAACATGAAAGTTCCACAGTTTAAACCCAATATAAATCAACCATATCCAATTATCAAATTAAAACAAAAAATATTAACTCCTGAAAGCTGAAAGCAAGACGTTTTTCTTTTAACATCACCACTGAGTATTTTAGATCTTTGCAGTTGTTTGCTTTTTAAATTTTTTTTGCTTTTCTGTTGTGTTTCCTTTGTAGTCAGGGACTCTTGCTTTCAACTGAAACAGAAGTTCAAGTCTGTAACAGGTTGCAGCTCAGGTAAAATACCATGCACAGCATTTGATTACTTCAAAACAGCAGGAACACACAGGCTGAAGTGAGTGGTCAAATAGGGCTTGCTGTTCTTAAAAATTAGATATAATGGCAAAAGCATTACATCCGTATCTAAAGTTCTTCCTCCAACCCTGGCTTCTGAGGCAGATAATAAACACATCAATTACTGGTATATGAAGTACAGTTTTTGTTTGTTTTTTAAAAAACTTATCGGTTTAATCAACAACCAAGTTTCTGTTTTTAAGTTACTTTTTGTTTTTTTCAGTTCCACCAATGAAAATCATTTGGCTTGTACTTTAAAATCTAGTCTTCCAAATAAAGAATATGAAAATATGTTTGTGGAGGACAATGATGGAGGCTCAGATCATACTGCACCTCTTCAGTCTTCCAATGTGAAGATGCATCATACCAAAGTGTCTTGATCCACAACGCACCATTTTCCAAAGGAGTATCAGTAGGCAGCTGACATGCCACCACTATGGGATATCCTAAACTAGACTGCAGTTGTCAGCATGTGGCACCAGGGAACGGAAAACAGGGTAGTTGAGACTGTTAAGGAGAATTCTAAAACAGTTTAGGAAATCATGCATATGCATTTACAGTCCATGTGAGAGTGAGTTTTGGCAACTGCAAAGTGACTGAGACATGGCTTGCTTAGAAGCATCAAAACGAAGAGGCATGTATGTTTTGGAGCCTTTTGTTGCTGTTGTTTCCTTATTATTTGGGAGCCACCTGGTGGTGCTTCATGTTGAACATGAGGAAGATGCTGCAATCGATTAACCTTAAAAATTAAATTCTTTTGTTTGAAGGTTGGCTGTTGGGTCAAAATTGTAAGTACCTCCTTGTGTTGCTTCAGGAATGAGGCTAGGATCTTCATCAATCTATGGAAAAAGGAAAGAAAAAGCCCTTATATATAATTGTGGTACAGGCTGAATTACCTTTATTTTTTTACCTCTCAGGATAGAATTCTGTATGAATAAATCAGTAATTTTATTAAGAAATTTAGTAAGTTAAAGTTGAACACACATTTAAAACCATCCCTTTCTTAAGTTCCTGTACCTGCAGGAACTTATTTAACCTATCTAAGCGCCGGTCAAACAGCTCAGTGGATTAAAGCACCTACAAGCAGGTGCAGGGGCTGGGGCTTCGATCCCTGGGCCTGCCATGCTGGCCCTGTCCTGGGGGTGCGCTAAGACAGCCATTGAGACTGGGCGTGGTGGCACATGCCTGTAATCCCAGCTCATGGGAGGCTGTTAACAGTTGGATCACTACGAGTCTGATCTAGTAGTGAGAACCTGAACACCCTGTAGACCCGTCCCTAAAATATAAATAAATAAATAAATAAATAAATAAATCTATCTAAGCATACATCATTTCTATAATCACTATTTATTCCACAAGAATAAATACACACAATAATTGTTTTTACAACTTAAAACTATAACTTATGATTAAGTAATAGACAAAATATTTAGGGGATGATTGATAGAGTAGTTAATAGAAATATAAAACTTAAGAAATAGTTAATGATAAAAGGAATTTTTTTTTTAAATGTATTTGGTACAGGGTCTCACTACACAGCTCAGACTCCTAGCAATCCTTCTGTCTCAGCCTCCCCAATGCTGGGATTACAGGAGTGTGCCACCATGCCTGGTCTCAGTCGCTGGCGCAGACTGTGGTGCCAGGGACCGAACCCCAGTCCCTGTGTTTGCCTAAGCAGGCACACAGTCTGCTGAACTATCTCACCAGCCCTAAAGGAAAATTTTTAGTAAATTCACATTATGTTTTAATTTATATGCAGACACACCATATTTAAATTATACTTACATCTTCACCAGAGAAATACTGATCTATGATTTCAAATGCTAATTTATATATATCTTCATTTTCATGTTGCTGCAAAACTTCAATTTTCTCCAAACCTGATTAAAAAAATATCAAAATAATTAAGGAGATAACCAAAAGTACATCCTTTTTCTTTAAAAGGAGGAAAGGTTTATTTTACTCAGTTTGTAGAGGTTTCAGTTCATAGTTGGCTGGCTAACAGTGTGCACATTCTCACTGGGGGAAAATCCTATGGAATTTAGAACAGTCTTCCCCTCCCCATTAGAGTTTAAAGAAACAGGTAAACTAGTCAGCATTCTACTAATTTCTTCTTTCTTAAAGCCTTCAAAGTATGCTGATCCTTGAGGTAAACAAACTACAATACACTTCAATGCTCTATGAGACAGATTAGAAAACTGTGGCACAGACATAGAAAGAGATTTCAGATTACATAGAAAGTTAGTAGCAGGACTAGATCTGCGAGCTCCCTAGACTGTTACAAATACATCAGATTCTCTCAAATAGTGGTTAAAAAAAAACTTTTGTTAACATTGTATGTAACAATGAAAGTAAGATTTTAGGGAAAAAAGAAAGATTTTAGAAAATTATTGCTATTAATAGAAGATAGTTTTAAATTTGAAAAAGCTTTTAATGAAGTAAAGGTTCTTATATCTACAATCATAATAAAACTGGGGAATTAATTTTTCAGAACGGTAATCAGAGAACACCTTCATTTGTACTTTTAATATATTTATTCCATGCAATAGCTGCATGAATTTATAAATTTAAAATCTTAATAATATTCTTCATGGAAATGTCTTTTTTAAAGACAAGGTCTTATTATGTAGTTCATGCCGGCCTTCAACTCACTATGTAGCTCACACTGGCCTCAAACTTGTGGCAATCCTCCTACCTCAGCCTCCCACACCACACCTGGTGAATGAAGTCTTTTTTGACTGTGTATGGTGGAACTGCTGCGTTATTTCCCCTTTGTGTGGGTTCCACCATGATGCTCTTTCCATGTGGCCTTCACTAGAGGCTGATCAAGTGAAGCCACCCTATCTTGGACTTTCAGCTTCTAAAAACTATGAGGTAAATAAACCTCTTTTCTTTGTAAATCTCCATCCTCATGTATTGGTTGTGAACCCAATACAAAGAATATTAGTGTTTCCTATAAAATAGTGTCACTATCTAGGAGGGTAATTTTGACCACCAGTTTTAAAAAATATCAGGAACTACCAATAAGTTTTAAAAATATCAGGAAGTAATAATCTCCACAGAATCCTTTTGAAATGGTAATACAGCAAATAAACAACTATA
>NW_004524627.1:11675547-11712411 GCF_000260255.1 Octodon degus
ATGAATAATCATAGGGATTAATCCAGCATCTATTACAGCTTGAACTTGTTGCTGATTGCCTGCTGTTATGTTGGAAAGGAACCAAACCGCTTCCTGCAATTGGACATAATACAGGGCATAGTTTTGTTTGAAAAAGTATACCTTTAGTGCTTTTACATAAATATACTCTCTCTCTCTCTCTCTCTCTCTCTATATATATATATATATATATATATATCACAAAATTACCTGAGTTATGCTAAAATGATTATATCTAAAAAGTGATTTGATTGTCTAACATCTTCCTGTTAAAATAAAATATATAGAAATTGCCATCCATAATATTTGTGTCCCACTAACCAGGCATCTACCCATTCAACAAACACAAGCCTACTGCAAGATACATATTATTCTAGGCCAGTGATGGTGAACTTTCAATTATATATACAGCTTGCTGTGACATGTATGCCATAGGTTCACCACTACCGTTCTAGGCAATGGAGATATGCCAGCGAACAAAGCAGACCAAAACCTTTATTCACGCACCTTACATTTCTGTCCATTAGTTCTCTCTAAAAGGCAGAAGTACAAGACTGAATTTTGGAGTACATTGTTAAAACTACCATGGTAATAAAGATGAACTGTTTTATTTTAAAAACAACTATTCCTAAGACATAATCAAGTATTCCATAGAAATTAAGCTTAGAAATGGGTCTATGTAACAATACTGTATTAATTTAATATTAAAGGATTTACAAACCATAAAAAGGCTTATTGTAATATTACTGTCAAATGTTTATCTTCTTTGTTCTGCACATCTAAGAGTTAACTGTAAATTTATTCTACCAACCAACTATAGTAAGATATCAATAACTGGTGAATTTGTGTTTAAAGGGTATGAGTGTTTCTCTCCTCTCCAATTTCCCCTCCCCTTTAGTTTGGTACTGGGGACTGAATCCAGGGCCTTCACGCTGAGGTCTACCCAATTTTTTATTTTGAGACAGGATCTCATAAAGTTGCTAAGTTGCTCAGGGTGGACTTGCACTTGCAGTCCTCCTACGTTAGCTTCCTGAAGTACTGGAATTACAGGTATATATCACCACATCTGGCTATTTTTCTTGTAAATTCTGTGGGTTTAAACATTTTAAAATTAAAATGCAAGGAGGAAAAATCAAGTTGGTAAATTCTAATACAGGATCTCCCAATGATCTCAAGATATAAGTAACAAATTCTCAAGGTGAAAACTTTTTAAACTACCAGCTTTTTGGCTGAGTATATAATTGTACAAAGCTTTTCCTTCCCACACAATGCCTTCATGGAAGAGCATAAAGCACCACGGGCCAGAACATCTTTCTTTTTTGTTGTTGTTGTTTTTTAAATAATTTTACTGAGAAAGTAGCAATGAGATATTTTCAAAACAAGTTAGTAGTGCAGTTATTCCTAGAACAAGATGCAGACATGATATCTTGTCTAAACATTATTAGTTCAAAACTTTCTTCTCACTGAACTAAGAGAAAGCAGCTGTATATCTATGCTATTTTGTATATACATATATATATATATTTTTTTTTTCCACTACAAAATGGTCCTTCATTTATATCCCTTTTGCAGAACATCTTTCTACACTCCTCTGTCTAGAATTTTTTTTAGTGTTTCATAATTATAGAATATACTTAGCCATAAAATCACCAATATTATTAAAATTTCTTCAGTAAAAATCACTGGCCCAGAGTTTGAGTTTCTCTGTATTCACCAGAACAGATTTATCCATAAAACATAATTTTTGATAATATACCTTTCTGCAGGAATCAAAATCAAATTATAGTCAAGCAATTATATAAACATTATTTATTTATTTATTTATATTTTAGGGAATGGTCTACAAGGTGTTTAGGGTCTCACTAGTAGATCAGACTCATAATGATCCGCCTGTTTACAGACTCTCAAGAGCTGGGATTATAGGCGCATGACACTTCGCACAGTCTCAATCCACATCTTAGTGTGCCCTGGGGGCGGGGCCAGCATGGCAGGCCTGGGATGGAAGCCCCGACCCCTGCGCCAAGCAGGCACTTTAATCTGCTGAGCTATTTGGCTGGCCCTATATAAACACTTATGATACAGAAGAAATGATCAATTTTGCTGGATTTGAGGAAAGCAGCACGATGGGTGATAAAACTGCATTAGAAACATAAACTAAGTGCATAATGAGATACCATTTCACACCTACTATGATATCTGTAACTTTTTAAAAGTGTAAAATATGGGGAAACTGGAAATTAATATATTGCTGATGGGAATCTAAAATGGTACAACCATTCTGGAAAAATTTTGGTGATTTCTTAAAACACTACCACAGGATTACCATGATCCAAGAATTCCTAGCTTTCCACTCAAAGGAAATAAAAGCAAAGATTCATACAGCTCTTTATATGGTTTTATATATAATAATCAAAGATCGCAAATGACCCAAGTATCAATAGGTGAGTGGATAAACAAAACAAAATGTGTAACACAAAACAGAGCATTCACTATAAGGAATAAACTTCTGGTGAATACTAGATAAACCTTGAAAACTTGTTATGTGAAATACATCAGATATAAAAAGATTTCAGTACTTAATTAAACACAACTAATAATGATTTTTTAAAATGTATTTTTTAGTACAGGGACTACAGGGTCTCACTACATAGATTGGACTCACAGTGATACTCCTGTTTTCAGCCTCCCAAGTACTAGGATTACAGGTGTGCCTCAGGGGCGGGGTCGGCATGGCATGCTGGGGATTGAACCCTGGTTCCTGCGTCTGCCTAAGCATGCTGAGAGCTATTTGGCCAGCCCTAAGACTATACAACTAATAATAAATTTGCATTTTAAACTTGAAATCTTTTTTTTTTTTTCTTCTGTATTTAGGACAGGGCCTACAGGGTCTACAGAGTCTCACTTTATAGATCAGACTCGTAGTAATCCTCCTGTTTTCAGCCTCCCAAGTGCTGAGATTACAGGTGCGCACCATCATGCCCAGTCTCAATTGCCATCTCAGCAAGCCCATGCCCTGTGGGTGGGGCGGCAGGGGGCACACCAGGGATGAAACCCCAGTTGCTGTGCTTGGCCTAAGCAGGCACTTTAGTCCGCTGAACTATCAGGCCAGCCCTATGCTTGAAATCTTATAAAGAGAAAATTTTATAATTCTGGAACTTTGATTTTTCATCTTAGAGCCCACTCTATTTCTGTAGCAGATTAAATTATGATCTGTTTGCTGGAGAATATACCAGCCACTCAAATGGGAGGTTTAAATGGACTTTCTTACATGGACTATTAATTTAGTAACTGTGATACTGCTCAATCTATAAAAATGTATTTTATCTAAAAATATATTTTAAAACCTTCTGACAAGACTAGCACTTACAGGAAGCAACTAAAAGTTAAAATAAAGAATTGTTAGGTTACCTTAAAACAATTATCATCCTAACTGCAATATTTTTGAAGAAAAAAACACTCAAACATGCAGCAATAGAAACAGCAGGACAGTTCAAAGTGAGCTACTGGAAGAGAAAGCAATGTACTGGGTGGAGACATCACACATTATTTATGTATTTACCTTATTTATCTTCTCCTTTGGGTGTGACAGAAGATTGGGGAAGTGTGACAGGACATCACAGTTGAGTACAACCTGTGTCTGCTCATCAGTGCCTGTCACAATGTTGCCAACCGCCCTGAGTGCTGCAGTCTGGGACAGGGATTAAAAAAAAGAATTTTAGAAGTTATTTGTTTATCATGAAACTGATTCTTTTTATTTTATTTTATCATGTATTTGGTACAGGGTCTCACTACACAGCTTAGACTTCTATTGATCCTCCTGTTTAAGCTTCCCCAGTGCTGAGATACAGACATGTACCACCATGCCTGCTTTCAGTGGTTGGCTCAGTGTGCCCAGAGGTGGCACTGGAATGGCCTGTGGTGCCGGGGATTGAACCCATGTCTCTGCACTTGCCTAAGCAGGTGCTTAGTCAGCTGAGCTGTCTTGCCAGCCCTGAAAATCTTTACTTTTCATAATCCTAAGAAAATGTAAAAATGTAAGGAGTAGTCAATTAATATTTCTTTCATCTTTGCACAAAGCAATGATCAGAATGAGCAATTCTGAAGTTTCAACAAGTCTATGAAAAAAATGAAACTTTAAGGGGAAATTGTCCAAAAAACTGTTAAAGAAAGATTTTTTAAAAAAAGAAGACTAAGGGCCAGCGAGATAGCTCTGCAGCAGAAGCACCTACTTGGCAAGCATGAGGTCCTGAGTTCAATCGCTGGTACAGCAAATATATTATATTTGAAGGCAAAGTGGAGCAACTCCTAAATCAGGGAATTTGGTAGTAATATATATATCTGAAATAAAAACTCTTAAGTTCCAGTTTAAAAATAGCTATTCAAAAAAATAAATTAAAAAAAATAGCTATTCACATCCATTACTAAAGAGCATTCATTTCCATCTAACAAGTAAGTAACTTCAGCATAAGTGGAATTAGTAGACCTAACAGTTACTTGGAGTAGGAGAGAGGACATATAGTTAGGAAGCTATTACAATTACTGGGAGAAAGAAAATAAACTAAATCATTGGCTCTAGACAGACAAAGTCAAATCTGAGAGCTATGTGAAAAGAACTGAAAAATTTTGGTAAAAGAATGTAAAATGAAAGGAATTAAAGAATCTAGCTTGGAACATGCTTCCACTGAAAGGTGATAATTAAAATTGAAGTAAGTTTTGTAGACTAAATGATCATTTTATTTCTATCTGGATGAAATGACAATAGTATACTTGAAGGCATTCTTAGAAGGTATGTTTAATGGGTCAAGAATAATTGGTTAGCAAAGAATATAGGCATGAGAAACATTTGGAAATCAACAAAATCATACTCAGAAGACTAACAGAGCAAGCTTAAGCATTAGTGTGAACTGACTTAACTGAAGCTTGGCTATACTATATAAGGATAAGCTCACTGGTTATAGCAAACAATTCTATGTAAGTAAGAAAAAAACATAAAACTACTTACTTGAACTTTCACTTCCTGGTGGCTCAGAAGGGGCACCAGAAATGGCACAACACCTGAATCAATCACCATTTGTATCTGTTCATTCCCTCCATCTGTCAAGTATGACAGAGCCCAAACAGTGTCTACAAGAATCTACAGAAAGTAAAAAACAGTAACTTGTTGGTGTACTTATTTAAGTTCTTAAAATACATGTCAGGAATGATGACACAAAACGAAACTAAATTTTATGCTTTAGCTTGGCACCAAAGATATCTATTTGTATGCCAAATCCAGGTAAGTGGCAGTTATTTTACTTTTCTCACCTATCAGACTAGCAAAAAATTTAAATTCAGCATTCTTAGGAGTTACGTAGAATGTCACTTTTGTATGCTGCTTGCTAAGAAGGCAAAGTGGAGCAACTCCTAAATCAGGGAATTTGGTAGCATATAAAAAATTATAAAAGCATTTATTATCTAACAATCCTTTTAGTTACTTACCATGAAAATATATCTCCAATAACATGTAAATGCACAATCATGTATACACAAAACAGAGAATCCTGAGGCTTGGAATTACACTTTGCTCTGTGATGTTTTAGGAGACTACTAAATGAAATACAACTTTTTATTGAATAGCTCCATCTATTAATAGAAATCCTTCTTCCCACATTAATATAGAAAGGTTTCAATAATGATATATTCAAAACTTCTTTTTAATGTATTTGGAACAGGGTCTCAGTATGCAGCTCGGACTCCTAGTGATCCTACTGTTTTCAGTGTCCCAGCACTGGGATTACAGGCATGCATCAACATGCCCAGCCTAACACTCCTCCTAACTATTGTTTATTACAGATAATTATACTTGTGTGTATACCTATGTGCTGCTGCTCTACAAAAACTATTCAATGACTCCACACTACAAGATAAAGCCAAAATTCCTTATTAATTAAATTTACATTTTAGGTATACATAATAATCACATTCATCATGGGGAATTTGTACCTGTACATGACATATCTTCATTTTTTTCCCCCTATTCTTCTATCCTTCCTTAAACCTCTCTTCCCTCCTAAAGCCAAAATTCTTTAACACAGGTTCCAAAGCTCTGTAAATAAATTCTGTATCAAATATACTGTATAGAGACCATCCCGGTTCTCACTGTGGCCCAGGAAGTGTATATTTGTGATCCCATGAAAAATTATAATTCTAATGAGTTAATTTTAATCCACCACTTCCAGTGCAACCTATGGTGAGAATAAAGACATTAAGGCATATGTGTAGTTACAGGGAGCCAAGAGGTCATAAATCCAGCCATGATGATGGCTATTCAGAAAAAAGGCCTTGATTCAAGACCAAACCTGGGTTTTATTTATTCATGAAGAAGGGAATGACTTAATGATTGACTGTGAGAATGGTGGGAAGTAGGTGAGTGCTGTGAGCTGGGCTAGGTAGGAGGCCTCAAATCACCTCTGCAATGCAGAGAAGTATATAGAGAAAGAGTAATCTGTGTAACTCAATTGAGCCAGTATCTAATATTTTGGGGTCAGTGCTTCAGCTCTGTAGTTTTTCAAGCCCAGAAAATCACTCAACGTTCCACTCTAGGCTCTTCATCCCACCTCCTCCTCATTCCATCTCTATGGGCTCACATAAGGGAACAATGGGAGGACCTGGGGAAACACAGCCTGCTGTCTTTAAACACTATCATCAGCACCTTGGCTGGACTGATATGCACTGCTAAAAGACAACTGAAGGGATAAAGAAAATAAAGAAAAGTCCTAGCCAGCTCTGTACATATTAATACATAGAAATTGTGTCAGGTTCAGTCAAAATGAAGACAAGTGCTCTTTCTTCAGAGTCACCCAGGTGGTTTTCCACAATACTGAATCTATCTACACCATATTCTCTAAAACCTCCCATGGTCCTTACCATCTCTGAGGCCATGAAATTATTTTCTCAACTTGACAAAATTCTATTCATGTCAGCTGCATGACTTTGTAAATAAGTCATTTAATTACCTCACTCCTTTTCTTTAAATCCACATTAGTAAATAATGGTAACAGAGAAAACGACAGCACCAATCTCAGGATTTTTGATATGAATTAAGAGAATTAACACATGTAAATCACTTAAAACAGTGCCTGGCACATTTTAAAACTCAATAAACATTGTGTATATTATCTTTGACATCTCTGTCACCATCTCCTTCTTAAAATGTTCATTGCAGGGGCGGGGAGATAGCTCAGTAGTATAAGCACCTGCCTGGCAAGTGCAGGGTCCTCAGTTCAATCCCCAGTACTGCAAAAAAAACAACAACAAAACAAAACAAAACACAAAGCTCATCTCAAATATGATTTCTTCACTGATGCTTTCTGGTTTACGAGAAAAAATTATCTTTGCTTTCATCAACTAGCACTATGGTGTTCTGCTACACTTTTTTTGGTCTGCTTTTGCATCATGTAGTATATTTATATAATCATGGCCTGAAAGACTACAAGGCCTTGGTTTCAATTCACAGCTATGACTCTTATTTACTGTATACCTTACTGCTTTCTAAACTGTTATCACTTTACAAATATTAACCTTTAAAAAAAACTATGAATTAGGCATGTTGGCACATTCCTGTAATCTTAGCACTCAGAAGGCTGAGGCAAGAGCACCACCAAATGTCTGAGGCCAGCCTAGGCTACATAATGAGTTCAAGGCCAGACTGCTCTACATAGCAAGCCCTTGCCTCAAAAAACAACCCCAAAAAATAAAACTCTGTTGCAGGTTCCCTTTTATCTGTGAGGAGTACATTCTGAGACCCCAAGTAAATGAAACTACTGAAACTGAGTATAGTACTAACCCCTGTATATACTGTTTTTTTCCTTTCCTACATGTACATACCTGTGATAGTTTTAATTCATATTTAGGCATAACAAGAGAACAATAACTAATGTTGAAACAGGACAATAACAATAAACTATAATATAATTATGATTTTAAAACTCATGTATTAGAAACTGGGATTTTCAAATTAGTATTTTTTGACCACAGATAAATGAAACTATAGTAAGTAAAAATGTGGGCAAGAGGGAACTACTATACAAAAATTAAGTACATGTATGATAGTATCTCTAAAATTAGTATTTTGTTGATTAAGTTATTATCTTATTTAATGTTAACTTCACTTACAAAAACTACTTATATACTATGAAAGCTTGTCAAATTGATAAAACAGTCTGACACTTAATTTAAAAATGATTCCAGTCCCATCAAGAGTAAATCAGGGGGCTGGGGAGATAGCTCAGCGGCATAAGTGCCTGCTTTGCAAGCACAAGATCCTGAGTTCAATACCCAGTGCACACACACTCAAGAAAGAGTAAATTAGACATTAACTTCTGCTATACTTACATTTATGTCTGTATGGTATATGAGGATACATAAAGCTGGCAAAATCTGAGGAAAGAAGATAAGCAATGAGTAACAAGGTCGGTGGACATGTCTTAGTAAAAATAACTCTTATATAAAGAGCAATAAATATGTTTGTAGGGCAAAGAAAACAACGTTAAATTTGTTTGAATATCTTTTAGGAAAACGAAAATCTGATAAATTCAATCTGAAAAACTCAGAGCATATTTTCAAATGTCTAAGTAAAACATCCAACTAAATCTGACAGAGATTTATGTACCTTAAAGGAAAAAAAATGTTAACCTTAAAATATAAAATGTTAAGTGAAAAGAATGGCAATTCAAAATATAACTATAAGAAGTCATCCCATAAATCTGTTATCACTGTCTCACTTACCTGAGTAAAGTAAATTTTTATTTAATAAATTTCTTGGGCAATATTAAAATTTTGACCTCAGCTTTACTTAAGAAAATCACAAAATAAAATGGATGCTTTGAATTCAGGCCTTACCAATCTCTTTTTAAAATGTGCAAGAGATTTCAAATCACTCTAAAGGTATTACACTAAGTATCCTTGCATAACAACAAAAGGTAGCAGATGTTGGCTAAACATGTGGATTCTAGAGATACACAATCAACAATTCTCTGCACAGTCAAGTGAATAAAAGCTTTGAAGGGCTGACTCCCTGCCCTGACTCCTTGGGGACTGAACCCAGGGCATCCCACACACTAGGCAAGAACTCTGTCATTGAGCTATATTCTCAAACATCATATGAGTTTTATAAACTCAAAATAGATTCATTTACACATTAGCTATAAATAGAAAAACTTTATATTAGATTTGACATGATGTCACACTTTCAAGAACACTAATTTTGTCAGTAATCAATTGCACTTAATGCAAATTCACTTAAGAACATTTTCACATACATTCACTAGTTCTCCTTGTAGCAACCCCACCCTTTAGTATATCAACAGTGTAATGTACTAATAAAGCTTTGAATTTTTTTCTTTCTCGCTTTTGTATTTCTTTCTTTTTTTTTAAAAGTCAGGGTCTTGCTCTGTAAATCAGGCTGGCCTTAAACTTCCTATGTAGCCCAGGCTGGCCTTGAACTTGCAGTAATCCTCTTGCCTCACCTTCCCAAGCACTAGGATTATAGATGTGCATTACCATTCCTGGCCTATTTTTTTTTCATGTGTTGTATTTTTCTATCTTAATTTTTGATAAGTATTCTTCTTATAAGTTATTTAAAAAATAAACATTAAGTATGAACAAGATTTGTTCACATATTACCAAGACACTGAACTTTTATTTCATAGGAGTGTAACTAAATACAGTACGTTATTTAAAAAAATCTCATACCTGTAATGAAATCAGCATATGCATTATTTCCTTCCCTGTGTATAACACCTAAAGCATAAACATAGGGAAAATATACCATCTGGCCTTTGCAATTCTTCATTTACCTCCTGAACTGTCTCCATAGGCGGTGGGGGGTCCTTATTCCTGCAGAGATTTACAATGACCCATGTGACGTTCCGAAGGAAGGTGATGGGAATGGAGGGATTGATGAAAGACAGAAGAGGTTTGACAACTCCCAGTGATATAACATAATCTCTACATTGAGGACCATCACCTACAGAAATGAAAATTGTATTTAAAAAAAAAATTACATTCAGGATGAGAAAGTTTGAAATGTATGCAATGGCTTATGTTGGGACACTGATGTTCTATGTTTCCTCAACTCTACTCAAAGACAGCCAGTGTTGTTTCTCCAGATTTTAATTTGAGGAATGCAAATTTAACCTACTATTCCTGATACAAATTGTACATTCTTTTACACTCATGAAATACAACCTTAAGTTGGTATTTATAAGAATATAGTCAACCCATATTAAATTCAGAGGAAACATAGTATGCAATGGCTATGCCAACGTAGAAAAAATGTTAATTAAGATTCTTAATTGATCTTTTAAAATCTAACTCCAACTTACCTATAATGTTTCCCAAAGCCCATACTGCTTGTTCACAAACATTCTGATGTGGTGAATGGAGAAGTCTTAGAAAAAGAGGTACTGCATCTGTAATAAATAAAAGTGATTATTTATACTAACAAAATGCTAAAGAGTTTATAGACTTCAGCCTAAAAAAGTTGATTAGAGTCTGGCACATTACTGTTACCCCATGATAGCTTACTAGATGAATAAATATGGCAAGGATTATCTTTACCCTAAAAATAATTATCAGAATAATTTCCCCTTAATAGTATGAGAATCTAAAAATTATTATAGCATTATCTATAAAAGCAAAAACAAAAACAAAAGGCAAAAAGGCAGCATGAAATTTTTGGGGGGCTGGGGATACAGCTCAGCGGCACAACACCTGCCTGACAAGCATGAGCTTGTGAGTTTGATTCCTGGTACAAAACAAAAAAGAAATCTTTCTTATAATTAACTAAAAAAGAAAAAAAGAAAGAAAAAAAAAGTTCTTACTACTCCCAACATGTACCCTTTAAAGTATAATTATTTGGGCTGGGAAAGTAGCTTAGCACTTTCTAGCATGTGTGAAGCTCTTGCCTAGCATGTGTGAAGCTCTTGGTTTAATCTAATATATGTGGTACTGGCAACTGAACCAGAACCTTTGCACTGAGTTACACCCGCAGCCCTTTAATTTTTTTTTTTTATTCTGATACAAGGCCTTGCTAAATTACCCAGGTTGATCTGAACTTTCAATCATCTGGTCTGAGCCGTCTCAAACCCCAGGATTACAGATGTTTAATCCTTATTCTTTATATAACTTTATACTCATTTCCAGGATAAACTAGATCACTTTCTAAATTTCAAATCTAAGTTATCTTTAGGATATTTTTGGCATATCTGTGCACTATTTGTATAATTTACTTGACATTATTAAAATCCATTCTTTAGGGCTGGGCAGATAGCTCAGCGGATTAAAGAGTTTGCTTAGGCAGAAACTGTGACCAGGGTTCGATCCCTGGCATGCAGTGCTGGCCCTGCCCCAGGGGCACACTGAGACAGCAATTGAGATTGTGCGTAGTGGTGCATGCCTGTAATCCCAGTGCTTGGGAGGCTGGTAACAGCAGGATCACTATGAATCCGATCTGTGTAGTGAGATCCTGTAGTAAATACACTAAAAAAAACCCAAAATCCATACTTCAAGCAAATAGAATTTATCAGTTCAAGTGTATGGTACAATAATTCTTAGTATTTACAGAGTTGTGCAGTCACTGCCACAGTCCAATTTTACATCATCACCAATCCCTCTAAACGTTCAAATCCAGAGCACTCACTCATTTTCTCTTTCGCTACTCACTCTCCCAGCCCTCAGCAATCAATGACTTCTGTCTTTCCTTATTCTATGTAATTCAGATAAATGAAAACATACCATGTTATAATATAAAAATGAAGTATCCTCCAAAGACCTACGTATTGAGGGCTTGATTCCCCAGTGCAGCAATGTTCAGAGGTGGGGTCCAGGGTGGCAATTAACAGGCATTGACCTCATTAAAGAATGAACCCACTGATGAGTTCATTAGCTTAAGGTGCTATCAAGATGTGGGGCCCTGCTGGAGCAATCAGGTCACTGGGCACATGCCTTCAAAGAGTATCTCTCTTCTCTGGTTCTTCCTCTGCTGCTTCCTGGATGCCATGAGGTGAGCAACTTTCTTCTACCACATCCTCCAGCCCTGAGGTTTTTGCCCTGGCGCCAGTTAACCATGGACTGAAACTTCTAAAAACACTACTCAAAATAAACCTTTGCTCTTTGAAGTTGTGTATGTCAGGTATTTTATCTCAGCAATGGAACTCAACCAATGTAGTGGTCAATGGAATGTAGATTTTTTTGGTCAGGTATCTTTCACTTAGCATAATGTTTTCCATCAATGATGTATAATGATGTAACAGGCATCAATACTTCATTTTTGACTGCTGAATAGCATTCCATTACATACACATTTTGTTTACCCACCCATCTGTTAAAGGACATTTGGGTTATTTATGAATAGTTTGCTGTGAACATGTGAATGTACCTCTCTGTGCACATATTTCATCTCTCTTGGTTTCTCCTAGGAAAAGTGCTGGGTCACACAGTAACTGCTTAACATTTTGAAAAATTGATTTCCAAAGCAGCTATACCACTATACATTCTCACAAGCAACAAATGGAAGTTTCAGCTGACCCATTTTTAATTTAACTAATCACTTCTGTAAAACAGAAGATGAGCATCATTTAAATAAATAAACAATAAAAGCAAAAGACCTTGTTAAATTTTACCTAATTTTGATTAAAGCCCCTTATAGGACTATGTCAGTTTGTCAACACATCAAATAATTATAAACCCATCTTAAGGTAAACACTTTTTAATGATGATAGTTATGGAAAAGATATCAAAACCATCAAAGTAACATAAATTCACCAGTTTAAAAGTTTCGTAAGATAAAATTTTCTTTTTAACAAAGCACTTGCCATCCAAAACAAGTTTTTAAAAAGTTCATAAGAGCAAGGAACTGAACTGACTTACTGGACTGTACAACAGCTTGAGTCTGTGCAGAAGTTCCTGATGCTATATTGGTTAGGGCCCATGCAGCTTCAAACTGTAATGAAGGGCTGTAAATAAATAAATAAGTAAATAAATTTTTTTTCAATTTTTTACTGGAGTCAAGCCAAGGTTTTGCTTTGTAGTTCAGCCTGGCCTTGAACTCACTATGTAGCTCAGGCTAGCCTCAAAAATGCAGCGATCCTTCTGCCTCTGCTTCCGAAGTGCTGGGATTATAGGTTTGTGCCACCACATGCCACTAAATTACTTAACTATATAACTACCTCCTCCAAACGTGATAAACCTGAGATACAAATGATCATCTCTTACTGTCTTGAACTTTACTTCATTATATCCAATTGCCTGCCACATTTCTCCACTTGCATATTTCACTGCCTAACAAAGTCAGTCACCATAAACCTCTTTATGTCCATTGGTAGTTGAAAAATCTGACTTGACTACACCATCCATTGATACTGCATACACTAAGGTTATTGTAAGCTGTATATTAAGTTTTCAGAAAGTCAGGGACTGCTGGATGTAGTGGCACAAGCCAGTAACTCCAGCATTAAAGGACTGCACATATACTCAGTATAAAGGCCTGGGCTCAAAATGTGTGTGTGGGAGGGAGTGGTGATAGCTGTAAGTTTTTTAAAAAGGCATCACACAGAGTGATTTTAATGTACACTGATAAGAAGGAATAGATCAAAATGTGTAAGGTTGTGTGAAAATATAAAAAACATGGGCCGTGTGTATGTGTGTAAATTTTCTAGGGCTGAGAGGATTTAGGAACGTGTTTCAAATCCTAGGCTTTGGAAGTCATAATTTATTCTATAGATATATTAAGGACAAAGTGCTATTTTAAAGAATGTTTTATTTATTTATTTATTTATTTATTTGGCACAGGGTCTTGCTATGCAGCTCAGACTCCTAGTAATCCACCTGTTTTAAGCTCCCCAGTGCTGAGATTACAGGTGTGCGCCACCACGCTCGGCTTCAGTGGCTGGCATGGTGTGCCCTGGGTCCGGGGTCTGCACAGCATGCGGTACCGGGGATCTAACCTGGGTCCTTGTGCTTGCCAGGCAGGTGCCTAGACTGCTGAGCTATCTCCCCAGCCCACGAAGAGCTATTGAAAAGGGAAATGAGAATAATTAGAATGGATTCTAAAAAGTTAAAACCCTTGACATAGGAGAGAACTGTTGAAAGACCTTTTAAAAGGAAATTATAAAATTATATACACTTCTAGCAAAAATAGATAAAAGAATATGAACCCTTAAGTGAAAACCAGAAAAGGCAGGCATATAGCCAGCAAAAGGAGTAAATGGACAATAAAAGTAAAGATGACAGAATGAATGGTATTGCTGCCACAGATGGGAAAAACAAAGACTTAATAAAGTGGTTAAGTAGTCTACAAAATACAAGCAATAGGGCCCACAAATAGGGCCGGTGAGATAGCTCAGCGGACTAAGTGCCTGCTTAGGCTTGATTCCTGGCACCACATGCCCCACCGGTTCTGCCCCTGGACATGCCAAGCTGGCCACAGAAACCAAACATGGTGGAATACACCTGTAATATCAGCACTGGGGAGGCTGAAAACAGGAAGATCACTAGGAGTCTGAGCTGTGTAGTGAGATCCTGTACCAAATACATTAAAAAGAAAAAGTCAACTAATAAGGAAATAGGGAACTATGAAAGATTAAAAAGCCACAAAAAGTCTTTTGAGATGTCATGTCAAAAAAAAAATTAAAAAATGTAAGTGACCAAATTAACAATAAATGAACATCAATTATGACCTTTAAATTCTACAGATTATTTCCATTCTTCACAACCACCTAATTTTACAGGTAAGGTATCTCATGCTTAAAAACCATCTTTTGGTCAACAGCCCCTGGATTTTTGTTGTTACTGTTGTTTTGTTTCTTTGAGACAGGTTCTCGCTGTATAGTTCAGAGTGGCTTTGAACTACGTAGCTCATGCTGGCCTTCAACTTGCAATGATCCTCTTTGCCTCAGTTTCCCAAGAACTGAGATTATAAGCATGTGCCATACCCAGCATAACCCCTGGACTTAAATCAGGGTCTAATATCTTGGTCCTATGGTCTTTTACACTGTATCACAACTTCCCATGAGAAATTCATAAAGTTGTATTTAACCACTGGCAATTTTCTATTCTTTCTTTGGGTAACAGTTATACTGGTCTGTCTTATAATTATTCATTAAGCTGTATATATTTTAGAGTACATTTCTCTATATAGTATATGGCATACACAAATGAGTCTATGCCAAAGGCTAAAAACAAAAGAGAAAGAGGGGGTAAAAGGGGAAGACCAACAACAGGGCTCTAAATGTAGAGGCAGGAGGGTTTTATTCTTCAATAGCTGAAAAAAAACCTTTTTATTTAAACACAATTTTCTTATGGAAGACACAATGTATTAAAAAGCATTAAGGGTATAAGGGCAGGCAATATGGAGGGATGCGACATACAGTGAAAGCAGAAAAGTATTTTCCAATACTAACCACAATGGCAAAAGTTATATACCACAACTTTTATCTAGTCTAGTGAAAATTCCTTGGACATATAGCAAAACATCCAAATTTCAGCCTCAGTGCTCTATAAAATGAAACATTAACTTTCATTTTAAAGCATTCTGGAGTTCAAGCTTACACAATGGTACCTCAATTCACAAACTTAATTTTTTCCACAATTCTGGTCACAAACCAAATTGAACAAGAACCAAATCAAATTCAATGGTTACATTTACTGTTTACCTTACAGAGACGTTTGATTTGGTTCTTGTCCAGTTTAGCCTGTGACAAGAATCATGGCAAAAATTTTTGTCAACCAAGGTACCAATGTATCCTCTCCAGTTAATTTAAACTGATGAAGTTTGAGACATTGCCCTGAGATATCTCTAAACACAAATGGAAATAAAGCAGTACCTTAAAAGATACCAAGCAGCAATTTTCCCATTCTTACAGTCTACCTGCTTACTCTTAATGTACCCCAAAGAAAAAGAGTGATGTTAGACAATTAATCATGACCAGAGTTTTATTAAAGACTTCACAGTGTATAAGTGATGGCTGGGATAGTCTCAGAATATCAAAGAGCTATTTACTTGTGGAAACCATTTATATTGATTAGTTATGAGATTAATCTATAGATACCCACACGTGAAGAGTGACTCAAATAGTATTTGGGTTGTTTCAAAATATTACTAATTTTAAAACCCTTTAATAAACAAAGACTAAGTATTTGAGATAGAATATGCATTTTCCAGGAGCTAAAAATTTCCTGTAAAATAATATAGACTTCAGAAATCAAAAAAAGTACTTTATGTCTGCTGAATATCATCATAAGGAAAATTACACAAAAATACATGACAACTATAAAACTTAATAAGTCAAAAACCAAACTGAATTTCTTGGTTAAAAAAATACATTAAACTGAAAAAAAAAAGTTAATAGGAAATTAAATCCATACTTACTTATCATCCCTTTCTAAACATTTGACTAGAATTGGTAAAATTCCAGATTTTATTAAGTCATCAATGGGTGGGTTTCTGTCACTGGATAACAGTTTTCTGTAAAAATAAGAAATAAGAAATGAACTGCTATATATTTTTAAGCTATTTTAAAAATAACAGTGTACTCCTGGACCATGGAGGCAAACCTAGACAGGCACCCACACTGTGGCGGGCATAGAGCGAGCATTCCTGCTGTCACATGAGCCAAGTTGCCCAGCAGCAGAGCATCAGATAACAGTTGTTTTCTTCTATACTAAAACTTCAATATTTAGGTTTAACTGCAGTGTTGGCACTTTGCGTAATGAATAAGTGGGTCTTGGGTTGCAATTTGGGCCACCGGTCTCTATCCGGTTTACCATTGCTGTCCTAGATGATCAGGTAAAATACTTTACATAATTATGGGCCTAGTGTAATGGTGCAAGCTTGCAATCCTAGCACTCTGGAAGTTGAGGCAGGAGGGTAAAATAAGTTCCTTTGTCCAGCCTGGGCTATATAGTGAGTTCAAGGCCAGCCTGAACTACACAGCAAGAACTTGTCTCAAAAAGACAAAAAATAGAAATAAATAAAGTATAATTCTTGCTCTAGTGGACAAATTAGTACTTACCTTGCTGCCTGGACAGCACTCAATTGGACCACTGGGTTATCACTTGTGGCATTCTGCAACACCAAACGTAAATTTCAGAAATTAAAACAAAACAAAACCTTTCAAAATGTTTCAAATTGAGATCAATTAATAACATACCTGCAATATAGCTTCTAGTGTTACATTTTGCTTAAAAAAAAAAGAAGACAGTTCAGTAGTTTATTAACAAAACCATATTCATTAAATATGAATGTTAAAGTTGATATGCCTTAATTATTATTATAAAACTGGTCTTATTATTAAAAATGAAGCTTTCACGGCTACTACAAAAATGATTTTAAAGATCGCTTATAAAAAAGTCACTTACTGCTTTAAAATCAGCATCAACATCAGAATCTTCTAAACTTTCTTCTTGGGGAACATTTCTCTTTTTCAGTAAGTGTTCATCTCTTTTGTTCTGAAAGGCAACCAATAAATGCATAAGAGGGGCTGGGGAGATGGCTCAGTGGAATAAGTGCTTCCCTGGCAAGTGCAAGGGCCTGAGTTCTAATCCCCGGTTCCACCAAAAAAAAAAAAGCATAAGAGCTCATGAAGGCTGTTGTTAATGAGAAATCTATGAAAATCATTTCCTCTTTGTTAAGCAATGTTGAAACAAATATTAAATATATAAAAATATTAATAATTTTATGTATATGTTGCAAAAAAGTAGTGGTCAAATTCTGGCTTCAGTAATAAAATTAACTGGCTGACAGGCTAGCTTTTACACACACACACACACACGCACACACATACACCCCACTAAGATCAACATTTCCTAATCTTTAATGAGAATTTAACACTTAAGAGATGCAGGAGCTGGGGATATAGCTCAATGGCACAAGCTCCTGCCTGGCAAGCACAAGATCCTGAGTTTGATTCCCAGTACCAAAGGGGTGGAAAAAAAGTTCAGACACAAAACTTAAGAGATGCAATATTATTATTAGCATATAGCAAATATATTTCAACTAGTATGCCATCTTCATCTACTTATGGCTAACAGCTGCATGGAGCAATTTATTAAAATGATAAATTAACTGGAAAAGTTCAGGGTTTGTATATTACACTGTGTACATGCATATCTGCTGGGCTTGAACCACAGGTGGTACAAACGTGATCACTTTTATTGGTCATTTTACTAAAAAGCTAATAAAAAGCCACCTGATGGGACAATCATGCATGTATCACTGGTGGCTGAAGCCAGAGGAAAGGTGTAAATCTTGTTATCTGGCTTTTATAAACAAGACTGTCAATTTTACCAATTTATAAGATTTCAATTACATGTAAAAGCAACCTGTGCCATTTCATGCATTATGTAACACTAGGTAAGTCATCAATTTTCTCTTTTTAAGTTTTTAGTTTTGGTTGCTATGACATAGAAATATTTTTTTGCCTTTATTTTTAATTTTTTTAATAGATTGCAAATTGAAAATAAATTATTTACAAACATAAATGAATATAACAATAAAAATTGTCCAAAATAAAAATGAAGAATTTACAGATCAGTCATAATAATAGTTCAGTGTCAAAACCAAGAAACTTACATTCATACAAATAGAATTCTCAAAGTAGAAAGGAGTAGGCAATAAATATTTAAAGATTTAAAATTTCCGAATTTAGTTCAACTTGTAATACTGCATTTCCAAGAAAAATGAACCTTTTGCACAAGAAATTTAAATAAAATCATACCAAGATACACAAAAATGAAATTGTCCAAAACTTATTGTAAAGAAAAATATCATTAAAGCATATAAATAAAAAAATATTAGCTATGGGAGAACAAAATTAAATAGCATCTTATTCCACATTAGAAAGAAAAAAAAAAGGACCAAGTGTGTGAGAAACTAGACTAATTAAAGGACTAAAAGATTTGTTCTCTTTGAATTTTATACTTAGCAAACATACCTTTGAAAACTAAAAGATTTTCTAGTTATACACACTTGAAATATTTTAATACCTCCAGAAGTAGCTTATAAGAAATAACAAAGAGTATAATTCAAAAGGCAAGAGAAGTTGCAGTATGCTCCTGGATGAACAATAAAGAGCTTTCAATATGATAGTTATGCAGGACTATATAAAATATATTAGATGAACCCTTATTTAAAGGTCATTGAAGATTTCTATGAAACAGTACCAATCTTATGTTGGGTTGTACATGTATTTTTTTTTCATATATATGTGTATGTGTGTATAAAAGAGAGGGAAAAAGTAATATAAAGTCAACAGAAAATGGAAATATACTTTTTAAAACTTCTAATACTAGGAGAAGATATCATACAATGTCTTTTAAATAAATTGTAAGTCAAAGATATAGTATAAATCTTAAAACAAAAATTAAGATTAAGCAATATTCAGAAAATCAAATACTAATTAATTAAAAATTAAATGTTTCAAAACAATTGAACTAAGAAAAAGTTTTCATGATAGCAAAGAAATACTAATAGTAAAACAAGATAAATGCTGGAATGGCAAATAAATGACCAGCACTTCTAACAGTATGACAGGATATCGCACAAAGTTCTAGTGTGTTGTGGACATGCATAATGACCATGACAGTTACTGGTGGCCAGGCGTCACTTGTGGAACTGAGCTGTAGCTATTTCTTTGAAATCCACCCTGTAGACTCAGATGGAACCATGACCCACAGGGTGGAAGAAAAGTCCCGTTTGTAGAGTGTACTGATGGAAATATTTTGCTGAACACAAAAGAATAACTGAAAGACTACTATTGTATACCTCTTATTCTCCTGTGTTTAACTGTTTGCCCTATTTGGTGGGTTCTTTCCATTCTCATTCTCATGGGGCTGTGATCAACTTGCTCCCTCCCTAGAACATCATTTAGTAGTCTGTGTAGGCTTGGCTTTGTCATGAAATTCTTTAGTTCTTTGTCATGGAAATATTTCACTTCTCCATTATACTTGAGAGTTCTGCAGGGTATATCAGTCTGGGTTGGAATTTGTTTTCTTGTAAGACTTGAAGTACTTTGCTCCATGCTCTTCTTGACTTGATGATTTGTGAAGAGAAATCTGCTGTTATTCTGATGGGTTTTCCTTTCAATGTGATCTGTTTCTTTTCTTTAGAGGCTTTTAGTATACTGTTCTTGTGCTGAATTTCTGGGATCTTGATTATTATATGTCTGGGTGTGGTTTTCATTGGGTTGATGTTATTTGGAGTTCTATATGCTTCGGTCATGTATATGTCAGATTGTTGCCCCATATTTGGGAAGTTTTCTGCTATTACTTCTGCTCATATTCTTTTTAATATTATTTGTATTGACACCATCCTTCTCACTGATGCCTATTAGTCTCATACTATTCATCTTTGCAGCATCTTGCAGGTATTGAATTTTTTTTCCTGCATCCTAGTTGTTTTTAAGAGATCTTTTCTTACTTTTTCACTAGCTGCAATGGTGTCTTTAAGGTCAGAAAGTCTATTTTCACTTTCACGCAAAAGGTTTTGCCAGCTTGTGACTGAGGTTTTAATTTCCTGTATATCATTTTGAATCTGTTTCATATATTCTGTTTCTTTCCTATATTGCTTATTCAGGGGTTCCATCATTTTTATATTCTGCTCTATTTTATCAGTGTATTCTTTAGAAGTACTTAGTACTTCTTTGATTATAGTTATCACTACATCTTTTAGTTCAGAAATTATTTCTGATCTGATTTCTTCTATACCTTCGTGCAATTGTTTCTTTACTTCCAACGCTATTATTTCAGAGATATCAGGCATGTGATTTGCAGTTTCCTCAGTGCTAGTGTCTTCTACATTTGTGCTGGGTGGACTCAGGGCCTGAGACTGTATTTTGTTCCTTCTCTTTGTCATTTTGTATACCACTGTCTTCTGACCTTTGGTGTAGATCTTAGAATTATTATCTTAGAACCAGGTCCGGATCTATGAAGTTCAGATTCCTCCAGGTGTTGCTTGGATCTGGCTGGGGTCTGGCTGCTGTGCTCCACTTCTTTCTGCTGCAGCCTTCCCTTGGAGTTGCACCCTTTGTGTCACTCTGGCAAGATGTTCTGCTCCTGAATCAGCTGGGTGGGTCTTGCCTCTAGCCTCTTTGCAGGGAGTTCTGCTGAAGGATTCCATGCTGGGCCTGCACTCTGGGTCAAATGAGGATCTAGTGGGCCCCAGGCAGTCTCATTCACACATCGGGCCTGCACTCTGGGTCAATTCAGGATCCAGCGGCCCCGGGTCCTCTCACTCACACACTGGGCCTGGGCTCTGGGTCTATTTGGGATCCGGCGGCCGCGGGCGGTCTCACGTCAGGCCTGCACTCTGCTATATGCCTTTAGACAACATCTCTGAGGGTTTTTAAATTTTTTTTATTTATTTTAGGTTTTTTTTTTCCTCAGGGTCTCACTATATAGATCACATTAGTAGTGATCTTCCTGATTTCTGCCTCCCAAGTGCTGGGATTACAGGCGTGTGACACCGCACCCGGACTCCATTGCTGGCTCAGCGCACCCGGAGGCGGGCCAGTGCAGCATGTGGAAACCTGGCCCCTGCGTTTACCTAAGCAAGCATTTAGTCCGCTGAGCTATACCGCTGGCTCTCATAGAAATAAATTACATAGAAAGGCTAAATAAATAACTTTTAATAGCTTTTTCAAATTACAATTTTGGAAGACATAATGCTAATATTTCACACACACATAGCTGTGGAAAGTGTAATGGGAACTGAACCCAGGAAGCACTGAAATACATATCCAGCCCTATTAAAAACATTTGGAGGCTGGGAAGATAACTCAGTGGTCTAAGTGCCTGCCTGGCCAAGTCCAAGGACCCAGGATCAATCCCTGGTACCACATGCTGTGCCAGCCCCAGAACCCTAGGCACACTGTGAAAGCCAGTGAAACCAGGCGTGGTGACAAACACCTATAAGCCCAGGACTGAGGAGGCTGAGACAGAAGGATCACTATGAATTTGAGCTGAGTAGTAAGACCCTGTACCAAATAAATAAATGAAGATTTTTTTAAAAATTTGAAACATGATCTTACTAGTTAGTTGCTCAGGCTGGCCTTGAACTTAAAATCCTCTTGCTTCATTCAATTTTTGAAGTAGCTGAGATTATAAGGCACATCACCACATCCAGCTTTGTTTAATGTAATATTTATTAGAGTGTTTGAATACAATAAAGTTACTAAAGAGGCTAATATTCTTGATAAAATTCAGGTCAAATGTAAAATTTAAAATAGAAATATGTATCTAAATTTTACTGGCTTATGTGTGTAACACCAATTTTGGTGCTAGGTATAAAAATACATAAACAAGTAACCAAATATGCTTTTCATTAGTTTACTAACTTACAAAAAGCATACTTCCTTTAGTATCTTCTCAAATAGCTAATTCTAATGTATTTTTAAATTAAAGCACTTTACAAATTTTCAGATACGTACACTTGTATTTTACATAGTAGCTTCTCACATAATACTTATGAAAGGACCAAAAAACCTGGCAGATGACATTCTTAACAAAGTGGTAAAATATTACCAGCAGTAAAAGATAAATCAGCACTGTATGCTTCCTGGTATGCTGCACTAATAAAACAACATTGCTTTTGTGATATTCCTGACTTAAATAAACAGAAATTTCATGCAAACTCAAACCTACCATTCTACAAAAAGCAGGCCTGTACTCTTCAAGAATGCAGTTGTGAAAGAAAGAGGAACAGTTCTAGACTGAAGGAAACTGAAGAAATATGACAATGAAATTCAATGACTGGGCTTGGGCTGGATGTCTGATTTACAAAAGACATTGTTGAGGACAATCTATAGAATCTGAGTTGTATTAATTACAGTTGTATTAATTAATTAACCTATATTAATTTGATAGGTGCACTGTGGTTAAAGTTATGTGGGAAAGCATGGCTCTTTCTCTTTACAAAATATGAACTGATGTATTAAGGGTAATGGAGCACCACGCTTGCAATTTAACTAAGGGAAAAATGTATACATGGATTCACACATATACACTCAAATCAAAGAGAAATTAAGGTAAATATGGAAAAACCAGTTATTTATGTCAGTTTCATTAGATGCAGAATCACAATTTAATAAAATCAAATACTTATTAATGGTTCAAAAGAAAAATAATCTTAAGATTACCAAGTTTGAGGCTACTGTAAATAATGCTGCAATAAATATGGGAGTGCAGGCAATCTTTGATATACTGATTTAATTTCCTCTGTTATTTCCAAGTTATGAGCTTACTGATTACACTTTAAATTTTCTGAGGAACCTCCACACTTTTTTTCCATATTGGTCATAAAAATTTACATTCTCACCAATCATGTATAAGGGTTTCCTTTTCTACATATCCCTGCCAACACTTGTTGTCTTCTAATACAGTCATTCTAACAGGTGTGAGAACTTCAATTGCCCTGATCAGTGATGCTGAAAATGTTTTCATATACCTGTTAGCCATTTCTGTGTTTTGTCACTTTGAAGAACTATTTGAGATTTTTGCCTTGTTTTTTTCATCAGGTTGTCCTCCTGATTTTTGTGTTATTCTACTTCTCATATTTTGGATATTAACCCCTTGTCAGATGTATGGTTTGCAAATATTTTCTCCCATTTCATGAGAAATATCTTCATTCTGTTGGTTATTTCCTTCATGCGTAGTCTTTTGGTTTGATATACCATTTATCTACTTTCTTTTCATTGCTTATGTTTCTGGGGTAATATCCAGAAAATAAATGCCCGTATTTGTGTTACAAAAAATTTTCCTGAAGAATGATTCTAGTAGTTTTAAAAGTTCAATGTTATGTTTAAGTTATTAACCAACTGAAGTTGACTTTTGTATATGTTGTGTATTTACATGGTATCTCATTTTCCCATCATTGTTTATTGAAGAGATCATCTTTTCCCCCTTTTGTGTTCTTGATACCTTTCTTGAAAATTCAGTTGACCATAAATACGTGGATTTATTTCCAGGCTCTCTCTTCTGTTCTGTGGTCTTCCTATCACTACCATGCTATTTTGATTGCTATACACTAAGTTTTAAAGACTTTCAAATATAATAGTGTGATGTCTCTGGCTTTTTATGATCACTTTGGTTATTTAAAATCTTCCACACTGGGTGTGGTGGTGTGAGCCTGTAATCCCAGTGCTTGGGAGGCTGAAAACAGGAGGATCACTACAAGTCCAACCTGTGTAGTAAGACCCTGTACTAAAATACATAAAAAATAAAAAAATAAAATCTTCCATGTTTTCCTACTATTTTACAACAACTTTTTTCAATTTCTATGAAAAATTTCAAAGGAAGGGATAATTATTGCACTGACTCTGTAGATCACATTGGGCACTACAGACACTTTAACAGTACTAATTCTTCTAATCCTTAAGCATGAAGTATCTTTTCTTTTGTCTCAGAGAAGCTTCTTTAGTAAAGGAAGCAGTGCTTTGTTTTCCATTTGGTTACAAGTTCCCTAAATTGTCACATACTAGGATTTCTGAATAGCAAAGCTTTGTTTGTATTTAAAAGTTTTTCTTAAACTTTTGATAAGTGATATAAATGTAAGTACAAAATTTAAGAGATAATTTAATTTTTGAATACTAGCATTTAATAAGTCCCAGCTATATACCTAGAATTAGAAACATACAATCTAATAAAAAATGAAATATTAGGGGCCGGGGAGATGGCTCAGTGGAATAAGCACTTCCCTGGTAAGCGCAAGGGCCTGAGTTCAGTCTCTAGTTCTGCCAAAAAAAAAAAAAAAAGAAAAAGAAAGAAATATTAAAAGTAACTTCTTATGGAGTAAAGTGAGTGACCAGATGGTGGATAGCATGTATTATATAGTGGTTTGAGTCCAGATGAACCCCAAAGTCTCATGTGCTCACAGGTGACTTTGCAGAGGTGGCTGGATCTAGATAGAGTGTATGATTACTAAATTATTCCACTGATTGGTTTAACAGCCATACTCAGAACTGAATGTGGATAATGGGAAGGTCCACCCTTGGGTGTGAGTGCTACCCCCCCACAAGGATGTGTAACCTGAATATACTATATTATAAGGGACAGAAAGAGGACTGCTGTTGCTGCTTGCTTCTTCCTACTTTGCTGCCTTCCTGCTTTTTGCATGCCATGAACTACTTCTCACATGTAGCGTGCCCCCTATGCCATGCCACCACCCCTGCCTTGAAGTCAGCCAACTATGACTGAAACCTCTACAAACTGTGAGCCAAATAACCTCTCCTCTCTTAACTTGTGGGTGTTGGACATTTTGTCTCAGCAAGAAAAGTAACTAAGACATACTAGTTCAATTTCTCAAATGAAATTTGAGCTCATTAATGAAACACTGGGTACTAGCTCTCTTGCATTCTGAGCAGTCTCAATGTGATTTTCTCTTCAATGTTGCTACAGAGACAGGGAGTCTAAAATCAGAGAGATCATAATAAAGGAATCTTCTCTAAAAATGGCTTACCATATCTCTGTACAATCATCAAAATCGCTGTTTTGCCTGAAGTCTAGGCTTTGCTTAAACAAGAATTTACTGCTGGGAGTGGTGGCATATCTCAGTAATCCTAACTCTTGGAAGGCTGAGGCAGCAGAACAGTCAGAGTTTGAGGCCAGCTTGGCCTAGACAGTGAGTTTGAGGCAAGCCTGAAATACAGTGAGACCCTATTTTAATAAATAAATAACAAAAAATTTACTTTTTCTGCTTACCCAAGGATTTATTTTTCCCCAGTACTAGTGATTCAGGTAGTGCTGGGCTATATGAATCCCCAGCCCTTTTTATTTCAACACAGCGTCTTGCTAAACTGTTCAAGCTGGCCTTGAATTTGCCAACCTACTGCCTCACAGTCTTGAGTACTGTAGCATGGATTACACATGAGCCCCAGTGTTCAGCTCTAGAGTATTTATTTATTTTTATTATTTTTTTTCAGAACCGGGGATTGAACTCAGGCCCTTGCACTTGCAAAGCAAGCGCTTATTCTATTGAGCTATCTCCCTGGCCCTAGAGTTTTTAAATTTGGAAATAAAGAATTACTTGAGATTAATTTTATTTTCAGAAAGGATTTTCCCACAAGGATTTTCGGAAATTTAACAAAGGCAATCACAAAATCTTATCCAGATGATGGGTAGGGGGAGTATTTGACTCTAAGATTCTATGGTAGTCAAGGTAAATATTCAAGAACATGTGTTTCTACAAAAAAGATTTAAAAAAAATGTATTTAGTATAGGGTCTAACTACACAGATTGGACTTGTAGTGATCCTCTTGATTTCAGGCTCTCAAATGCTGGGATTACAGGCACACGCCACCATGCCCAGTCTCAACTGCCTTCTCAGCATGCCCCAGTGGTGGGGCCAGAAGGGCATGTGGTGCTGGGGATCAAACTCCCGTCCCTGTGCTCTGCCTAAGCAGGTACATTAGTCTGCTGGCCAGCCCTACAAATAAGAATTTTTAATTCTATAAATTACAGAAGGGGGGGGACAAACATAACCAAATACAAATACAAATGAATAGCTTACTTACATTTGTATAACTAATAGAACACTTAAAATAGCTTAAAACAGACTTCTGAGTATACCAGAACTATTACAAACATCTGAAAGTTGTGTTCAAACATAAAAGAACAAATTAAAGGCCTATATCTGAGGGCAAATGGTGTACCATTAACAATAAACAAGTAATTGCCTAGTTCTAATTTTACTTCTATTGCTTTTATTAGGGAGAAGGATCTTCACTTGATCAACAACAACAAAAAACAGACACAAAAAGGATAAATTATTCTATCTTTCTAATACGCAAAAATCATCTATGCCATTAGGAATCAGGGTAATTGCTGCCTCTGGAGCTAGGCAGGGCCTTGGAAGAAGCTCTATGATACAGAGTGTTTCCTTTCTTAATTTATAAGCTGGTGGAGTTGATGATACATCCAGTTATAAAATTTTTCATCAAGTTGTACATTCAAGATGGGTATAATTTTTTGTACCTATCTTATATGTTAAAAAATGTCAAAAAGAAGCTAAGTTCGAAGGGCTAACACTGGCAAGAAGTTAATCTTATTTTATTAAGCTGAGGCTTAGGTAATTTCTGAGATCCAAATAACCTAAGAATACGAGAGAACTTTTACTAGTGTTATTATCCAAAGGCTGTATGTCCACAAAGAAATTACACATTAACATGATACTGGAATTAGCAAGCATTTTTTTCAAATTTAGTAAAAAATGAGTGGCAAGAGGGACAGAAGAATGGTTTTCAAGTACTACATACTATCCCAGGGAGCATGACATTGATAGTGGACAAAAACCTCAAAACTTGATTATGTAAACATTTAGAAAAAGGTAACTCAAATTCTTAAAAAGTTTCAGATTAAATCCAATTTTTAGACAAATCATCTTTGACTCTTCAATTTAACAAAAATTTACTCTGCTCTACCTTTCTCCCAATAGCATTATTCATAAGTTGTACAGATACAGTCAGTTATGTGATTTTTTTTGCCTTTATAGAGGAAATTTTATTGTCAATTATTTACCTTAACAATTTGAGAAAGAGGAAGAGATTTACTCATTCCAACATGATTGGCAGTTGGCAAAATCTAGTGAAGCAGGCTGATTGCTAAGGATTTAGTTTGGATGCTTTTAATACTTAACACATCTGACCCTTCAAATATAATCCAGAATAAATGCATCATTCTCCTTTCCTTTCCCTTTAACACTGCATCTACCTCACTTCATTATGAAAACAGCTTCATTAAATGATTCCCAGAGAAAACTACATCACTTGTTCCCAGCGGAACAAGCTCCCTGGAGAACAGAGCCATGAGGACAGTGCACAAAAGAAAAATACAAAATAAAACTCTGTATGATAATTTACTAGTCTAAAGAAACAAACTCAATATATTAAGAAATAAATCCAGTTACAAATGTACTCATAGGTCTATGTGAAGAGGCTGGTGAACAACTGAAAATGGCAGGCTATTTACAAGATACACAAGCAGGAAAGGTGCACCTATCAGCCCAGCGCTGGCCCTCAGAAGCTAAAAGTGTTCTCTCTGCTGTAGGCCACATATAAGAATCCATCTTCATCCTTTTCCTTCTTGTAAAGCTGTCCCATAGTTAGGCTGGACTGTGGGGCCATCGTATCCACAAATGGGAAGATTGCCTTTTCAGAAGGAAGCTGGATCCTTTTCTTGATGATCCACATAAACTGAGCCACAGTGATGTCAGATGGAACGAAGTATTTTGTTTTGTCAGTGTCAACAATCTGAGAGCCTGAGACCCTTTCCACAATCACTGGAACTCGATCAGATATTTATTTCTCTCAGATCTTCGCAGATTCTAAGCATCTGTGTTCCAGTGAGTGGTCCTCCTTGAACATCCATCTTATGGAGGTGAGGGAGGGGACCGAGCTGGCTATCTGAGCATGAAGTTCAGCAAGCCGAACACAAGAACAATTTTTCAATGTACTGTCCAACTTCACGTGGCAGTTGCTCAAATAGGAGTGCTTGTATGTATAACCAGATAAATTTCTGATAAAGATCCTGTGAATGTTACTATAAGGAGCTTCTAGCAAACAAAATTAGTACTCAAAGTTTAGAGATTTAAAGAGCAATTTAGCCAGTATTTGAACCAAGCATATTAAATAATTATTAAATAATAGGTCTACTGAATTCTGGTGACTTAAGATCACATACATTCAAAATCAAGTCATTGCTTCTCTTTAAAGCTGAAAGACTTAGCCATGGTAATTTCATATAGGAATATGAGAGTAAATCAGATCAGGAAAAAAGGCTAAACACCAAGGTTAGAAGTTTCAAATCTACTATTATAAAGTACATTTACATAGAGGGAATTCATTAAGTGTATTTTATTGATTGGCAATTGAAACATTTGCTTCAAATAAAATGGGTTCACATGGAATCTGAGGGTAATTCCAAAGTCCTTCAAAAATAATGGAAGAAAATAATTTTAACATAGTCACAACAGGGTTGTAATTTCTGTCTTGCTGGGTCTCTCTGAACCACTAGTGGTATATGAATGACTGTCCTATTAAGTATCATGGGACAGTTCTATAGGATGATTGTTATAAGCCACCCAATGGGACAGTCATGCAGGTATTGCTGGTGGGTCAGGTCTGAAGTCTTTTTTTTTGGTATTTTAGGGAAGGGTCTACAGGGTGTTCAGGGTCTCACTACTAGATCAGACTTGTAGTGATTCATCTGTATACAGCTTCCCAAGAGCTGGGATTACAGGCATGCACTACCATGCCCAGTCTCAATTGCTGTCTCAGCATGCCCTGGAGGTTGAGGCCCACACAGCAGGGTCAAGGATAGAACCCTGACCCCTGAGCCTGCTTGTAGGTGCTTTAATTCACCGAGTTATTTGGCCAGCCCTAAGCCTGAAGTCTTAATAGCAGTAATCTTCCACTGATAAGATTTATTTTTTAAAGTTTCTTTACTAATACATGTAACTTTTACATGGGAAAGAGGAAAAGAATTCTATATAACACATATCCCATAGACGGTTAGTAAGGAAAATTGGTATCTAATTTCATCTGATGTAAAAATTTCAATACTTCTCACAGTGCCTCCCACAATAAAAGGAAGCTAACATTTAGCATACATCATTACAAACTAATAAGGTATTTTTAGGCTATGTGGTTTTAGGGAGGATTATTACTCTGAAATAGTATTTTCACAATTCAAGTTACACAACATTTTAACATCAGAAAGCTCTATTAATTACTTTTCTTTAAATGTATGTCATCCTTACCTTCCGTAGTTCAACTGTCACTTCATTTCTGTGTCTTCGCATTGTCTAGGAAAAATAAAGAATATATAAACATCAAAATATTGGTAATGCTGGTATATAATTAAAGTCTTGAGCATTTGAAACTTAATTTTTTTTTTAGAAATAACTTAAGGCTTTGGACCATCATTTTAGATTTAAAATGATAAGCTATAATTAAGTAAAAAACCAGAACTCTTGTTTTACTGGATATTCTTTGTCTAATTTTGTGAAAACTGAAAGGTAAGGAGGCGTGGTTTGGCTATTTACTGTCCTACAGGCACCTAGTTTTCTCTGAAGAACTACTATATCCTTTCCACTGCATACAGCTTTGATGCAACCTAAAGTGAGGGAAGAAGGCTGGCATTTCAGTTGGTGGAGTGAGGGGAAAAGATTTGCTATCAGTGCATGGGTATCAGCCAGGCAGCTGGAAGTCCACATAGAAAAGAAGGCACAGGAAGAATGGGTTCTTGCTTTCTTCTGTTACTGGGACATCTTTCTTCCCCTGCCCAAGGAAATTACAATTTTAGGTTCTCTGATCTTTGGAGCTTACACCATCACTGACCCTCTTGTGTTCCTTTTCTTGTCTCTTGGCTTCAGAATGAGCCATATTCCTGTCTTCCCTGGTTCTCTAGCATGCAAACAGCCTATCATATGATTCTCAGCCTGCATAATCAAGTGAGACAATTTCCCTAATGAATTCCCTCTCATCTCTCCCCCCCATATATACACACACATATGGACCTATTATCAATTTTCTCTCTTGAGAACCCTAAAATAGATCTTATGTAGACAATGATTCACACAAACTTAAAATATAAGTTTGTATATGTATGCATGTGTATGTGTGTGTATACATACATATATAATTTCAGACAACTACAACATGGTGATTAGATCATCAGTAAGCTTAAAGGTATTACTGGTAGGGTTGTGGTGTGTGTGTGTGTAATGTGATGATGGTATTGTACTTTTTGAAGAGTCCTTATATTTTATTTATATTTACTTATTTATCTTAAGAGTAGGATTTTTATAGGAGAAAAGGAATGGAAAACAGGAACAGGGAATAGGAATAGCTCCTGCAAGACAAAAGGGATCCCAAGTGAGCTGACTAAGTCCTTGTATTTTAAATAGCATATATCCTCTTAATTAAAAACAACAACAACAGCAGCATATGTCACTTCTGGAAGATCTAATTACATTTATAATGTACTGAACTCATACAAACATGAAGGGGATAAAAGGGTCCTTAAAGTGAAAACTAAGAAGGGAGAAATAAAAAGCAAAAAGTAAGTGAAAAGTATAAGGGTGTCTGCCTGTTTGGCATTAGGGGTTAAATTATTAAGCTCCACCACAGATGCAAGGCTAGAAAACTAAACCTTAAGACTTTCATAAAACCAGAACCTCAAATTCATAATACACTATGAATCTTAGAAGCAGCCTATAATGCCCATCAACAGATGAATGGATAAAATGTGCTTTGTACACACAATGGAATACTGCTTTGCAATAAAGATAAACAGGAGTCATTTGGAAGAAAACAGATGCACCTGAGGCCACAAGGTTAAGTGAAATAAATCCAAACACAAGCTTAAATATTTCATGGTTTCTCTTATAAAAAGCAAAATAAAAGATAGTAAGAAGTAGCGAGACAGATCTCTCAAATGGGGAAGGGAGCAACAGATGGAGGGAGAAAGGTGAGAGGGGAAAAAATAAGGATGATAAAAGGAATTGTGATATGTTATGTGTAGGTATCAACTCCACACAAGGAAAGTAAGTACCATGAACTGCAAACATATACTAATAAAAAATTGAAAAATTTAAAATTCAAAAGAAGCAACAAACTAATAACTTAAAAATTCTCTATTAATTTTATTTGCTGTAAACGGGCCTTTACATAAATTGTTGTAAATTGTGTACATTTTTATAAGCAAATTATAAAGCATAGCTTAAATATATATATGAGCAGAATATATTTATTGAGGGAAAGAAAGCTCCAGTTCGAGAGAGGGACAGGAGGGGGGCCCGAATGGGTTGTTCCCCCGCTTAAATATTTTTAAATAGCATATCTCCATAATTTCCCACTTTAATCTTTTGTCCTTAGAACAATTTTAAAGAGGTTCTTATTAAAGAACAAGATAAACTCAATGGTTTTAGTTTTATTACATTTGTGTAACATTTTACTTAAAATTTTAATATTCAAAAATTTGATGAGAAAAAATGTTTCAACAATACTAATCATTCGAGAGATGAAAATTAAAACACCATCTAACACCAGAATGAATGGCTAGAATTAAGAAATCAGACAATAAGAACTACTGGTGGGCTGAGAGGAAAAAGTAACGCTTTCCCACTGTTGGTGGGAATATAGACTGATACAACCACTACGAAAATTCGAGTGGAGATTCCTCAAAAAACTAAGACTAAAGGTCTAATTTGACCCAACTAGTCCCCTTCATGGTATCACCTCAGAAGAATTAAAAGCATCATACCACAGCAATACATATACACATGTTTATAGCAGCACAATTTATGATAGCTAAATCTTGGAAACAGCCCAAATGCCCATCAACCAATGAATGGATAAAGAAGATGCGGTTTTTTAATACAGTGGAGTACTACTAAGCCATAAAACAGTACTTGAGACATTTCTACGTACATGGATTCACCTTAAGACCCTACTCAAGTGAAATAAATCAGATATACGTGTGTAAATACTGCACTGTTTCTCTGGTATGAGAAACTTAAAGTGTAAATAAGTATCAAAATATAGAATAAGTACTGTGAAATGGGAAGAACATATTCAAATGAGGAGAGAAACAAACGAAGGGGGAAGGGAATAATAGAAAAGGGAAATGTAAAAACAAAAGAGGGAAAAGAAAATGAAAAAATGGAAGCAAAGCTTTAACAAATAGAGAAGGGAGGGGCATTTGAGGCGAGGGTGGTGGAATGGGAAAAGTAATAGTCTTGATGTTGAAAATAAATCAGTAATTTCAAAATGGACAGAACAAAAATTTGGGAGTAGGATGATGGACGTACTCAAAACTGGATTGCAGTAATGCAGTAATGCAACAAAGATATTTATTCTATGCTTCTCTTAGCTAACAAATATTTTAATGAGCATGCTAACTGAAGCAAATGTAGAAATTTTATTTATGGAAAACAAAGTAGAAGACAAAAGAATTTCTGGGATCTATTTGGCTTCTTCTTAGACTTCAGAGAACGCAAGATTGCCCTCTTAAGCAGTAACATAACAAGAAAACAAGGTTTCTGAAAAATATGGTGAATGTCTATTTTGTAATTAATTCAGTGAAAGGCACACTGCCATTAATCCCTCTTGCTTTGCACATACTAAACCCATCATTCTTGTCACTTGTTGAATCCGTCAGTTCTGGAAGTCTTTTTTTGTGTGTCTTTGGTTATACTGTCACAGCTGCCTTAATGTCCCGAACTGATTCAAAATGTTCACTTTTCATGGTTCTTTTGACCTTTGGGAAGCGCCAGGAGTTGCACCTGATAAATAAGGTAGATGGACACACTACGTTTCTTTTCCTTTTACATGTCTGCTCTCCAGAACTGCTACAGAAAATGGCCAAAAATAATAAAACAAATGTATCTCAAATGAGAGAATTTTGAGGTGGATTAATAATTTATCTTTTTACTGTAATAAATTTTTATTTAAACATTCACCATATAATTTTGGTCAGCCCTTGTAGCTCTGGAATAAAAAGCCTATACAATACTGTGCCCATAAGTTTGCCAACTGAGTATTAATGACAAAATTGACTTCAGAAAAGTAGTGACAAGCATAAGGCAGTGAAATATTTTTAACATGCTGAAAAACTAGCTTCAAATTGATAATTCTAATTAAAAAAAAGAATGACAGAATTTAAATGCCATCACCTCACAACTGTCAGTAAATGAATGGATCTAGGCAATGATCATCACTGGTTGTTAATATCACAAAAGCGGGGGGAAAACCCTGTGTGTACCTCACGGTAGAAGTATGCAGTATTCAAGACAATCAAAACCAAGCCAATGCACAGAATGGGTGAAAAATTTTCTACATCATATACCTGATAAGGGACTTGTAACAAAATATATAATGGACTCTTATGACCACTAATAAAAAGACAAGTAATACCATTAAAACAGGGACTAAAGACCTAAACAAAAGTTTCCCAAAGATAAACAACCAATAAAAGTATCAGAGGAAAGCATATTAAAATCATGAGACCATCCTTACTAGGACAGTTAAAGAAATGACAAGGACTGGGCCCAAAGGTGGAGCCCACACTTATAAAGGATGGGTAAGGCCCTGGGTTCTATCCCCAGCACTACCAAAAAGGTAAGACAGACAGACAGACAGACAGACAGAGACACAGACACAGACAAACACACACACACACACACACACACACACACACACACAATATAAAAGGATGTGGAAAAGTACAGAAGTTGAAACTCTTAAGATACCATTGGTCAGACTGGTATAGTACTTTGGGAAAACAGTGACAGTTCCTCAAATACTGAATATCAAACTACCTCATTATGATTTGGACCTAAAATGTTCGACAAAAGGTTTATATGCTGAGCTTTTGGAAGGTGAATGGATCATTACAACCCTAGCTTCATCAGTGAATTAACCCACTGACAGACATAATTTGATGGTGCAACTGGAAGGTGATGGATATAAGAAGTTTCTTTATTGTAAGAAAATGGTCACGGAGCATGAATGTGGGACTTTTATCTTGTCCTCGGTCCCCTACCTTCTCTCTCTGTCTCTCTCTCTCTCTGGTTTGTGGACGTCATGAGGTGAACAGTTTTGTTTCATCACACTCTACCAACATGAGGTTTTATTTCATCGCAGACCCAAAAAACAAAGCCAACCAACTATGCACTTTGAAACTTGAGTCATAGTAAATTTTTCCTTTCAGTTTTTTTCCTCAGGTATTTTGTCCGATAGAAAGCTGACACACTATATGATCCAGCAATTCTACCTCTTCATATACATTTAAAAGACATGAAATCTACGCACAAAAATTTATACCGTACATAGCAACAGTATTCTTAACCGCTAAAGGGTGAAAATCCAAATCTCCATCAACTAACAATGAACAATGTAAAATATCCATACAGTAAAAAAAGCAACAAAAAGCAATGAAGTACTCATATATAACTAGTAAAATGTAGGAATCTATGAAAGAAGCCAGTCAAAAGAGACCACATAGGACATTAAATACTTTTATCTTATGAAAGTCCAAAATCTATGCATACAGAAAAAATTCTTCAGATGTAGCAGAGAAGGATTATGGAGCAGATGACTGCTAAAGAACATAAGGAGAACATAAGGTTTCTTTTTTTAAAAAAAAAAATTATGTATTTAGTACAGGGTCTTGAGGGTCTCACTACACAGATCAAACTTGTAGTGATCCTCCTGTTTTTCAGGCTGCTGAAGTGCTGGGATTACAGGCATGGGCCACCATACCCAGTCTCAATCACAGTTTCAGTGTGCCCCAGTGGTAGGGCTGGCACGGCATTCTGGGGATTGAACCCGGGTCCCTGCATCTGCCTAAGCAGGCAGGCACTTTAATCTGCTGAGCTATCTGCATAAAGTTTCTTTTTGTACTACTGAAATACTTTTAAACTGTACTGATAGTTCCATAACTCTATGAATATACTAAAATTCACTGAATTGTATCCTTGAATTGAATTAACTATATGATATATGAATTACATCTTATCAAATCAGTAAGTAAATTAAGCTAATTTCGAGGTAAATAGAGGGCACAGAAACATTCTAAACTATGGCAACATGATCAGCAAAATCTAGGATAAATAATCCATTTCTCTAACAATAAGAACGAAAGCAACAATACACACACAGAAAGAAAAAGGGCAGTTTAAGAAAAGAGAACACAGAGACTGAAAGATTGAAGAGCTATCAATTAATTATCATAAGCAGATTTTAAGTTACTGTTAATTATATTCCATATCGTCAGGCAGAAAAGTTAATTCCAGATGGATCAAGGACTTATAAAAGTAGACCACTTTAAAGTTTTAAAAGAAACTTATCTTTATGATCCTTGAATGGAGAGAATTTTAAGCAGAACACAGTGTAAAATACAAATAAATAACTGTTAAAGTTAAAAACTTCAGTTCTTTAAAATATTTCAAACTGGGTGTCATGGTACAGCCTGTAGCCTCAGCACTTTAGAAGGATGAGGCTGGACTATTTCAAGTTTGATCCCTGCCTGGACAACTTTAGCAGGACTCTGCTTCAAATTTTTAAAAGGGGCCTCAGGAGATAGCTTGGTGGCCTAAGTGCCTGCTGGGCAAGCGCCAAGGTTCCAAGTTCAATCCCCAGTACTGCATGCTGTGCGGGCCCTGGAACCAGGCATGTTGGCACATGCCTGTAATCCCAGTGCTGGGGAGGCTGAAGCAGAAGGATCAGTGCAAGTATAAGCTGTGTAGTGAGACCCTGTTTCCACAAAAACAAGAAGAAGAAAAGAAAAAGAAAATTTAAAAGGACTAGGCTTATAGCTCAGTGCAAAAGCTTTGGGTTCAATCCCCAGTACTGAAGTTGGTGGGTACTTCCATATAAAAAGACAAGCCAAATGGAAAGAACACTTGAAACAGTGAATAATGAACACCTAAAATATATCAAGTACTCCCACTCATCTATAAGAAAAAGACAATAGGAAAGTAATACATGAACAGGGGTTATAAATCACAAAAGTTAGCCAACATAAAACTATGACCAGGGGCTGGCGAGATAGCTCAGAGAAATAAGCACCTGTTTAGTTAAGTGCGCAGGGACTGGTGTTCAATCTCTGGTACTACATATCGCGCCAGCCCTGACCTGGGTGTGCTGAGCCAATGACTGAATCTGGGTATGGTGGCGCACACTTGTAATCCCAGTGCTGGGGAGACCGAAAACAGGAGGACCACTATGAGTTCAAGCTGCGTAGTGAGACCCATAACAAATACAGAAACTATGGTCAACTTTTTAATCAAATCATACTAATTAAGAATACAGGGGC
>NW_004524627.1:11712511-11739772 GCF_000260255.1 Octodon degus
AACGATACACCATTTCATGTTTACTGGACAACCAAAAAAAAAAAAAAAAAGCATAAAATTAAGCGCTCATACAGATGTGGAACAACTGAAAAAGCTGAAAAATATCCCAAAAGACACTACAACATCACTACATGATATAAACCCCATAGAAACTCTTCAATGTATGCATTATGAGATATATACAAGTAGTTTCTTAATATTACTACCTTATAATTACAAAAAACGTAAAAGCAACCCAAGTGTTCATTAAAAGAATAAACTATGAGCTATAACAATTATTCCTCAACAACAAGGATAAATGAACTACAATCTTTTTTTTTTTTAATGTATTTGGTATGGGTTCTCACTATGCTGCTCAGACCCAGTGATCCTCCTGTTTTCAGCCTCCTCAGCGCTGGGATTACAGGTGTACGCCACCACACCCGGTCTCTGTGTCTAGCTCAACCTGTCCAGGGTTGGGGCCAGAGTGGCATGTGGTGCCTGGGATCAAACCCTGGTCCCTGTGATTGCCTAAGCAGGTGGTTAGTTTACTGAGTTATCTCACCAGTCTGAATGAAATAAAATCAAATAAATGAATTCAGGAATATACTGCATGAAAAAAATAAGAAAAAAACCCTTTTCTTTCATATTAAGAATTTACACAATTTTGAGGCAGTGGATTACTTCTGGAAGTAATCTGAGGATAGGATCAAAAAACACAGGTACTTTTTCAGGATGTTGATAATTTCTACTTTTTAAATTGTATACTCGATTAGTGGATTACTTCTTCCAAACCTGTTATTCATGTTACCTATTTCGTGTGTAAAATTATCTATTTTGAAAAATGTTTAGGGGCTGGGGAGATAGCTCGGCAGTCTAAGCACCTGCCTGGCAAGTGCAAGAGCCCGGGTTTGATCCCCGGTACCACATGCCGTGCTGGCCCAGTTCCGAGTGCACCACGCCAGCCACTGAAACCAAGCGTGATGGCACATGCCTGTAATTCCAGCACTCGGGAGGCTGAGACAGGAGGATCACTATGAATCTGAGCTGCACAGTGACATGCTATATCAAACAAATAAATAAATGATTAAAAATTTAAAAGTTTAAAAATGTTTAAAGGCAAAATAACACCCCCTCTTGATGCACTACCATTATATTTTGTGTTAATAACAATGTGATCCCCTGATATTTTGGCTCCCATCTCATTTATGCCCACTAGCATCAGTATAAGAACAAAGAACAAGGTAATAATTCTCCTTCAGAATTCAATTCACAGAGTATAAACACCAACAATTTCAACACCTCTTCAGTATCTATTTCATACTTTTACTTATCTTTCCATACAATATCACACTTCGCTTTGAGTTAGAGGTTCTCTCTACTTTTACCTGTGTTCATTCTAATTCCTTTCACCATCTCTCTGGTAGTCACTGAAGACTATCTGTGTTGCCAATCCAAATCTTAACAACATTCTTGGTGGCTTGAGTAACTCTTCAGTCTAGTTCAAAAGGCTGGTCAGGTGCAGACTGATGTTCTTTTTAAAATTTTGATGGTTCCCCCCCTTAAGTTGCAGTTTTATTTCAACCAAGACCAATTCTGTGCCAATCCTTTCATCCAAAAACAGTTACTGACGCATCATTCCAACTAGGATAAACTTTGGATGTTTTACATTGCCTTCAAAAACTATACACATTCAATATTTTGTATGAAATGGGTAGGTTTTTCTACTGAACACTGCTGTACTCTGTTCTCTATTTTGGGGAGTCTATCCATAGCAGCAAAACTCTTGAGAATTTCCCTAGATCGAATTTAAGACACTGAACAATTTCCCATTAACTGACAATTTGACAAATGACCTAGGCCTACAAAAATTACTGAATATCTCAACACCTTGATTTTATCCCATCTATCAAGTCCTTCTTATTTTTGAGAGACAGAGAGGGAGAAGGAGAGTTGAAAGAGAGGGAGAGAGGAAGAAGGAGAGGGAGAGGGAGGGAGGGTAAGAGAGAGAATGCAAGTTACATATCCTCATACTTCAACACCTCTGCCCTTCTGCTTCTATCTTGTTACTCTGGCAAAAAGTTAACCTAGGTTGTTTAGAAGTTTACTCTAAAAGTGGACATGTAAATGCTTTGACTGAAAAAAAAAAAACCCTAATTTCCATTATAAGTATTACAAATTCTAGGTCTTTAACCTCAATTATGTTCTCAATGTTTGCTGTTTGGAAATCTTTTGAAGCTTCCCTCATCCTCAAGCATTCTTTTATCCAATCAAAATGACAGTGAAAGAGGTGACTAGCTACCTGTGCTCTGACTTTAATATCCTCATTAACTGTCCCCTATCATTTTTTCCTTATCATGAACATACTACAGTTTGTTTTTGTTTTTAAGCAAACTCTTCCTCTAACTACATTCTCTTCTGACTACTGTTCTCCTTAGCCAATATTCTTTAAACAGTAGTCAACATTGCTTTGACTTCCATCCTTTGTTTTGTTTGAGTCAGTCTCATGTAGCCCAGGCTGGCCTGGAACTCAATGCAATCTTCCAGCCTCAACCTCCCAAGAGCTGAGATAACACAAGCATGCACCAGCACACCTGGAGATTTCCATTCACTTAGCATCCCCATCCAAAAATGCTACTGATGCTACTCTTACCAAGATCAACACCTTTCTACTCATAGAACACAATCCCTAGGCAGGTCACAATCTCTGCAGAACTCTGTTCAAATCCACCTGTACCTTCTTCTCTCTGTACCACAGCATACTCTTGATTTTTCTGTTTGTTTGTTTTGCCTTCCTCTTCTGCCTATCCATGCTGTTTCTTCGATTCTGTCTACAGCCCAGGGGCCCACACATCTTTTCGCATTTTTTCCCTCTAAATCCTTAAACACACACACACACACACTATATATATATATATATATATATATATATATATATATATATATATGACTTCAATTACTTACCAACACCCACACCATCTAGGTGTTTCCTGATGAATTCTGAAATGTGCAATGATATATAACTTTCTAGTCAGATTACAAGCAAAATACATGCATTATCAGGAAACTAGTTTATCTTTAAATATACAGAAATACTTGTATCTACCTGGTGGTGAAATGGTTATATATATATATATTCCTGTATACAGTTAATCAATACATTGAAGTAGGAGAAGCACTTTTTTGTTAGAACTGTCATGAGATGTAATTCACCATACAATTCACCTATTTAAAGTTTATGATTCAATTATTTTTAGTATGTTCACTGAGTTGTATAGCTATCAAGACTAATCTTAAAACATTTCCATCATTATTACATAAAGAGACCTTGTACCTTTTAGCAGTCACTCCTTATTCTACCCATCCCCCTCCCGTCTCATGCAACAAATCATCTGTTTCTACACTTTTACCAATGTGGACAAAAAAAATTCAGATATCAGACTTAAATCACTCCTTCAAATGTAGCTTCCTTTAGCCAGCATCCTTTAAATAAACTGCTGCGTTTTTAAGTAAATAGATATTTGGCTTATTCTTCAAGTCCAACAACTTTGGGGATTTAAGTAGCTTAAATTTTAAGTCCACATCTCTCTCCTGAGTTAAAGTACTTCTTGGAACACTCCCCAGAAATCCGAACAAGTATCTTACAATGCTCAAATCTGAGTTAATCATTTTCCTCACTGCTCTTGCTTTATGTACTGTTTTTACCCTATAAACAAGTAACAGCTTTCTCTCAGAATTAAGTATTTTTTGAGAATTGAAACAAACATGAATAAACACACCTTTCACCATCTATGCTATAAAATAGGTAGTCACCAATGTTTGTTTCCTTCTTCTGTTTACAGGTTATAATCAGAATTTCCAACAGCTATCCCCTATCCATGGTGTGGATTTATTTTTCATTGTTAGCAAACTATACTGGTCTAGTCGTATATATTTTCTTCCTTATGTCTTTTATCCCTTCTTAAAATGACTTATATTAAAATAGCTATTTTAAGGCCAGGTGTGGTGGTACAGCAATTGGGAGACTGAGGTAGGAAGATCACTGCAAGTTCAAGGCTATCTTGGGCTACAAAGTGAGTTCAAGGCCAGCCTAAACAGTATAGTGAAACTCTTTCAAAAAGACCCCTCAGCAAAAATACTTATTTTAGTCTCTGATATCTCTACTACTGACTTACTGATGTTTTTGCTGTCTGCACACCACTTGTAGTAGATTTACATATTTTCTTGTTTTATGAATCTAAAGTATACTTCTCAGTTCTTATGAGCCTGTTCAAAATTTGAAACATCTTTTTCTCTTTGTAAGAGTAATTACCTCAAAAAAGCTAACGATCTAAAATCTAAATACCAGAATATGTAACATTGTGAATACATTACCATTCTTACATATTCACCTAATATTCTAAATGCAGTTATATACCATATAACATTGACAATGGACTATACATAGGTATGATGTTGGTTCCCTAGGTTATGATGGAATTCAGAAATCCTATGAGCTGGTATAGTTGTAGCCATCATGACAGCAATGTCACAGTGCAATGCATACTCAGGCTGGTGGTGATGCTGGAGTAAACAATCTACTGCCTGGCAGTAATACAGAAAAGTATATACAGTACCATAATAATGTAAAGAACAGCTATAACCTTAATAGGCTATACTTTTATCATTTTAGCATGTACTCCTACCTACAGAAAATTTTACTGTCAAAGAGTATTCAGTGTACACCAGCAGCAGCCTCACTTATCGTGTTACTGTGTCCTCTGCACTGCCACTAGCTACACCATCTAAATTTGTGTCAGCAGACTGTATCACTCACAGAATGACAAAATTAGCTAATAACATACTTCTTAAAATGTGTCTTTGTGGTTAGGCAACATATGACTGTATATTATATGTATTAACTTATATTAAATTTAATTATAAATTATATTACATATTTCATTTGGAAATAAAAAATGTATCAGGGAATAAAGGAATTTAATAATAAAGTATATTTTTAAAAACCTGAAACATCCCTGGTACCACCAAAAAAACAAAACAAAACATATCAATGCTTTTAGTTAGTTCTGGTACTTCATGTTTTTCTAGAAATTTTCTCATTTCATCCAGATTATTAAATTTGCTTGCTTACAGTTGTTTATGCTATTCCCTTACAATTGCTCCATTTTGTAAGTTGGTAATACTGTCATTTTTCACTCTTTATTTTAGTAAATTAAGTCTTTTTTATCATTAGTCTACTAAAATTTATCAATTTAGTTGACATTTTTCAAAGAACCAACTTTTTATTTCATTGATTTTTCTCTACTGCTTCCTATTTGCTACTTTATTTGCTTCCTTTCTAATCTTTACTTACTTCCACTTAAGTTTAGTTTTTGCTTCTGTACCTAATTTGTTAAAGTGGACAGTTATAGATTTGTAAACTTTCTTTTTAATTTAGGTATTACAACTATATATTTTCCTGAACATTACCTTAGCCAATTACAGTAGATGTTATGTTTTCATTTATATTAATCATAAAGTGTTTTCTGTTATCTACTGCTATTTAGTTTATTCACTGGCTTATTAAGAATATGTTGGTTAATGTCCATATTATTTATAAGACTGTCAAATTTATTTCTCTTACTGATTTCTAATTTCATTGCACTGTCCACAGGGAACAGTTAATTTTTATGTTTTTCATTTATTAAGATTTTTCTATGATATAACACAGAATATTCCATGATGACTAAGAAAAATAAGTTATCTAGTTAGTAGTAATACATGCCTCAAATCACAGCACTCTTGGAGGCTGAGGGAAGAAGACTTCAAGTCCAACCCCAGCATTAGCAACAGATGAAGATGATGTCCCAAAACTAAAAAAGGAAAAAGACTGAGGATGCAGCTCAGCATGAAGGCCTAGAGTCAAACTGCTAGATCCGCCCCCAACATACATACACACAAGAAAAGGAAAAGAGTATTTTGATTTTACTGGGTGGCATAGTCCAATCTTCAAAGAAGGAACAAGGAACATTTGCATAAGCTGATTCCAAGACTTATTATAAAGCTAAAGCAAAAAGACAATGCAGTAATGCCATAAGGATAGCCATACAAATATGTAAGGTTAAATAAAGTTCAGAAATACAGGGGCCGGGGAGATGGCTCAGTGGAATAAGTGCTTCCCTGGCAAGTGCAAGGGCCTAAGTTCATCCCTGATTCCACCAAAAAAAAAGAAAAAGAAAAAGAAAAAAAAAGTCCTTTCAGAAATGGAATCACACATAAATGATTAAAATAAATTTTTTAAAAATGCTAAGATAATTTAGTAGGTGCCAGATGAAAACCAAGCCTTGTTATAGTATATGCAAATATTAATTCAAAATGAATCATAGACCTAAAAGAGAAAGGTAAAAAGAACAAATTCTAGACTGAGATATAGGAGAAAAATATTAGCATAACATAAACATAACAGGAGTAATTACTTTCTTAGAACACAGAAAATACAAACGTAAAATCAAAATTGGTAAACTGTACTTTGAAAGTGAAAAGGTTTGGGCTTTCCTGGCATATTTAAGAATTTGGCAGACTCTGGGCAGCTTGCAGAACTCTGGTAAGCTATGACCTTCCTTAGCTCCCTGTGCACAGGCATGGAGTTTCTGGTGGTGCTGGTCCAAACTTTTAAGAACTTAGGAGGACTCTGAGTGGCCTGCAATACACAGGAGAGCTGCAGGCTGTGGGTCCAGTACAAGCATGTGAAGAGCTTTCCTGGAGGCATGTAAAAACTGTGGCAGACCCTGGGTGGCCTGGCAGGCTCTGTCTAGGTGATTACTGGGAGATTAAAAAATGCCAAAAAGTAGGAGGAAAAGGCAATCTCTCTCCTCTAGCCCACTCAGAGCAAATCCACTAGACAAAGACATACATGAACTTGGAAATCACACACCTGAGATCTCTGAAATGATAGCAATTGAAGTAAACAAACAAGTCCATCAAGTTATAGAAGAAACAAGAGTAGAAATAATCTCTCAGGTTCAAAAATAAAGGAAACCAATCCTGAAAGAATTGGTAAGTACAACTAAAAAAGACACAGAAAAACATTGGAGAATAGAAAAATGATGGAAACACTAAATAAACAACACAGAAGGAATTAGAATGCATGAAAATAGATTCAAACACATATCCAGGAAATTAAGAACTCCTTTGAAAGCTGGCAAAACCAATTGAATGAAACTGTAGACCTTCAGATCTCCAAAACAGTATTGCAGTTAATGAACATGAAGTAAAAGATCTCCTAAGACAAGGAACCAGGAAATAACAATTCAGCAGCTATAAGACAATGCAACGAAAAATAACATAAGAATAATAGGTGTCAGGGCCAGCTAGATAGATAGCTCAGCAGTCTAAAACACCTGCTTAGGCAAGCTTAGGCAAATGAGCAGGGACCTCATTTCCATCCCCACACCCAGGGTGGGCTAAGCCGGCCACAAAAAAAAATAAAGAAAGAATAATAGGTGTCAATGAAGCAGCAGGAGACAGCACTAATGACATAAAAAGTCTGTTTGCAGAAGTACTAGCTGAAAATTTTCTAAACATGAGAAAAAAAATGACATACAGATAAGTGAGGTATACAGAACTCCACACAGCCATAATCATAATAAATCTATACCCAGATACATACTAATCAAGATTGCAGAAATTGAGCAAAAGAATAGAATGTTAAAAGCTGCCAGAGCTTATTTACCCACTTCCCTCCCCTCCCCCGAAAGCGCTGCTCCAGCTGCACCTGCTCACTCTGAGCTCCCAGCTCCTGTAAGTTTACGCAGCTGCCACCTCCCTCAGCCACCATCATGATTATCTACCAGGACTTCATCAGCCACGATAATGAGATGTTCTCCAACATTTACAAGATCCGAGAGATCGCTATGCCTGGAGGTGGAGGGCAAGATGGTCAGTAGAACAGAGGATAACACTAACGACTCACTTATTGGTGGCAATGCCCTTGCTGAAGGCCCAGAGGGCAAAGGCATAGAAAGCACAACAGTCACTGGTGTAGATGTTGTAATGAACCATCACTTGCAGGAAACCAGCTTCACAAAAGATGCCTACAAGAAGTACATCAAAGATTATATGAAATCAATCAAAGGCAAACTTGAAGAACAAAGACCAGATAGAGTAACACCATTTATGACGGGTGCTGCAGAGCAAATCAAGAACATCCTTGCTAACTTCAAAAACTATCAGTTCTTTATTGGTACAAACATGAATCCAGATGGCATGGTTGCTCTCCTGGACTACCGTGAGGATGGTGTGACCTCATTTATGATTTTCTTTTAGAGTGGTTTAGAAATGGAAAAATGTTAATGGATTTGATGGTAATGATAAGTGATAACTTATCATAACTAGCTGCTGCTTGTCATCTACACAATACCAGGATTTTAGACAAATGGGACTGATGTCATCTTGAACACTTCGTTTATTTTGACTGTGATTTATTTGGAGTGGAGGTATTGTTTTTTAGGGAGGGGGAACCACGTTGTGTAGGTTGTATAAAAATAAAGTGCATTTGAAAGAATGCCTCTTAGTTTAATATATATCTAAACCAAGTCCATTGGTAGTGTTCATGGAGAAGATAGAACCTAGTCAGAGACCACTGCCAAAAAACATGACTGTCTTCAAATAACTTCTTCAGTGGAACTACTTCTGAGACTGGAATATAAAACAAGAATCAAAATTTTAATTCTGAGTTGCAGAGAAGGGAAAGAGACTATGTTCATAGCAGTGCCAACATCTGAAGTGAAGCCTTACATATTTCATCACTTACAATGGAAGTAGTTAACCCTGGAAGAGATTACCGAAAGAATAAAAAGTCTTAACTCAGTTGGAAAAAAAAAGCAGCTGCTAGAGAGAAAACAACAAAAAAACCCAGATCACCTACAATAGAAAGCCCATCAAAATCAAGGCAGATTTCTCAACACAAACCACCAAATCAGAAAAGCTCAGAGTACAGTATTTCAGGTCCTGAAAGAAAATAACTTCCAACCCAGAGTGATGTACCTTGCAAAACTATCAAATTCAATGGGGAAATAAGATCCTTCCATGACAAAGGACAAGTGAAGAAATTCATCACCACCAAATGAACCCTACAAAGAGTAATGACAGATATTCTAGAAAGAGACAGAAGTGATCATACCTTCAAGAACAGAAAAAACAACTAAACAGAATAAGTAATTAAAAAGAGGGAAAATTATAGAACCTATAACAGGAAAACAACATGAAAAAGAAAAGACAATATGTTATCAATAATAAACATCAATGTAAAGGGCCCCAATTCACCCACCAAAAGAAACAGACTAGCAGAGTAGATTAAGAAACAAAATCCAACAATATGCTGCATACAACAAACACATCTGACTCAAAAAGAAATTCACAGACTATAAATCAAAGGATGGAAAACAATCCTCCATGCTGCAAGATATCAGAAGAAAGCAGGAGTAGCAATCCTGGCTACTGACAATATCAACTTCAAATCAAATATCAAAGAGATAAAGAAGGTCACTACATACTCGCTAAAGGACAACTGCAAGAGGAAGAGATAATATTTATACATACACATGCACCCAATGTAGAAGCACCCACCCAAATAAGGCCAATTTTAACAGACAGGAAAAAATCAAATGAGAAATAACACAATAGTAATGGGGGACTTTAACATGCCACTGTCACAGAGACAGATCAAGTAGGCAAAAAAATCAGAAAAGAAAGAACTAAACCAAACTAGTGAAGAAATTAACTCAGTGTTCTACAGAGTAGTTCACCCAGAAACAACAGAACACACATTCTGCTCAGCTGCACATGGGACACTCTTCAAAACAGACCATACACTAGCACAGAAAACACTCTTAAGTAAATGAAAAGCAACTGAAATTATCCCATGCATACTATCTGATCACAGTGCAATAAAACAGGAAATTATTGACAAAAGAAACTATAAAAACACCACAAACACATGGAAATTAAATAACAACCTCCTAAACAACCAGTGGGTCACAGATGAAATTTTAAAAAATATTTAAAATCAAACGAAAATGCAGATACAACTTATTGAAACCTGTGGGATGCAATGAAAGCTGTCTTAAAGGAAAATTTAGTGGTAAATATGCACAATACGAAAACAGAGTAAGCCCAAAGAAATGATCTTATGCTGCACCTCAAGCTACTAAAAAAAAGAGCAACTCAAGCCCACAGACCAAAGAAGGCAGGAAATTATAAAAATTAGAACAGATACCACGTCTGCATCTTGTACTATGAATAACTACTACGAAGACAATAATATGCAATGTATTAATTATTGTAACTGTCCTACTAACCTGTTTTGAAACTGTCTCATTGCTATTTCTTTCTCAATAAAATTAATTTTAAAAGGGGGGCTTACTGTTTGTATTATAAGAATTAAATTTTCTCTATATTAAAAAAAGAACAGAAATTAATACATAGGAGACAAAGAAAATACAAAGGATAAATGAATCAAAGAGTTGTATCTTGGAAAGAATAAATAAAAGTGATAAATCACCAGCCAAACTAATAAAAAAAAGGAAAGAAAAAACCCAAGTTCATGAAATAAAGAATGAAAAGGGTGAAATCACTACAGACCCTAGAGAAATTCAGATCATCAATACTTACTTCCAAAATATTTACTCGCACAGGATGGAAAACATAGAGGAAATGGGCAGTTTCCTACATATGTATGATATGCCAAAGCTGTGTCAAGAAGGTATACAAACTCTGAATAACCCAATAACGAGAAACGAAAAAAAAAAAAATGTAATAAAAAGCCTACCAACATGCAAAGTCCATGTCCCGATAGATTCACAGCAGAATTCAACAAGAAATTTAGAGATTTAATGCCAACTTTTCTCAAACTCTTCAAAGAAAGAGTTGCTTCAAAGGGAAGCAATTCTCTCACTCATTACCACAGGCAAGAATTAGTTTCCAGAGAACGAGCCAATTAAAAAAGAGAAGCATAGGTAAATCTCTCTAATTAATATAGATGAAAAAATCCTCAGTAAAATACTAGCAAACACAACACAGCAAATCAAGAAGATTATACATCATGACCAAGTGGGATTCATTCCAGGAATGCAGGGATGGCTCAATACACACAAATCCATAACTGTAATAAACCACATAAATAGAACCAAGAACAAAAACCACATGATCATCTCAATGCAGAAAAAGCTTTTGAACAAAGTCTAACATTCATTCATGATCAAAACCCCACATAAAATTGCAATAGATGGTCTATATTTCAACCTGATAAAAGCCATGTATAAGAAACGAAGAGCCAACATCATACTAAATAGGCAAAAACTAAAGGCCATCACTTTAAAATCAGGAACAAGACAAGGATGTCCATTGTCTCCACTTCTATTCACTATAGTTTTGGAAACTTTAGCCAGAGTAATTACACAAGAGAGAAATAAAAGGAATAAGGACTGGAAAAGAAGTGAAATTATCATTATTTGCCCTGATACTCTACATAGAGGACCCAAAACCCCAAGTGTCTTGTAGATTTAATCACCAAATTCAGCAATGCAGCAACATACAAAGTCAACACCCAAAAATCAGTAGCATTTTTGTACACAAACAATGAACACACAAGAGAAATGAGGAAAACCCATGCCTTTTACACTAACATCCAAAAAAATGAAATACTTTTGAGTAAGTTCATTCCCTTTTACCACTGTCTACTGCACCCTTCAGATTCCATTTTTCTCTTTCTGGTTCTCACACTAAGGAGACATGTCTATAATCCCAGCTTTCAGGAGGCTGAGGCAAGAGGATCGTAATGGGTTGATATCACCCAGTCATGATAGTGAATTTTAGGGCAGCTTGAATGAACTATTTAACAAGACTCTGTCTCAAACAAACAAATAAATGGACTGCCAACACGAAGTATTGGTGAAGATGTTGAATAACTAGAGTTTACATGGTGGGAAAACAAAACAGTAAAACTAACTACTTTGGAAAATAACTACAAAGTTTCTTATAAAATTAAATATACATCAAATGACCTAGCCACTCTACTCAGTATTTATCCTATAGAAAAATAACACATAAAAAGATTTGTAAACACATAATCACAAGCCAACATTTTGGCCCTAGCCTTCCAAGGTCAATTAAGACTCAGAACTTGTACTGTAATATCATGTAACTTGGTAGTGTCCCGAATTTTCTGATCAAGGAGATTATGGGGCCAAAGAGGAAAGTGATCGATGAAGTAGAGTGTGCCTAAGGAGAGTCACATGGAGAGAAAACATTCCCTCAGGCTTTCACAGAGAGCACATTGGCCAAGCAATGGCAGTGACTCATCCACATGGCTGACACTGGCAAAGGATCTATAATCTGAGGTACAGGATATCAGGATAAATCCTGAGTGGATTTCACTAACTATCAGATCCAAAAGCTACAACTCTTGTTGCATAGGTCCTGCTTTACCTTGGTCTTAACTATCCAGCAGAAGAGTATAAAAACGAAATATAAGAAATAAAACCATGCTGTTATGTTGAGCTGTAGGGGACTCAAGTTAACAATTTCTGACATTGCCAGTGAAGCGGAAGACCCGATACTATTATGGACTACTGGACTCTTTTAGAATATTTTGCTGAGTTTACACACCTATAATATTCAAATAACGGAACTTAACAAAAAAAAAAAGGGGATGCAGATGAATGTCCATTTTGTATCTGTGTATTCAAAGTGGCTGGGATAGATATATAGTTACATTCTCTTAATGAATAGAGCGATGTGTTGTAATGGTGTTTGTAAATAGAGTATCATGTCTGCATCTTGCACAGCAATTAACCACTAGGAAGAATGTATGCAATGTGTTAATTACTGAAACTGTCCTACCAATTTGGTTTGAAACTGTCTCATTGCTATTTGTTTCTCAATAAAATTATGGAAAAAACCCCCACATAATCACATAGGTTTACTCATAAATGATAAACTAAAAACAAATACTGAATAATAGATGGCAGATAAAAATCTGTAGTATAGGGCTGAGGAAATAGCTCAGTGACATAAATGCCTGAATAGAGATTGAAAAAGAATGAGCTCCAAGTACACGAAACACTAATGTAATGTTACATTTTTTAAAAATACTCAACGTAAAGGAACATGTATTATAATACTTTTATAAAATTCTGGAAAAAGCAAACATCTATAATGACAAAAACGCAGATTAATAGTTGCCTGTGGCTGGAAGAAGAGAAAGTTACTACAAAAGGACATGCAGAAACATTTTGGAATGATAAAAATATTCAACATCTTGATTTTAATGGTGATTAAAAGGAGTAATCACTTGTCAAACTCAAGAAACATTTACAAGTTGTTAGCTCTATAAAAATATTCATTATTCTACTGGAAAGTATCCAATTATTTAAAATCTTCCTAAATTATTATGCCTCAACGATAAATTTTAATTTAGAAAATATATTAAATTTTATGATATATAATTACCAATATCAAACTATTGTTCCATTAATACTATATTGTATACTTCAAGCTGTGTTATCATTGTGGCAATTCATAAAACCCATAATTAAAAAAATTTTGAACAGTCAAGTAACAAGCCTTCAGGAGTATTATAAATGAATGTACCATAATGTTTACATAACACCTATTTTACTTCTGTATTTGTTCATGTTCTAATGATAATCAGGAACAAACAGTGATTTTATTTACCATACTATTAATAAAGCCAAACTAACAATGAAGGTGTAGTAGGCAGAAGAACTGAAGAACAGAAAGCTGCTGAACATTTCCTGAAGATCCCTCAAACAACTCTAGATACTAAATATTTTCTTTCATATAAAAAAAAATAAAAGGAACCATACTCCAAATGTCAACAGTACCTGTACTACTCATCTCTCAGCATCATCTTAGTTCCTTTTCCTGATAAATATAATCATGGGGGAGGGTAATAATTTCAAGCTACATGAGTGCTAGTCCCAAGATTCTACAGACATATCTTGAATTTAATATAGTACTTGGCAACAATTGCAATTAGTAATTAAACTAAAATACTGCTTGCGATTCTTTTTCAAGTTCTGACCTAAACAGAAACTATTTACTATGCAGCACATTAAGATAAAGGGGTAAGACTGCATGGGCTCCACCACTCAAACCCACCCTCCAGAAGGCACAACAGACTGAAAACAAGTTTCTCACACTAATTCTTGGGATCACCAAGACAAACTAAAGAGGAGTTCACCTACATGCTGTGTACTGTTCCCAGCAAACTAACATATGGGAAAAAAAAAAAAAAAAAAAAAAAGATCTGGGTGCCGGGGAGATGGCTCAGTGGAAAAAGTGCTTCTCTGGCAAGTGCAAGGGCATGAGTTCAATCCCCAGTTCTGCCAAAACAAAACAACAAAAACAAACAAACAAACAAAAAAAACCAACAAAAAACTATCTCTGCTGTTCCAATCTATATATACCCTAGCCTAGCCAAGTAACTTCAAGTCCCAATCCATGCCATCTTCATTATGAAGCCAACCCTAATCTTGGAGACTGATTCACATCTGCCCTACTATGTTTAAACCTTCATTTTCATTAAAATATATATCCCATTTTACAGTTACTGATGGCTGTATTATTTACATTATTAGATTAAATGCCCCGTGAATGCAAGAATCTTATTTCATTCATGTTTATTTCCCTCTGCTCCACAGTACTGGAAAAAGGTAGTTTGCACAATACATGTTTGTTCAATGTGAACCTGGGGTGAATCATTTTCAAGGACAATGCTGTTTGCACTACACTACAATCATCCTCTATACCACATACTTTTTCCCCTGTACTTCAAAATTGGATTCATTTGGCTCTAAATATCTCAACTCTCCCACTTTTTCAATTTTGAAAAGCTCAAAAGAATACAGAAAATTAGACTTAGGTCCACAAGATTCAGAAAACAAAAGCAAATTTCTAGCCATTGTAGAACTTCAGCATCTAAGAACCAATTTCTATATTATGAGCAAAAATAATATGCTCAGAACTCAACATAGAAAGACCGTACTGTTGTTACTAAGCATAGCGCCCCATGGTAAGTATAAATTGCTCAAAGGAGTAAAGAAGCATTTTCAAACGATCTTCTGCTTAAGGAATTCAGTCAGTAAGAATTTATTCTCACATACAGGAGTAAATTTACATTTCCAGCATGAAATAGGAATTATGAGATTATAAAATTCCTACTTAAGATTTGTGAATATATCTGAATGCTAAAATTTTCTTATCACTTATTTTCATCTTCCTTCTAAAAATATGCAATTTTTAAATAATAGAGCGAACAAAAATATAGTAAGTAAATACTTAACTACCAATGGATTATTACACTAATAAATGTTACACAAGTACTACTTCCAAAATATGCCAAGAATGACAGGCATTATAACATACACTGGGAATCCCAGGTATTTTTGAGGCCTGAGACAAGAGGCTCACCATGAATTTGAGGCCAACCTGGGCTACGCAGGTATTTCAAGGCCAGCCTGAACTGCAAAGGAAAACCTTGTTTTTAAAAACAAACAAAATAGAACTATTCAATGAAAATATACTTCAATCTTCTTCCTGACCCTTGTTTAAAATACTAGATACCTAAATTAAAATTAAAATGGATCAAAAATCTAAATATTAAAATAAAATTTATTTATTTATTTGTATTTTTTAGTAAGGGTTTATAGGGTCTCACAATGTAGACAGGACTCATAGTGATCTACCTGTGTTCATCCTCTCAAAGAGTTGGGATTACAGGTGTGCGACACAAAGCCCAGTCTCAATCGCTGTCTCAGCATGCCCTGGAGGGCAGGGCCGGCACAGCACACGGAAGATCAAACCCTGGCCACTGCATCTGTCTAAACAGGCACTTTAATCTGCTGAACTATTTGGCTGGCCCTAAATATTAAAACAAAAACAGTAAATATGCTAGAAAATAGAATAGAACTGGTGAAGACAAAGACTTTCTGAACAAAATCTCAATTGCACAAGAATTATCACAAGGAATCAAAACCTAGGATATTATCCTATTAAAAAGCGTCTGGGCCAAATTGCTCAGGGGATTAAATCACCTGCTTAGGCAGACACAGGGGCCAGAGTTCGATCCTCTGGCCGTGCCAGCCTTGCCCCTGGGGCAAGCTGAGACAGCGAATGAGACTGGGTATGGTGGTACACACCTGTAATCCCAGCCCTTGGGAGGCTGTAAACAGGAGGATCACTACAAGTCCAATCTATGCAGTGAGATCCTGCACACCCTGTACACTCTGTCCTAAATACAAAAATTACAAAAAATAAAATGCTTCTGCATAGCAAGATACTACCAACAGAGTGAAGAGACAACCCACAGTGTGGGGAAAAAAATGTCACCAGCTGTTCCTCATACAGATTACTACCTAAAATATATAAAGGGGGGGAAAAAAAGACCCTCCAAGTATAAAGACCCAATCAAAAAATGGATATCTGAAATGAAGACACTTCTCAGATGAAGAAATAGATACAGTAAATAATTATATGAAAAAGTGTTTAGCACCACTGGTCATTTAAGAGGTGAAAATTAAAACAATGCCAAGATTCCATCATACTTCAGAAAAAGTAGCTATTACCAAGATACCAAACAATAACGGGTTCTAGGGAGATGGCTCAGTAGAATAAGTGCTTCCCTGGCAAGCACAAGGGCCTGAGTTCAATCCCCAGTTCTGCCAAAAAACAAAACAAAACAAACAAACAAACAAAAACAACAAACTTGGCTTCATTTTGGGGCTGGGGAAATGGCTTAGTGGAATAAGCACTACCTTGGCAAGCACAAGGGCCTGAGTTCAATCCTGGTCCTGCCAGGAAAAAAAAAAAAAATTGGCATTTGGCAGGGTTGTGGGGAAACAGAAATTCTTATCCACTGTTGGTGGGAGTATAGACTGGTGCAATCACTATGAAAAATCATAGTTCCTAAAAAAGCAAGGACTAGAGGTCCCATTCAACTCACAGCAATATATGCACACCCATGTTTATAGCAGCAGTTTTAATAGCTAAATTTTGGAAACAACCCAAATGCCCATCAACCAATGAATGGATAAAGAAGATACGATATAATGGAATACTACTCATTTATCCATAAAAAGGGATAAACTTGCTAGGTAAATGGATGCATACTCTATGTGAAATGAATAGTAAATTATTTTACTATTAATTAATAGTAAAGTGGAAGTGTAAATAAGGACAAAAATGTGTAACAGACATTATGAAATAGAAAGTGTTCAGACAGGAGAAGAGCTAGGAAGCATGACAGTGACAAGCCATACAGTTATATGTAGAAGATGGGTAAGGCAATGATCCTGAGAATCTCCAGAAGATTTTTGAATTTAGCAGTTAACTGGAAAGATTCTCACCCTGACTAACTATATATACTGACACCTGCACTGAACTAAGCAACTGCACTGAAGATGGCAATTTGTAATAATAGGTTCATGCTTGGAGAGCCTGTCATTCTGGTCTTCTGAATACAGGCTGCTTGTCATGACATGCCAGTTCCTGCTGCGCTGTCTCTCAGGTAGATGATTGTTCAAAAAGAAGGGGGTGGTGAATGAAGCCAAGAGATAAGAAAAGGAATGTTGTGGGACTGTTCTGCTTCAAGGTTGTATATGGTTAGATTTTTGGACTTATGTGTAAACATAAGAATTATATAATTTGTTATGCCTATTTTTAAACTATATTCTAACTTTTAAATGTTTTTTTCATCATATTCTGTAGGGACTTAAAGTTCAACATATCAATACTTGATGAAAAATACCTGTTCCATGTTATACCTAAGATGTTTGATATTCAGACAGATAGGTTAAGCTTAACAGCCTAAGTTGTATGGTAATAACAATAAGCTTGTCTTCTGGAGGGTTAACAACGTAAGTTTGCAGACCAAAATTAGAGAAAAAGGAGGGTTGCAAAGAAAGCCAATATTTTGGCCCTAGCCTTCCAAGGTCAATTAAGACTCAGGACATATGAGAACCTGTACTGTAACGTCATGTAACTTGGTAGTATCCCAAATTTTCTGATCAAGGAGATTATGGCGCCAAAGAGGAAAGTGATCGGTGATGTAGAGTGTGCCTTAGGAGAGTCACATGGAGAGAAAACACTCTCTCAGGCTTTCACAGAGAGCACATTGGCCAAGCAATGGCCATGACTCATCCATATGGCTGACACTGGCAAAGGATCTACAATCCGAGGTACAGGATCTCAGGATAAATCCTGAGGGGATTTCACTGACCTTATCAGACCCAAAAACTACAATTCTTGTTGCATAGGTCCTGCTTTACCTTGGTCTTAACTATCCAGCAGAAGAGTATAAAAACGAAATATAAGAAATAAAACCATGCTGTTACGTTGAGCTGTAGGGGACTCAGGTCAACAATTTCTGTCATTGCCAGTGAAGCGGAAGACCCGATACTATTATGGACTACTGGACTCTTTTAGAATATTTTGCTGAGTTTACACACCTATAATATTCAAATAACGGAACTTAACAAAAAAAAAAAGGGGATGCAGATGAATGTCCATTTTGTATCTGTGTATTCAAAATGGTTAGGATAGACATATAGTTACATTCTCTTAATGAATAGAGTGATTTGTTCTAATGGTGTTTGTAAATAGGATATCATGTCCACATCTTGTACAGCAATTAACCGCTAGGAAGAATGTATGCAATGTGTTAGTTATTGAAACTGTCCTACCAATTTGGTTTGAAACTGTCTCACTGCTATTTGTTTCTCAATAAAATTATGGAAAAAAGAAAGAAAGAAAGTGTTCAAATGGGAAGAGAAACTGGGAAGAGGAAAGGAAAGAAGGGAAAAAGAAAAAATGGAAACAATGCTTTTTGTAAGTAAGAGGAAAGTGGATGATGGGATGGTAGGAGAATGGGAAAAACATTATATCATGTACAGGTACAATTTCCCTATGATGTATGTGATCATTACACATTCTTAATATGTATAAATAAACTTAATTAAAAATAAAAACCACTGGGCATGTGGCACATGCCTGTAACCCCAGCACTCTGGAGGCTGAGGCAGGAGGATCATTGCAAGTTCAAGACGAGATGGGCTATAAAGTGAGTTCAAGGCCAGCCTGAACTGCATAGAAAGATTTTTGTCTCAAAAAGAAAAAAAAAAAAAATTGAATAAACTAGGTGCCACAGTTAACTAAAACCATTTCACAAAATTGAAGATTCAGCTAATATAGCCATACCTCTCAGTCTACGTAATTCCTTTGAAGATTTATATGTTCTCAGAGGTTTAAATGTTGAGATGAATATATAGCTTTTATCTAATTATTTTAATGCTGGTCCAGCTGCCTTCATAGTCAACTCAGCTTTCGCCTCCTCAGTCTAACATCATAAAGGAAAAGTGTTTACCTTAATATCCTCTGTAAACATAACAAAAATATCCAAAAAGAGTTGACTTTCTATCTGTTTTGTGATTCTGATACCCCCAATTGCAAGAGTATGCACTGTTTTGATAGAGGAGCAATCAGCAGCACAAATTTACAATGGTCTCATTTTGTCCCTCTACCATCCTAACGCTTCTTCTACACAGATCTGATAAGAAAACTTGAAGTTTCTGAAGTCAACTGGAGTAACACATCAGACTATTATGGAGACACAAAGTAATAGTTTTCCAATAATGTATTCATTAATCTAATGAATAGTATGCATTAGTCATTTCCACGAAACAAATCACTATCTGCAATGAAGAAATCTTTTTTTCCATAAAGTCCACTCATTCTGTAATGATTACTATAATCTCTGGAAGTTAAAAATTAATCACAAAATATCAAGGACCTAAGACTATTAATCTGTTGAGAAAAAATTAAAAATGTTTCTCCTATATTACATCCCACCTACAAATAACTCACCTATATATATTTTTATCTATAAGTTATGTAGTAGATACTTGAGGAAAGATACTTCGAGGAATGCAAACAGGATCTGTCTAGGAATGAGAGTCTCTTTTCAAATCACTTTGAGTCAATTTTATTTCCAGAGTTGTTGGAAACAAGAGACTCCAGGGTCTTCCCAATAACACTTGTTTGAAAAAATATAGTCTTGATAAAACACCAGTTAATGTGAAATACTACTTCAAAAGTGTATTGTAGAGAGCTGGCCTGATAGCTCAGTGGACTGAAGTGCCTGCTTAGGCAAAGTGCAGTGGCTGGGGTTCAATCCAAGGCAAGCTATGCTGGCCCTGCTCCCAGAGCGCGCTGAGATGGTGATTGAGACTGGGCATGGTGGTGCACGTCTATAATCCCAGGGCTTGGGAGGTTAGAAAACAGGAGAATCATTACAAGTCTGACCTAGGTAGTGAGACCCTGTAGACCCTGCAGACCCTGCCCTAAATACAAAAAACAAACAAAAAAACTGTATTGTAAAATGCACATTTAATTTATATGACAATTATTGTTTGGATTTTCAAGTGGATTAACAACCTTGAGAGTTTTCCTTCAAAAGAAAAAAAAAAAAAAAAAAAACACTGAGACTACAGTATATCTTACCTTTTATTAAGTACGTTAAAACACTGACAGATGAGACATATTGATAGATCATACTTCAAAATAATACATAAGCAGATACGGATACAAATGAAAAGGACTATCTATAAATTACAATGTTATACAACAGTAAACAGAGTTCAATATATGATTCTACTTTTATGCATGTTTAAAGGTTTCTAAATTGTAAGTATTAGGGCCGGCCAAATAGCTCAGCAGATTAAAGCACCTGCAAGCAGGAGCAGGGGCGGGGTTTGATCCCCACCCTGCCCCCGGGCACCCTGAGACAGCAATTGAGACTGGGTGTGGTGGCGCACAACAGTAATCCCAGCTCTTGGGAGGCTGTAAACAGGAGGATCACTAGGAGTCTGATCTAGCAGTGAGATCCTGAACACCCTGTAGAAACCTTCCCTGAAATTTAAAAAAAAAAAAAAAAAGTATTTCTTATTTTCTGCAACCTGAAAACCTGGCTACCAATTAGAGGAATGAGTATCATTATTTCTCTATGCTCTAAGGTTTCACATCTGTGGAAAAGAAAAGGGGAGTTGGAATTATTAAATTCCAACATTCCTGCTTGTTGTGATGGTTGTTTTTAAAAATAACTGAGTAACATTTGTACATCTTGAACTTAGTTTAGCAATCCTAACTATAATCCACAATGCTGGGGCCGGAGAGATGGTTCAATGAAATAAGTGCTTCCCTGGTGAGCACAAGGGCTGGAGTTGAATCCCTGGTTCTGCAAAAAAATTCCACAATGCTCATTCACAGCTACATTTGAGAAAAATCAACTAAAAAGTACTAATGCTACCAAAATAACGACACAGCACAAATAGTCCTCTGCTTATCACAAGATCACATCTCAATAAACCCACTATAAACTGAAAACGGTCTAAGTAAAAAATGAACATACCTAACTAGTGAACACCCAGATCTGACCAACGTGCACACACACACACACACACACACACACAGAGTAGTGATGGTGAACTTTTTAGAGCTTTCTAAGATAACAAAAATTATTGAAACTGTCCTACCAATTTGATTTGAAACTGTCTCATTGCTATTTGTTTCTCAATAAAATTAAGGAAAAAAAAAAAAAAGCCCACTGTGGTACAAGTGCCATAGGTTCCCATCAATGTACTAGATAAGATAGGTTATAAACCCTCACGATAACGTAGCCAAATACTGCTCAATTGGGTTATCACCATGCTACATATCTCTGGCTTCAAGAAAAGATACAGATTAAAAGTCTGTAACATATATTACTTTTGCACCACAGTAAAGTCAGAAAATTGTAAATTAAAAAAATTTAAGTGAAGGCTCTCTACTTAACCTCAGCTGGGCCCCACTTCTAGATAGGTTCTTTTTTGCATTCCTCAAAGTACCTTTCCTTCAAACATTGCCTCTCTTAGACCCTTCATTCTCTGAAGAAAACTCTGTCAAAGAAAAGAGAGATCACCAACCACTACTACCTGATTCTGTGAACAAATTTTATTGGAATAAAGCCACACCCAGTTGCTTGTCTTTCAGCAATGGCTTGGGTGAAGCTCAAGGTAGAGACAAGTAGTTGCAATACAGAGCATATGCTCCTAGCACAAGCCTAAAGTATTTAGGCTTTTAAGAAATATACTCCTTCACAGAAAAAGCTTTTCAGTCTTTGTTCTAGATAGTCAAATACACCAAATAAATCTTAGGATTTCAGAATTTATTATCTTGAGACTCAAACTATTTAAATTAGACTGAGCAACTTATTAAGTGTGCTTGGGCCTTTCCTGATTTGAACAATCAAAGTAACTCAGTTCCATGCAAACCAAGACAGCTGATCACCTCAGAGTTATGCTGCAACCAATAGCAACCAACTTCAGTTAATGGGGGAAGAGGAGTACAGAAAGGAGAATCTATTAAAAGCCTATAGGGCAAGTCACAAAGCAAAGAGAAAAGCTGAAAAATCAGATCTATGAAAATATGTGGATGAAACCAACTCCCACAAATCTAGATGTCAGGAATTAATGGATAGTTTCTTCGGATGAAGCAATTAGTTCCCAGTATCCTCTCATTCAAAGTTTAAGTGCCAGGGACAGAATCTGATTAGCCTTATTTGTGTTAGCCAGAGCAGGGTGAGGTACCTAATTATCGAAATGAAGCAGAAGCACCTAGATTAAAAATTTATCAAGAGACATCCAATGATAGAAAAAGAAACTACCAAAGGTCAAACTGGAATGCCGTTTGCAAAAGAGGGAATGTATAATCCTACCACTAGGGAGTCTGAGGCCAGTTTGGACTACATAGTGAGTTCAAGGCCATCTTGAACTATGTAGCAAGACCTGGTGTCAAAAAACAAAACAACAACAAAAACCCAGAAGGACTGGATGTAATGTCACCATATCAACTGTTGTATGCACAAGCCAGGCCTTTAGGCTCACAGAACCCATCACTGTTACTTATACTCTTTTTGACTTGACAATTTATCCTTCAAGACCTAGTTGAAGTATGACCAGCTGTGTAACCTTACTCAGTTTCCCTAGACGTCAGTCAGCTACTTCCTTTCTCAACATTTGACCATACTTTGCTAAATTATTTTCCTGTACTACTGAACTTATCACACTGAAAACTAAATATATGCTTAATAAGTACCAGTTAATTTCCAAGTACTGAACTTTCCCAGATGAGAAAAGAATTTCAATATTTATAATCTTTGGCACTTAATATCTGTCTATCACATAAATAACACTAAATAAATGTTTAATAGATCTGTTTTCTAATCAATAGGATACATGAATCACTAAATAAAAATTAGGAACAATGGGGTTATTAGGTAAACATGTTGATAGTATCAAAGAGAAGGTGGGAGGACTGAAAAGAGCGAGACAGCAAAAACTCTACTGCATAAACTTTATTTTTTTTGAGGCAGGGTCTTGCTATGTAGTTCAGACTGGCCTTGAACTCACTATGTACCCTAGGCTGACCTCAACTCATAGTGATTCTCCTGCCTCCGCCTCCCAAGTGCTGGGATCACAGGCATGCATCTTCATGATTAGCCACTGCATAAAAATTAAAAACAGAATTTCATCTAATCTAAGAACTTGAAGGCATCACTAAGAAAAGGAAAACCAACATGCATAATTACAATGGAGAGTCTCAAGACTCAATGAAATAATTAAGTTATATTCTGTTTAAGAGGGCAGAGAAATGTGCAGGACACTTTTGGAAATGCTGGTCTTTCAAAAGGAACGAAAATATGATACATAAGAAAATAAACTCTATAGCCCAGAAAACTTAACCATTCAGAATAATTACTTCTAAGAAAAACAGTGTGATTTTACCATGTAGTAACTATTGATGCAGCTAGCTGTAATTTTTTTTTTTTAATTAAGTACAGGGTCTACAGGGTCTCACTACACAGATCAGACTGGTAGTGATTCTGCTGTTTTCAGCCTCCCAAGGCACATGCCACAGTGTCCAGTCTCAATCACTGTCTCAGCATGCCCCAGGGGTGGGGTGGGCATGGCATGCGGGGGATCGAAGCCCAGTCCCTGTGTCTGCCTAAGCAGGTGCTTTAATCGGCTGAGCTATCTGGTCAGCCCATAACAAAATTTTTCTTAATAGCAAAACCACAAAAAGAGGATAGCCACAACCACCTTGTAGTTTTACTATTCCTTTAAGTCCAAGAAAAGAAGTTGAGACTTGGAAATACAGCCAAACCTTATGCTAACAAAACAAAAAGTCCACTCAGGAGTGGTATCAGTCATAGAAGAAGATCACAGACTCTGAAGCTAGATTTTTCTAGAAACACATTTTCTAGAATAACTCCTTTCCTGTATGCATAAAGGTCATCTTATTTTTTTTTCCTTTAAGTGTCACCTAGTATATGTCACATTTCACCTAAATAAAATTTCAGCAAGTGCACTAGCTTTCATGTTTATGACATCAAACTATTCTTTATTATTTGAATTCTCTGATCAATGTTATTACCACTATTGGGGTATATTCCTAAATAAATGGCATCTATTATTTTAAAGTTAACAATGCTTCACTGAAGCGAATCAAGCCATTAAATCTAATTTCCAGTTTTACACAAAATTCTACTGGTAGTGAGAAATAAGAACAAATTCAGAAATCTTATAATTAGGATACACTACTAAGTTAAGCCATATATAAGAAATTAATAATTCTGTTTTGAACCTCAAAATCAGAAAATTCATATAATGCAATTTAATGTAAGAAAATGGATTTGATCTGTTCAACAAATAGTATTTTTTTAAGTGGTGGAAAACACCAGCCAAAAGGAGGAAGTAATTCAAATGGAATGGATAAAATGTGATATATATGTACAATGGAATGTTACTTAATCTTAAGAGAAAAAAATTTAATACACATTACAACATAGATGAATCTTGAAAACATGGTACATAAAAAATAAGTTTTAAAAGGCTTGTGCCTTAATCCCTAATTCACTATGTATGAACCTTAATCTCCCAATATTTCACTTATTATAACAAAATATTTTTTGAATTTGATTTGGGAAACAGTAAGAAAAGACTGGAAAATAAATAGCTTCACTTCAAAAACAAACTTTGGTAAATAACTGCCCATTAGTACCTACTATGGATGTATTTATTCAAGGAATATTGTATTTGCTTTAGCCTCTGTACTAAGTAGTAGACAATGAAGATATTGGATCAAAAAGTTCACAAACTAATCCAAGCATGGTGGTGCACATCTGTAACCCCAGCACATGAGAGGCTGAGGCAGGACTGCCCTGAGTTCAAGGCCAGCTTGGTTTATATAGTGAGTTCAAGGCCAGCCTGAACTACATGTCTAAAATAAAAATAAAATAAAATGAAAACAGCTTACAATCTGGTAAAAACAAAAAAATATTACTAAAATACATTACCATAACTACAATGAAAAAGATACAGAGTTCTTTCAGAAACAAAGAAAGGTACCCAACTGATGTATTCAAAAAGGAATTGGAATTGGAATTAGCCAGGTGACAGGAGGCAGGGAAATCTACTCCAATCAATAGGACAGTCCTGAGATTAGAAACAGCTGTGCCAAGGAGGGGACGGTGGGATTCTAGATTACTTATAAGCATGCAAGAAGTTCAGGCTTGCTAGAGCTTAAGGGGGTGGGGGAGTAGGGAAGAAAGATTAAAGCTAGAGAAACAAGCATTGGGTACTCTGAAAAATTTCATAAGCTAGAAGAACACTACTTTGAAGGCAATTTTTAAAGTGCCAGGTGCTAGGTAACAAGGCTAAGCAGACTAGAAGCAAAGTAATAGAGAAGCAGAGCCAAATCCAAAGAGCACAGAGATTCAAGCTACATGATTGACATATGACTAATGTGGAAGATGAGGAAAGAGTCCAAGAAAGCTCTCAAGTTTCGAATTCAGGTCACAGGGCAATGATGCCATAAACAGAAAAAAGAAAGGGGGTGGGGGCAAAGGCAGAGCATGGCTTTAAACACATCGAACTTGAGAAGCTATTGAGACATGCATGTTAAAATTTTTCAGCAAAATATAACTCCTGCCCCCAAATGATAGTTAAAGCTAAGGAAGCTACTCATGTAATCAGGAAAGTCTACTGGAGAGTCAAGAGACAGAAGCCCAACACATGCCTACACTCAATAGGCAGGAAGAAAAATTGGCAGAGCCACTTAAAACATAGTAATCCATGAGTTACAAGAACCAGGAACAAATGTATGTCCTATTAGTGAATTCAAAAAAACTACAGTGTGTCTACTATCTAACATATAGATTCCTGAAAAATTTCATGCTTTACAAATTAAGAAGGAAATGCACCAGGATTGTTAGAGTAATAGGCACCTTTAAGACAATATCTGAGCTGCTGGTGGTGGTGGCACATGCCTATAATTCCAATACTCAGAAGGCTGAAGGTGGAGTATGGCCACCACAAGCTCAAGGCCAGCCTGAACTACATAGCAAGATTCTCTCTCAAAAAAAAAAAAAAAAAAAAAAAAAAAAAAAAAAAATCCCAGTATTCTGAAACGAGAGATTACAAATTCAAGCCCAACCCAAGCAATTTAATCCTATCTCAAAAATAAATAAATAAATAAAAATTTAAAAAGTCTGAGGCTATAGCTTCACGCAAAGAATCTGGTACCAAATAAATAAATAAAACAATATTACCAAAAATATTTTATCAGAAAGGCTTTGAAGTACCCAAATAGGAATTCCTGTGACAGTCAACATTCCAGTATGTTCCCAGTCTGCTAACTCTCACACTTGCTTCACGCACAAGTCTTAGAAACCACCTCCCTGCCCCAGCAACGCAGGTCATCAAAGCCAGCGCGAGTGCATAATGCTAGGTTCTGCTGTACTGTATGTGGCTAGTTAGGAGTTGCAGGCCTTGTTTCCTCATTAGTACATGGGGATAACAGCACCTACTTCTTAGAACTGTTGTGAAGATAAAATAAACTACATAAAGTATTTAGTATTAGCCCACTGCAAATATTTAAATGTTAAGATTTTTAAATTATTGATTACTGATTAAAAATGTTACATCCTTAAATGTGTTCGAGGATCTAAAGTGAGCCTGGGGAAGAGTCACGTGGAGAGAAAAAACATTTTCTCAAGCTTTCACAGAGAGCAAATTGGTCAAGCAACAACCGTGACTCATCCTCATGTCAGACACTGACAAAAGGATGTACAAAAGGCGGTACAGGGCTGCAGGATAAATCCTGAGAGTACTTGGCTGACCTTATCAGATA
>NW_004524627.1:11739927-11744206 GCF_000260255.1 Octodon degus
GTTTAGTTGAATTCAAACACTTATAGTATTTAGATGGCAATAGAATATTCACCTCTGACAGGACAAAAATAAATCAATAAATAAAAATTAAAAAAAAATGGAAATGGAAAGAAGCAGTCAATGCTCTAATTTGCTTCGTATTTTTTTTCAATTGTTTGTACTTTTTCTTTTCTTAATTTCTTATACATTGCTCCAGTTTTTTTCTTCTTCCAATTTTATGTGTATATATCTGGTAATATGAATGGCTGGTTGTAAGACAATACCATGTAGTACAGCAAATACTGTGAAATTCATATTACTTTGTTAAGTAAAATTTTGTATGAGTTGTCAAAAATAAATAAATAAATTAAAAAAAATAAAAATGTTACATCCTTGAGTATACAAGAGCAAGAAAAAGAGGTTAACTTGGATGCCAATCACCTGTTAGTTTTAAAAAGCATTCATTGAACAGAATATTTCTATTTTGTACACCGTTCCATGAGTATATTGGAAAAGCTAATTTTTTTTTTCTTTAAAAGCAACAAGCTTAAGAATCAATGCCTTAAATGAAAAGGTCTGGTATAGAAACACACATTCCAGAACAAAGGTAATTAAAATTTCCTTTTCACTATGTACTTCCTAGATTTAGCTTCAAAATCCATTGCTCCATTTCAACTCCAAATGACAATCTTTGGCTAACTATTCATGCATCTTTCTCCATCTAAACTTCAAGATAATCTTTATCCCATTCTGTGAACTTTCACAGAAAAGGATGAGGAAGAAGAGAAATGACAGCAGGAAGATCATCACTCCTCCTTCCAGGTTGTAGCTAATTCTAGTCTGAACCTTTCAAAAAATTTCCTTCTTTCAGGCCAGAAAACAATACTATTCCTTCAGACTAATTCTAGATATTACTGCTCTAATCATATTACACCTCCTCTTTGCTCTAAAATAAATTCCTTTGACTCTTCCTATCAAGTAAAACCTTCCAAGCAACTCTACTGTAAGACATATTCTCTGACCTACACAGGCCACCCTACACTCCATAATCTAATGATTTTTCTTTCTCATCTGAATAATCTTTCACTAATTTCAAACTTGGTACACACTTTCTGTAAGATCATTCCCCTTGCTTCTTCCTCCAAAGACATCTTAAAAGTCCCTCCTCTCAGAAGTCATTCTTGAGTGAATGATTGTGAAATTATCTTTCTTGAACTCTCTATTCACAATCCTCTTGTATAATTCTACCTTTCTATTTTCTTTAGAAAATATGTATTTTACTCTTGCACCTAGCATCTAATTTTTATATTAGCTAGTTGTATAATTTTTATTGTAAGGGAAATAATATAAAATGCATCTCACGGGGCCGAGGAGTTAGCTCAGTAGAATAAGCACTTGCCTGGCAAGTGGAAGGACCTGAGTCCCCAGTTCCGGAAAAAAAGAAAAATGCATCTCACTAAGAATCACAACTTACAACTTAGTTACAGAGCTAAACTGTAATACAGTTCCCACAATAAATTAGATATAGTATCTAGTCTTAACCATATCTAAATCTATAATAAAAGTCCTTGATCAAGATTGGACCCAGATTACCCTTTAGTTACATCTCTAGCAAACCCGCCCTCCCCCAACCTGACTAGCCTTAATATGTGATCTCAGGACCCCTTAATCAGTGCTCCCTCAAACCTGAAATGCGCTTTCCTTCCTATGCCCCTTCTTCTGCCCTCCCTGGCTTCTTGTTCACTCTCTAGGATCAGCAGTACCATTCATCCATAATCAATCAACCATGCAATAACTCCTGGCCACTTAACTCCAAGTTAGCATCTTCTCATATATTTTCAGAATATCTGTAATACTTATTGATATATTTACTGCACTGTAATTATCCCTTCCCCACTGGACTATAAACTGCTTGAGGTACAATCAATCTTTTTTCTTTTTGTTTCCTAAAATCTAACACTGTTAGATATCCAACAGACAGTAAGTGCGTGAATGCTCATACCAACCACATGACTTGTGCAGACTACACAAACATGCTGTTTCTGCATCTAAAGTTCTTTTCTCATGTAAAGCATAGATAAAGCCATACTTACCTCACAAAATTGTTATAAGAGTATGTGAGGTATCATGAAACTCTCAGCATGGCATAATGTCTGCTGCATAGAGCTACCAGTTCAGTATCTATTTCATATCTCAGTTATCCTCCTATACCCTTAGAAATGTAATACTGTGATCAATATCAGGCTGAATGGCTTAGCAACCTCACATCCACAAGTCAATTGTTACCTTCTGATCATCAGCAAGTATTTGCTGTGTCCCTATTACATGTAAGAAAAGAGAGGTTAGTAGATATCACTAATACAGGTAAATAAGGCAAAAAGCTGCACCAATATCCAAGAGAAAAAAAAATGGTACTGGTTTTTCTGTACAAGAAATATGAGTATTTTTCAAACTATGTAAGTTTTGCTTTATAGGTAGAAAAAGTTCAAATTAACTCATCAAGTAGACCAGTAACAGGAGGCAGTTCCAAAATTCCTTGCTCCTCTAAGTTTCATTTTTGGTTACAATTATTTCTCACAAAGGAAATTTGAGCATGACCAAGACAGAGATTGCCTCACTCAAATGGGAATTCCACAGATATTCTTCTAGGTTTTTCCCAATTAGTATTTAATTTTATAGTTCTGAGTGTTTCTCCATAAAGCAGAATGCTTAACAGTATACTGACCTCACTGTCTCTTAAGACTAGGTAATATAAATATTAGCCACTTAACAAAATTTACAGAACTGCAAATCGTGCCACTTAGTACTAAAAAGCTCTGGACTCAAAACTATTTTCTCCCTATCAAATCCAGAGGTCAGAGTCCTAGTGAAGTTTGTGCATTATACAGTACTTCACTGCTTTTAGTAGCTGCAGAGAGACCTCTAGCGCTGCCTCAATAACCCGAGTTTGCACATAGTACCTGCTAATGTCACCTTAATCAGACAATGGCAATATGCGAAGTATAAGGAACAGTGACCACAATAAATGTTTACAGTTTTGCAACCACTTGGAAGATCTACCAGTTTGATGCATGAGGTATATTATAAATCTTTGTATCCAATTTATTTCAGTAAAACGTGTCAAGGAAATCATGATCCTTTGCACACTTCCCCTCCAAGATAGGCTAAAAAGTCCTAAAAGAGGAGGTCAGAACAATCTCTCTTCCAAAGCCTCAGCACAATGGGTGGTAAACTATTGTCCACCTTTAGCTGGCTTCAAATGCCAGGAGGAATAGGAGTACGGGCTGGAACAGTTCAACAAGACTAGTCCAAAGGACAGCACTGAAATATACGAAAATGATCTTGGCGCATCCTGCCCTACCCCCATACACCACCTCAAACAAGTCAGTTACCCGGCTGGTCCCCACCCCCCTCTGCGGGCCGCCACCGCCCGCCTGGGCCCGGCTCGCAGAAGGTAGGCGCGGGGACCGGCAGAGCCCAGGCTTCATGCGCGGCAGCGGAGAAGGCATGGAATGGCCTGCGCCGGGCGGGATCTTGCACGGACGCCGGACAGCGAGCTGCGATCGGCCCTCGGTGGTGGAGTGGGCAGCCCCGGGCGGCAGCATCCCGGTGTGCCTGCCCGCGCGGCCCGCGGACCCCGCCTCAGCTCCACATCCCTTCCTCGCCGACACCAGGCCGCGCCCGCGTGACGGGGCCGAAAGCCCCGGCATTTCCCGATCCCCGCACCGCCAGCTTCAGAGAGCGGCTGCAGTTCGGCTCGTGTCCCGCTGCCCACTCCACCCAGCCCTGGGCCGCGATACTACAGGCGGCGGCCAACTCCGACTGACCGCAAGCTGGCGAAAACCAGCGCGGCGCTGGCCCCCGCCCCTCCCCGCGGTCGCCGGGCCCGCGCGGGCAGGAGGGCGGACCGGGCGGGCCCGGACCGCGGAAGCACACTCACTTCCACATCTCGGCCCTTGTTCTTGAAGCTCTTGATGCGGTGGTTCTCCAAGCCAGGGTTCTCAGCCATGGCTGCGCACGGCTCCGGCGGCGGCTACTCCTGCGGCTGCGGCGGCTGCTGAGAGACTCAGCGCGGGAGGGAGGGGTGGGGAGGGAGGAGGGAGGGGGAAGGGGCGAGAGCGCACGTTCCGTGACGCCTCCGAGCGCGAGGTGGCAGCAGCGCCGGGGTAGGCGCGGGCTGACTGCGCCGGGCCGGGGCCGGGGCCGGGGCTGGGGCCGGGGCCGGGGCCCAAACACCCTTGCTGAGGCCTTTCTTCTTATGGGTCCCAAGGGGAACCCGACATCCCGAGGTGTAGCTCAT
>NW_004524627.1:11750396-11762524 GCF_000260255.1 Octodon degus
AAGTCAGGAATTGTAATGCCTCCTGCCTTGTCTTTATTGCTCAGGATTGCCTTTGCTATTCTAGGTCTTTTCTGGTTCCAAATAAATTTTAGGAATGATTTCTCTAGGTTTGTGAGGTATGTTGGTGATAATTTGATAGAGATGGAGTTAAATCTGTAGAACAATTTTGGGAGTATGGCCATCTTCACAATGTTGGTTTTTCCTATCCAGGAACATGGAATATCTTTCCATTTTCTGAAATCCTCTACGATCTTTTTTTTAAGAGTACTGTAATTTTCCTTGAAAAGATCTTTGACTTCTTTAGTTAGATTAATTCCAAGGTATTTCATTTTCCTCAGTGTATTGTAAAAGGTATTGTTTCTATAATTTCCCTCTTAGTGTGTTTGTTATCTGTGTAGAGGATTGCTATTGACTTTTGGGTATTGACTTTATAACCTGCTATGCTACTGAATTTCTTTATTAATTCTAGTAGCTTCTTGGTGGAGTTATTTGGATCTTCCAAGTAAAGTATCATGTCATCTGCAAATAATGATAATTTAACTTCTTCTTTACCTATTCTTATTCCTTTTATTTCTTTCTTTTGTCTAATGGCTGTAGCTAATGATTCCAGAACTATACTGAATAGGGGTGGTGATAGAAGACATCCTTGTCTTGTACCAGATCTAAGAGTAAAAGATTTCAGTTTTTCCCCATTTAGGATTATGTTAGCCGTTGGGTTTTCATAAATGGCTTTTACCAGATTCAAGTAGAAGCCATTTTCCATTTTCTCTTTGCTTTCCAGATGTGCTACAAACAAGATCACAGTCGCGCCCAGGCAGTGTGACATCCTACAGTTATGCTATCCAGGAGAGCAACCAGTAGTCATATACTCCTTTTTAAACTTAAATTTACTAAAATTAAAAATTGAGTTCCTTAGCAACATAAGTTTCATCTCAAGCATTCACCATATTATGCCTACTGTATTAGCTAGCAGAGACATAGAATATTATCACAGAAGGGTCTATGGCTATCTTGTTTAGCAATAGACAAACTTTTTATCTTTTTCAATTCCTACCTTCATCTTTTATGAGACTTGTGGCCACATATATTTTCTTTAATCTTCAAAGCTTTAGTTAAATTATGAAACACATATACAAGTACCTATACCTATGATATGATAAGTTTAATGTCCAATAGATTTTAATTGCTTAATAAAACTATTATTATTAAGGCTTAAGGACCAAAACTTCCAACCTTAGATATTCAGATTGCTTAGCGATTGAGACTATCTTTACATCTTGAATACTAAATAAATCTTGATATCCACTAAAAAAAAGTTAAATTTAAAACATATTACTAGCATTTTTGTTCATTTATTCCAGCAAACTTCTATTGGTACAAGACAACTTGAATTACCCTGGAGAAATCTTAAATTCAGGTTTAAATATGTAAACTGACTCAGAAGATTTCTGATTCCCAAATCAACCCTGACAGTGAATTCAGTAATGTGTTAGCCAAATAGTTCTATTGGTACAAGAAATCTATCAACTCTCCAAGCTTTAATTTTCAGAGAAATGTATCAAAATTCATGCACAATCCTATTTTAGCTTAGAAATACAACCCATGTAAGTTACATACCCTAGCGCTTTCTAACTTATCTAAGTAGCTCTCTCCCTGCCACCACCCCACTTCAGATCAATATGAGCCCTTGTGTAACAGCATCCAAAGCAGAGAGCTAGAGCAGCAGATCATGTGCTCACAGAGCTTAATCCCTGCCAGTCTCACAGAGGTGCTCATCACAGTTAGGAAGGCAAGTATCCAGAGCCAAAATTCAGCCAGACTCATTCAGCAATCATTTCATTAACTACAAATACACAAAACAACACAAACAAAAATGAACAAGGGAAGCTATGAGTAACCTACAACTCATCATGACTTGAAATTCAAATCATTGCTAATGTTATATTTATTTAGACAGTCCAGTTTTTCCAAACTTCTCCAAGAAATAATAGAACACACAAATAGATACAGGATCATGCAATGAGATGATAGAGGACAATCCTCTGTCCTTACTGTTCAAATATAGATTGCAAAATATACGAATTAAATAAATCCTTAGTTTGTCCCTTCCCTAGATCTTTAGCTGAGATTTATGTCAATTTTCTTTTTCACAAAGAAGTAAAAATGAAACAAGCTATCACTCTTAGCAGTTACAGCCCAGTGAAAAATGGAAACATGCTAAGGCATGTGGAAATATACAGCAGAATGAGGTAAGAGTACTTTCTGATGCATAATATCAATCAATACAGTTCTAGTTCCTCTGTCATTGCCAAGTGAAAAATCTTAGCCAAGTCAACCTCTTTCATCTAGAAAGAGTCTGAAAATGTATGTATTAGTCATCCTTTGCTCTGTACACATGAAAATAATTAGCTGACATTAGTTAAGGATTTCATATGTTCTAAGCATTGTTTTAAGTAAGTCACAGGTGTGCCCAACAACAATATATGGTAGAAAATAATATCTCCCATTTTATACATGTATAAACTGAGGCAAGGAGGTTAAATAGTTTATTCCAGATCACACAGCAAATAAATGTTAATAATAACAAGGACTGGAATCTAAGCTTGGCTAATCTATCTCTGTTTTACACTCTTGCCTTTGTAGGGAAGATACACTTACATGAACGTGACCTATTTTGTTCTACACAAATCTCTGACCATATCTGAAGACTAACATATTATAACATTATATTATAGAAATCAATCAAAACCTTGAACCCCAAATGTTTGATTTACTGTCATCAAAACCGTTTCTCTTTGATTTTCAGAATTCCCATTAGGGAGAATATCTCAGCAGTCAGTAATTTTGAAGACAAGAGGCAAATCTCACTGACATGATTTTAGCTCTAAGTAAAACCACACCAGAAGTTGGAACAGCACATGAATTTTTTTTCTCTCTTTCAATTATATGAATGAATAAATTTCTCCATTTAAAAACCAATTTGAATTGCAACAAAAAGATCTATAACCTACATGTCTTATTCCTCTGCCTCTTTTATCTTCACCCAGCCACCATGATTATTGTCTCAGGGACAGGTCTGTAACTTCAACCAGTCTATTCAAAGTGAATCTTGGGCTTGTTTAGGCATTGCCAGAATGTCTACTGGGCTTGAACCTCAGAAGACACTAAGCTAAGGTTGTATCTTAGGCTACTGCACTCCATTTCTCAGAACTGAGTAAAAACCAACCAAGAAGAAGTGAGAGCCAAGAGAGGGGATTGGGGAAGGAGGGAGAGAGAGATTGAGATTGAATCTTCATAGTTTCACAAAGGCCATCATAGCTCTGGAAATTATAGCATACGTAACTACGTTTAAAGGAACAAAGAGGAGCATTTTTCCTTCTACATCAGAAAGAAAAATCTTTCCCACAAACATCTCAAAACACTTACAGGTCAATTCACCCACTGAATTTGAGTTACATGTTTATACTGGTTTTGGCTGTGTCTAGATGACTTCTAAAAGCTTTACGTGGTCATGAGTGGGGCTTTTTCAGAGGAGGCTAGATCTAGAGTGTGTGGTAAATACCCTTGATTCATAGAACTCAAGGTTATAGGATTAAGGTGAGTGCTATCTGCCCTAGGTAGCTTGGATAAGGTATAAGGGCTATTAAAAGCTGTGGTCTTCCTTTGCTTCTTTTGCTACTTTCTGTCCACCATGAACTCTTTCCTTTCTGAGATGCCACCCTGCCTTGGAACCAGCTGATTATGGACTGAAACGTCTATAAACTATGAGCTAAATAAACCTTTTTCCTTTAACTTTGGGCATTGGTATTTGTCTCAGTAGCAAAAGTAACTAAAATAACACCCCATAATAAAATCTAATGTTAGCATTTTTAACTTTTAGAATTGGAAAGTGGCTTTGGGTAGCAAAGTTGGAAAGCGAATAGAGAATGGCTGCTAGAAAAGGTACCATTAGTCTTGATATCTTACTTTTATGCTTTGCAAAGTAAAATGATGGTTAATAAGGTGGGCTTTTTGCCTTTTGTTACTCAGGCTTTGTGGAGAACATCCTGCTTCCAGTCCTCATGGGATTATTAAAACAGAGAATATCAAAGTTGCTCTAATGGGAGTTTCATGCATAAATATACTACTTTTTCCACATAAACAACAATTCTTCAGATTGAGAATCACCCCATTTTGCAAATGTGGAAAACGAGCAACAGAGACTTGAGTGCTCTAACCACCAAATATTCACTGAGTTGTAGGTCAGTGTTTCAGTGGAAGGCTGCCCAGCTCCAACATCCTCCCCATCAAAGAAAGCAGAATGAAATCTCAAAACAAAGAACACAGAGCAGGCTTAAAATTCACCTAATGAGTAAATAACTTCTTGGCTCTGTAGCAGCTGAAATCATCCCAGGGTTCTCAGCAGCAAAACCATTCCTGTCTCTGGCTACCTGGAAAAGAAAAAATAGACCTGCACTCACAACACTTGCCTGAGGACATGGGTACATTTTAAAGTGTATGAATGAATGAAGACAAGCTGCTGAGTCCTGCATGCCCAGCCCTGTAAGTGGGGTCTGTGGACATCCTCATTTACAGTAGACATTTGGGAGGACCTGGCTCTGCCCCAAGCAAGAGGGCACAGGGCCAAGGATATGGTTAAGCAGATATTTTTGCCACAGTGTAGTGAGTGCTATTATGAACATGTAAACAGAGGCTATGGGCATGTTATTAGGGCAGAGGGGCAGGGAGGATGCATGCCTGAGGTCATTGCTGTGTTACAGCACATAGTCGCTCATGTTCAAAACAAGGACCCTGAGTCATGAAGGAAGAGCTAGATCTAAGTTAGTGAACCCGTTAAACAAGGCAAGGGATAGGGAATGAAAAGAGCTTCTCTCAAAACAAGTTATAGGAAAACATTTGACAATTCTAAATGTAAATTTAAGGGTTGTGTTTTTTTGTTTCTAAGCTTGGTTTATGAAATACTGCACATAGCTTTATGTACATTACCTCACATAATGTACTAAGTAGTTAGCATACATCACTGCCATTGAAGTCTTTTTTTTTTTTTTTTTTTTTTTTTTCAGAACCAGGGATTGAACTCAGGCCCTTGCGCTTGCCAGGGAAGTGCTTATTCCACTGAGCCATCTCTCCGGCCCTGCCATTGAAGTCTTTAATAATCACATGTGATAGAACTCTATTCTTTCACTTAAGATATTTTTATTCTTAAGTCGCCCTCCACACATAACTCTTAGGTATAGACACTAAAGGCCAGAGAGCCTAAGCAACTTGTCCAGAGTTTCTCAGCTCCTAACTGGAAAAGCCAGAATCAGATCATCTTTGCTGCAAGGATTGAGAATTTTACTCTCAAGAAGTGTATTATTTCCTAGGAAAAGTGGTTAAAGGCTGGATACTGGATGTAAATAGAACATAGGTGTTCTGTACCTACAGGCCAAAAATCAACAAAAGTGTGAACGAGGGTTGAATAATCCACCAGTAGGAGAGGACACTTTCCTAAAGAATGAGTGTCCAGTACTCTATCCTCACATGTATTTCTGCAGTAAAGTTTTTAATAATGAATCTAGTCTTAAGGAGAGGACCATCTATTTGGACTGAATTTTTTCTATAACTTGGCCTAAAAAATAGAATGGTTGAGTAACACTGGCTTCAGACTTTTGACACTCAGTTACCTAGTCTCCTTCTGCTCCTTGGAAGTGCTGATTCTTGGGTCCTTTCCAGATCTACAGGATTCAAATCCTGCCTGGGTAATTTGTGTGCACGGAAAGTTTGAGGTAGATACCTGCTCCAGGTAGACACCTCTCCCTGACATCCTTTCTTCCAGCATGGAGAATGAATGCTTTAGGGATCTTTAAAAATTGAACACAAAAACAAATTATGTGGGCTACTGCAAAGGCCTAATTTCATTCTAAAGCAACAGAAGTTTGCTATGTTTTTAACTGGACCTGTTTTAACTTTAACTTAATTTGATAATTTCTTTTGAATAGATTTTAGGGGGACCTGTGGCTTTTCAAGAAGAAGAGGAAAATAATGGGAAGAAGTGAGCAGGAAGGAAAAGGAAGGTGTTTTCTCTGGGGACTCAGCCCAGCCATGGACAGTCTTTATGTGGAATCAAATTATTGCAGGGGTCAGGTGTGAGGCCCATTACCTCACTTGAATGCTGGGTGGTCTGGACATGAACAGTAGCCCCTCCCACCTGTAACCCTGGGCTATTCTGCAAGCATCTCAATAGCTTTGCTGAAAGCCATGAAACAACAGCTGCTGAATACTCTCATTTTATATTAATAGAGCAGTGCTGGCCCATCCAGGTCCTTCATTACCTTTTGTAAAACAGAACATCCTTTCTTTCCCAGGGGAGGGAAGGGAAGGCATTACCAAACTGCCTTATGGCTGAGTGGGGGCACCATTCAGAGGAATAGGCAAAGAAAACCCCTTTCCTGAAGGCAGCTCATTGGATTTTTTTGGTTGAAAATTAAGATTAAAAAATAATATCTGCATTAATTCATTAGACTTTACCTATGCAAAAAGTAACCCACCAAAACCAGAATATTGTAAGATTTTTGCTCAAACCTTCTCTCTTCTGTAAGAACAGTTCTTTCTGTGAAAGTAAGACAGAAATGTCAAAGTTAGGAGACAATCTTAAATGAGAAATGTGGGGTGTTTGTAGACTAGTTGGTGGTTCAATACTATTGGAGTCAAAATAGAGTGTAATGAAACCACCAGTTAATGAGGGACTGCACAGTTCAAGGAATTTCATTTTGCTGGGGAATTTCAAGACAAAGGACTAGAAGTAGGAACGTAAGATATGAACATGAACAATTATATGATCACTGACATTCAGGGAAGGAAAATTAAAATGTTATGATTAAGCAACAATTTCTGGAGATGTTCTCAAAACTGTTTTCTTAATTTTCCAGAGAACAAGAGTTTTTCTCTCATGTTATTTAACATTTATGAAAGCCAAATTGGGAATTTCTGGCCCAATTATTTTGGTGTGGAGTAAATAGAAGTCACTGGAAGGGAGTTATTAGAAGGTAAGCTTTCTACATGCCACCAGGGTAAGTTAGTGTAAGGACCTGGCAAAGAATCCTGCATGAGTGATGAAACCTGAGTAGAGAGGGGACAGAATAGTAGAAATTCCTGAGGACAGTAGTTTCTTTTTCTTTTTTAAAGAAAATCATTTTTATTGGACCATTTCAGGTGTACATAATGATCACATTCATCATAAAGAATTGGTACTTGTATCTGATATAATTTCATTCTTTTTTTGTCACATTCCCCTCCCTTCCTTTCAACTCATCTTTCTCTCCTTATTTACAAAAGCATTATTTCCATTTTTCCTTCTTTCCTTGGTTCTTGTTTTACTTTTTCCTCTCTTCCTTCCTTCTCTCTGCCCCCACCCTTATTTCCCTTTCCCATTTGAACATTTCTTCCTATTTTACAACATTTATTATACATTTTAGTTCTTATTCACACTTTTAGTTTCTCATACCAGAGGGGGGAAAATGCAGTATTTACACATGTGTATTTGATTTATTTCACTTAAGAGTATTATCTCAAGGTGAATCCATTTAAATGAAATAAATTGGACATACATGTGTAAATACCTCATTGTTTCCCTGGTGTGAGAAACTAAAAGTGTGAATAAGGATCAAGGTACATCCATTTACCTAGAAATGTCTTGCTTACCCTTCTTTATGGCTGGGTAGTACCTCATTGTATTAAAAAAAACACATCTTCTTTATAATTCATTGGTTGATGAACATTTGGGCTACTTCCAAGACTTATATATTGTAAACTATGCTGCTCTAAACATGGGTGCATATATACTGTTGTGGTATGATGATTTTAATTCTTTTGAGAAGATATCACACAGATGAATAGCCAAGTCAAATGGGACCTCTAGTCCTAGGTTTTTAAGAAACTTCCACAGATTTTTCACAGTGGCTGCACTCCCACTAGTAGTAGAAAAGGATTCCTTTTTCCCCACAGTCCCACCAGCATTGGATATTGGTTGATTTCATGACAAAAACTATGCTTTTCAGGGTGAGATGGAATCTCAGCATTGTTTTAATTTACATTTCTCAAATGATGAATGATTTTGAGCATTTTTTTCATGTATTGTTTTGCTGTTTGTACTGTTTCATCTGAGAAGTATCTATTCATTTCAGATGCTCATTTTTGGATTGGGTCCTTAAATTTAGGGAGATTTGATTTTTTTAGTTCTTTATGTATTCCAGATAGTAAGCTTTGCCTGAGAAACAGTGGCAAAAATCTTTTCTCATGCTCTGGGTTGTCTCTTCACCCTGTTGGTGGTTTCTTATGCTAAGCAAAAGATTTTAATGAGGTGAGATTGTAGTTATTGATTCTTTGTGTGAGTTCCTGTGTGATCAAGGTTTTGTTCATAAAGGCTTTGCATACACCAATGTCTCAAGAGTTCTACTTATTTTATCTTACAATATATTTAGTGGTTTTGTTTTATTATTTAGATCTTTCATCCATTTGACTTTAGTTTAATGTGTGGTAAAAGATATGGGTCTTATTTTAATCTTCTGTATGTGGAATGACAGTTTTTGAAGCATCATTTATTTATTTTTTTATGTATTTAGTACGGGGCCTACAGGGTCTCACTACATAGATAAGACTCATAGTGATTCTGTTTTCAGCATCCCAAGTGCTGGGATTACAGGCCCACTACCATGGCCAGTCTCAATTGCTATCTCAGTGCGCCCCGGGGGCAGGGCCGGCACAGCAGGCCAGGGATGGAACCCCAGCCCCTGCATCTGTCTAAGCAGGCACTTTAATCCACTGAACTATCTGGCCAGCCCTAAAGCATCATTTATTGAAGAGAATGTCTTCCAGTGAATGTGTCTGGCACCTTTGTCAAAGATGAAACGGTTAAGTATGTCTGGAGTTATTTCTGCATCTTCTAATAAGTTCTAGAGATCCTTAAGTCTTTTTTTTTTTTTCTCTCTCTCTCTCTCTAGTGACATGCTGGTTTTTTTTCATTGTATCTTTGTAGCATAATATCAAGTCAGGGATTGTGATGCCCCCCCACCTTGGATTTGTTGCCCAAAATTCGCTGTTATTCTAGGTCTCTACTGATTCTAATTGAACATTAGGATTGTTTTCTCTAATTTTGTGAGTATGCTGTCAGAATTTTAACAGGAATTGCTTTCAATCTGTATAACAATATTTGGAAATATGGCCATTTTCACTATATTGATTCTTCCAATCCAAAATCAAGTGACAGCTTTCCATTTTCTGATACCCTCTTCAATCCCCCTTTTCAGAGTATTGTAAGTTTTAATGTAGAGGTATTTTACTTCCTTTGTTAGATTGATTGTTAGGCTTTTTTTTTTTTTTTTTGGATATTATTGTAAAAATGTTATTTCCCAAAATTTTCTCTTAGTGAGTTTGTTATTTATGTATAGGAATGTGATTGATTTTTGAGTGCTGACTTTGTATCCAGCTACATTACTGAATTTGGTATTAACAGTAGAAGTCTTTTGGTGGAATTTTTGGGGTCTTCTACATAGAGTACAATGTCATCTGTGAACAATGATAATTTAATGTTTTCATTTTCTATCCTTTCCTTTTTTTCATTCTCTTGTCTAATGGCTCAGGCTAATGTTTCTAGAACTATACTGAATAAGAGAGATGAGATTGGACACCCTTGTTCTGTGCCTGATTTTAGAGTAAAAGCTGTTGGTTTCAGTCCATTTGTATGATGTTCTATTCATTTGTTCAGCTTTTATCAGAATGAGATGAAGAATACCTAACCCAATTTTTTTATAGGATTTTCATCGTGAATGAGTATTAGACTTTGTTAAATGCTTTTTTTTCTGCATCTATTGAGATTATTGTATTTTTTTGGTCCTTGGTCAGTTAATATAGTATGTTACATTTATTGATTTATGTATGTTGAACCATCCCTGCATCAATGGGATGAATACTGCTTGGTCTTGGTGTATAATCTTCTTGATAGTTTGCTGCAATTTTTTTTTGCATGTATCATATGGAGGATTTTTGTATCTATTTTCATATAAGAGACTGGCCTATAATATTCTCTTTTAGTTGGGCCCTGCTCTGGTTCTGGTATCAGGATAATAGTTGCTTCCAGAAATGATTTTAGAAGTGTTGGCTTCCTTTTGCATTTCATTTGAGTTTGAGAAGTGATCATGTTAGTTTTTTTCTAAACTTCTTGTAGAATTTAGCAGTGAATCCATCAGCGTCTTAGCTTTTATTTGTTAGTAGATTTTTAAATTACATCTTCAATTTCATTGACTCATATTGGTTTATTTAAAAATTTTATATCTTCTTTTTTGTTTGATACAGTGACTTTTTATTTATTTTGTTGTGCTGGGGATTGTTTATATCTTATTTCAGCTTTCATTGTTCATCTGTACCTAGGAATCTGTCCATTTCTTATGCATTTTCTATCTTATTAGAATACAAGTTCTTCAAAGTAGGTATAAATGATTTTTTTGGATTTCATGACCCTTTTCATTCTTAATCACTTTAATTTCAGTCTTCCCTTTTTTAAAAAAAAAGTTGGCTAAGAGTTTGTTAATTTCATTTAATCTTTCAAAAAACAACTCTTCCATTCACTAATTCTTTGTATTGTTTCCTCAGGCTCTGTTGCACTCATTTCTTCTCTGTATTTCTTCCCATTTAGACATTTTATTTGAATCTGACCGTGATGGATTTAACATGCCTTATGAAGAAGTACCCACCCTCTCTGAAGAAAGAAACAGGCTATAAGATCCATCTCACCTGATACTAACAAAATAACTGGTTTAGGGTCCCTGGGGCAGGCTCTTCTGCCTGGTATCACCAATCCACTGAGTACATAGATATGGAGAAAAATTCATTTTGGCTGATGATTTTAGTCAGTGGGCTGCTGGTTTCTGTCCATGCTGTGGGCCTGTGGTAAAGTAGGAATATCTTATTGGAAGGGAGGAAATTTGTTCCCCTTGTGGCAGCTGGGAAGCAGAGAGAAGAGGAAAGAACCCCTAGTGAGCATATGCTATGTGCTTCTTCCTTATTTCTCTTTGATCCTGTATGCACCTCAAACTATTGGTTTGTGCCATCCACATCCATGCCTGATCTCTCCCCTAACAGGCCTGCCCATAGGACTATTATCTCTGGAAGCATCACATATCATAGATACATCCATATGTGGGATTTTCTGATTATTTAGGCATTTATCAAGTCAATCAAGTTGACAATCAAGATTAACTATCAGAGGAATCTTCCCACAAAGAGTTATAAAACACTAGCAGAAGGACTTTCAGGAAGATCATGGAGTGCTAAATAACAATAAATTAAGCTGTCCAAGATTCAGAATGCAGACATAAAAATTTAACAACTTAGGGAAGAAAAGGAAGGTAGTGGACCCCTTAGACTCACAAAGGATCTGAAGGGAAAATTGGAGCCCCCAGAAAAAGTGAAGAGACAGGCCTCAAAACAGCAAAGGGAAGTGTCAAACTGCACTTTCTCCCTGGCTCCCAGCTCATCTCATGAGAGAGAAACTTGAATCTACAAAGTGAGGACAGGTGATTCCAGAGATCTCCAGCAAGACATGCACCAGTGGAATGGAACAATGGATACTGTGTGCTGCAATAGCTGGAAATGTGTGCCATGTCCCCTTGAGAGTGTGCTCGGTTAGTTGCTATTTTAGGGAGGGGCCAACTGAACATAGGATTTGGAGTAGCTGTGGGTTGGTTCCATCTCAGGGCTCCCAGTGAGGGACAACTGTGGTGGACATTCAGGACCAAAGAGCTGAGGTCAAGCTGGCAAGACATATGCAGAATGTGGTAGGCTGAATAACCTAGGCCCCAATCCCATAACAAGGGCCAGGATGAAAGTCATATATGATGATAACAGCCATCTATGGCAACCCAATAGCTAACATAATTCTAAATGAGGAGACACTGAAATCTTTTACTCTCAGATCTCGTACAAGACAAGGATGTCCTCTATCACCCTTCCTATTCAATATAGTTCTGGAATCATTAGCTAAAGCCATTAGACAAGAGAGAGAAATAAAAGGAATAAGAATAGGTAAAGAAGATGTTAAACTATCATTATTTGCAGATGACATGATACTTTGCTTGGAAGACCCAAAAAAA
>NW_004524627.1:11762624-11767172 GCF_000260255.1 Octodon degus
CGGGGCCGGGCCGGGCCGGGCCGGGCCGGGCCGGGCCAGCGGGCGGGGCGGAACCGGCGCTGAGGAGCTGCGCGCGCCCGGCTAGGGCTAGCAGCCCGGATGCTCGCTTCACTGGCTCTCAGGATGACCCTGTCCTCTACTCCTCAGTAGGGCCTCCCGTCGGGGCTGCAAGTCACGTGCCAGAAATGGAGCTGGACTCAGCAGCTTTTATCGCCCCCCACACTCCTGGCGGTCGGCCGCAACTACATTTCCTAGCATGCCAGGCTCGGGCCAGAGGCGTTCTCCCCTCCCAGGGAGAACGAGGAGCATGCCGGGATCCCTGTGCGCGCGGCTTTCCGCGCCGCGCGCTCAGAGGGCGGGGGGGTGGGGGGGTGGGAGGCGCTACCCGGGAGACCGCACCTTGCGCCTATCCGGAGAGAGGGGCGGGGCTCCTGGGAGGCGCTCGCGCGCTCTGCACAGCCCAGAAAATTGAGAGAACTGCCTCACATGCTTTGCCTCCGCCTCTTCCAGGACTCCTCAAATAGCAGCCACCCTCAGCACTCTTCTTTGCTCTCCTTCGGTTTTATAAATAGCAGTTTTGAACTCCACATGTACGTGTGTGTATGTGATACCCATGTTTATGTGTTATTATCTGTTGTCCTGGCTCTAAAATTAAATTCAATGAAGGCAGAGACTTTAGAGATGAATTTCGCGTCGAAACTGTCTGGCACATGGTAGGAACTCAAATACTTATGGGACAAAATAGCACACTGGTGTCACCTCGTTTGTGCCTTGCAGAGTTCACACTAGTGTACCTGTACTTTCTGTGCTCAGAACAAGTTTTGTTCCTCAGTCACACCTACTCTTAGCCTTGAGACAACCTTTGGGTCCTCATCCCCATGCTGCCCAGTAGCGTCTCCCCAAAGGGAGACCCCTAAAAGGTTATCAAAGGAATGGCCACAATTTTAAATGGATTTCAATGGCCCAAGCACTTCAGAAAATCAACCCTTAGCTGGGTGCAGTAGTGCATGCATGGCCGGCATGCAGGAGACAGGCAGGAGGATTGCCTCGAGTTGAAGGGCAGCCTGAGCTACATAGTCTAAGGCCAGTCTGAACTACATAGCAAAACCCTGTTCCAAACAAAAAGAGAAAGAAACGCAGACCTCATGTTTCAGTGAGAGGACAGAATCACTCACAGAGGCACAGAAAATGAGATCAAGCAGGGTTTTATTTAGCGTGGAGAACATAGCCCAACTGTTGCCAGTAGGAGGTGTCCACTGGAGGACAGGAAAACAGTCCTTTATATAGTCGTTGGTTTAGTTTCTAAAAATAGCAAGTGATTTCCAGAAGGGACTACAGAACTGATCTAATCACCTGGTGATAGTCATAGTCATGGGGTCATTACAACATTTTTCAGATACAGCATTTATCAGGACTACAAACTGCTTGCACATGGAAACTGCTTAACACATCACTTGGGGATGAACTAGTTCATCTGAAGATTAAGAGTTGTAGAGTGGAGTTTAGACACAAAATGGAGTCTCTTTGCCACCACACTCAGAATGTAACATTTGATCCCAGTCTAACCACTTTAATGGAGGGAAAAATATCACCTGTGGTTGAGAATGACTACATTAACTCCATTTGGTGCTTAAATCAAGGCATAAGCCTGGGTCCAGGGGACCTATCCTTTATGTTTTTCCTGTGAATTTATACGTTAGTATTATAATAGTCATCTGTTTATCTTAGTACCTTTCCATGAGGGATGGAGGAAGCAAGCTAAGTGTTTAGCCACTTGGTATGATAAACAGAAAGTAGTGCATACATGTGTAAAAGTGTCAAAATGGGATTTGGACTTACCTTTATGTTCCAACTAACTGATTTTGCATATGTTTATCTGAGCATCACAGAGGGTCCAACACACATCACTCAAGTATTTGTTTTTGTAAGGTTTTCTTTTGATCTTTCTGGTAGAAGTAGCCTAATTTAGTACAATGCATGTGAAACCAAATTTGCAAGTTTCAGAATGGATCAAATATGAATCATTAGGTCTCTCATGCATGGATAAGAAAGATAATCCTAATTCATTATGGTAAAATACGAGTTTCACAGTTGAAGGGTGATATGAGTGGATGATGATGATGATGATGATGATGATGATGATGATGATGATTTTCACATCAGCCACATAAGCCACAGTTCCTATGACAGTGAAGTAGAGCAAAAATTGACTGATACAGACAGGGAATGTAGACTTCCTTGATTCAGATGACAAGAAAATGTGACTAATGTGAGTATATATGTGGTTACTCAAGTGTTACAAAATGGCCCTGCAACCAAACTGAACTACCCAGTGTTAGAAGTAGGTCTGAAAAATGTAGTCTTGGTAGGGGTGAAACGGATGGGACTGAATGCCACTATACTGTTCAATGTTGGAAACTGTAACAGATGCTAAAAGATGCTGTGAAATGTGCAAAGGTTGAAATACAAGTAAAACATTCCATATGCACCAATAGCCATCTCCAAAACTGTATTTATTATGACACCTCACTAGCTGAACTGAAAGCATTCATAGGGCTGCTGTGCTTAGCACAGATTTCTCATGGTGAGTACAGGAATATAAAAGACTGATGGAAAAGCTATGGACCAAACTATAGCATAAAATGTATGCCCTTGTAAATGCAAGAACCTATTATGCTTTCAATTTAGACATTTATCCTGGAACTCAGCCACAAGGTTCTGATTTGTATAGTAATAAACCAAATGATATTGTGAATAGAGTTGTCACTCTCATCTCCCAAGCTAATTGGAATGTGACATTTGATGGTTGGTTTGCTGGTTTCCAATTGTTGTTGCACTTGCTAACAGAGCACAAGTTGTCCAGTGCAAGAACTGTACACAAGAACTAAACAGACATTCCAAATGAAATGTTACCATTCCCAAACAGATCATTGTATAGGACACTCTTGATTTCAGAAAGATAGAACGTTGGCCTCATATATGGCAAAGAAAAGCAAACTGGTACTTCTGATGTCAACATTTCACCATGATGGAAATATTGATAGGGAAACCTTGACAAAACAGAAGCCTGGGATGGAAACTTTCAACAACAGAAGTGAATGTGGAATGGATGTTGTTCACGAGTTATGTAGCAACTATGATGGCACTTGAAACACAAAGCGCTGGTCAATGGTTGAATTTTACTTGACCCTGCAGATGTGTGGCATAAAGAGTTTGACAGTTTACAAAGGAAATAACAAGTGAAAAATATCACAGAGAAATATTCTTGGAAGATTGGGGCTAGAGCTCATAAGAGATCATTTACAGCAGAGGAAAAATATTTCTGCCCAAAGAACTACTCTAAAAAATCGTGGAGGGGCCAGGGAGATGGCTCAGTAGAACAAGCGCTTCCTTCGCAAGTGGTAGGGCCTGAGTTCAATCCCCAGTTCCACCAATAAATAAATAAATAATAAAAAATTGGCCAGGGAGATAGCTCAGTAGAATAAGCGCTTGCCTGGCAAGCACAAAGTCCTGAGTTCAATCCCCGGTACCACAGAAATAAATAAATAAATAAATAAATAAATAAATAAATAAATTCTAAAAAATAAAAAATTGTGGAGCACACTGGTGAGCTGACAGGTAAACTGGCAGGTACAGCATCACAAAGACCTACTACAACAACAGGGAAATGAAAAAGATGCCCTATGAGAAAGTACGGAAAAACAAAATATATGTACTATCAGTGTAAGTGATATTTGTGTCAGGAACATCCAGTTATGTTGAAGACTGCCTTGGGTGTGACAGTTGAAGCAAAGTTTATTTTTGTGGTATAATTCTACTAATACGTTCTCTATAATTCATATATAAATTTATTTCTGATGTTATCTTTCAGGCTTTGTGAGGAAGTACACAGCTAATGTGACAATGTTGATATGTATTTTAAACACATAACATGTATTAAGAATTTGATTATTTAGAGGGCCAGGGAGATAGCTCTGTAGAATCAATGCTTGCCTGGCAAGCACAAGGCCCTGAGTTCAATTCCCGGTACCAAAAAAAAAAAAAAAAAAAAAAGAATTTGATTATTTATATTTTGTTTTTCTGCTAACTGCACACTGTATAGTAAGAACCTCCTTACAAGATATCAAGATGTCAAGTATGTTCTATAAAATAGTCAGGAAAGACGAAACATGTGCTGTCAATATAAGTGATAGGTGTGTATGGAACATGCTGTGTTCATGTGTGTGTATTACCATAGGTGTGATTATTGAAATAAAGATTTTTTTCTGTACAGTGCTATTGGTGTTTTCACTGTAGATTACATGGGAATTTATTCGTTTTATTTTTTAAAACTTTTTACACCAAAATTCAGTGTTAAAAATTTGATGCTTTTTATAAGCACTCAATAAATATTAAAAATTCAGTACTTTAATCTTGTGATATTTGTTCCTGTTAAGTATTCTGAGACAATGTCTTCTCTCCATGTGACTCTCCTTAGGCACACTCCACATCATCGATCACTTTCCTCTTTGGCCCCATAATCTCCTTGATCAGAAAATTTGGGACACT
>NW_004524627.1:11769341-11783818 GCF_000260255.1 Octodon degus
AAAGTCAATACCCAAAAGTCAATAGCATTCCTCTACACAGATAACAAACACACTGAGAGGGAAATTAGACAAACAATACCTTTTACAATAGCACCACAGAAAATGAAATAGGAATTAACCTAACTAAAAAGTCAAAGATCTATTCCATGAAAATTATAGTACTCTGAAAAAAGAGAAGGTAGAAGATTTCAGGAAATGGAAAGATATTCCATGCTTCTGGACAGGAACAACCAACATTGTGAAGATGGCCATACTCCCAAAATTGTTCTACAGATTTAACGCCATCTCTATCAAATTATCACCAACATACCTCACAGACCTAGAGAAATCATTCCTAAAATGTATTTGGCAGAAAAGACCTAAAATAGCAAAGGCAATCCTGGGCAACAAAGATAAGGCAGAAGGCATTACAATTCTTGACTTGAAATTATACTACAAGACTACTGTGATAAAATCAGCATGGTACTGGCAACAAAATAGACCTAATAATCAATGGAATAGATTAGAAGACACTGAAGTCCCTACAAACACAACCAGCCACCTTATCTTTGACAAAGGGGCCAAACATACTCACTGGAAGAAAGACAAACTCTAACAAATGGTGCTGGAAAAACTGGCTCTCTACATGCAAAAAATTAAAACTTGACCCAGGTCTACACCATGCACTAAACTAAAGTCAAAATGGATTAAAGATCTAAACATTAAAACAGAAAAGCTAAATCTCCTGGAAGAGAAAGTAGGAGGAACTCTTGAAGACATAGGGGTAGGCAAACAGTTTATGAAAAAAAAAAACCAAACAAACAAAAACTGCACAGGTAACACTTGAATGAATTGACAACTGGGATCTCCTCTTACTAAGAAGTTTTTGCACGCCAAAAGAAATTACCAACAAAGTGAAAAGACAACCCACAAATTTGGGAAAAATCTTGACAAGCACTCAGACAAAGGTCTTCTCTCTAGAATTTATAAAGAACTAAAAAACATTAGGGCCCCTAAATTTAAGACCCAATCCAGAAATGGGCATCTGAGATGAACACACACTTCTCAGAGACAGAAATTCTAGAATCTAATAAATACATGAAAAAATGCTCCACACCACTAGCCATTCATAAAATGCAAATTAAAACAACACTGATACCATCTCACCTCAGTAAGAATGGCTATCATAAAGAAATCAACCAACAACAAATGTTGGAGAGGCTGTGGGGAAAAAGGAACCCTTCTCCACTGCTGGTGAGAATGTAGACTGGTGCAACCATTATGGAAATCAGTGTGGAGATTCCTTAGAAAAGTTGGACTGGAAATCCCATTCAAACCAGCTATCCCCCTACTGGGAATTTTGCCAGAGAAACTGAAAATATCATACCATAGTGATATATGTGTACCTATGTTTATAGCAGCACAATTTGTGATAGCCAAATCTTGGAAACAACCAAAATGCCCATCACCTGAGGAATGGATGAAAAAAATGTGGTATTTTTATACAATGGAGTATTATTTAGCTATAAAGAATGATAAACTCGAAGCTTTCATATTTAAGTGGATGCCACTTGAAGATATACTCATCAGTGAAATAAACCAGACCCACAAGTGTAAATATTATATAGTCTCCCTAGTATAAGAACTCAAAAGAAGATATAAAAATTGAAAGGTATAACAATTAAATGGAAGACAAGAACTTAAAGATTAAACAACAAAGAGAGGGCAAAGAGAAAAGCTAGGAAATACGGCAGGGGCAAAGCTGTACGTTTATATACACAAGACAATTAAAACAATGATCCTGAGAATTTCCATCAGGTTTTGAAACTAGCAGTTAATTCGTAGATTCTCACTCTGAGTAACTATATATGCTGATACCTGTGAACTAAGCAACTGCACTGAAGATAGCAATGTATAATACTAGGGCCATGCTTGGAATCCCTGTCATACTGGTCTTCTAAAAGCATACTGCTTCTAATGTCACATCAATTATTGCTATAGTCTCTCTCAAGTAAATCTTTGTTTAAAAAAAAAAGGTAATAAATGAAAACAAGAGACAAGAAAAAAATGTCATAGGACTGTCCTGCTAAAATGTTGTATATGGTTAGATTTCTAAATTTCTTTTTTTTTTTTTTTTTTTGCGGAACCGGGGATCAAACTCAGGCCCTTGTGCTTGCCAGGGAAAAGCTTATTCCACTGAGCCATCTCCCTGGCCCCTTTTGGCTTTTTTTTTTTTTTTTTTTTTTTTGCGAGATTTATAAATTTCTTGCCAGGGAAATGCTTATTCTATTGAGCCATCTCCCCGGCCCCTAGATTTATAAATTTCTGTGTAAAATTTATAGTTGTTTATTTCTGTTCTTTTTTACTTTTTTATTCTTTTTAATTTTTTTCACATTCTGTATAGATTTAAAGTTTAGCATATCAACAATTGACGGAGCAATGGATTCTGTGTGCTGCAACAGCTGGTAAATGTGCAACAACTGAAATAACTGATCCATGTTAAGTTTAAGGCGTTTGATAGTCAGACAGATAGTGAGGTTAAGCTCAAAAGCCTATGTTCTAGGGTAATAGTATCATTAAGCTTCTCTTCTGGAAAGTTAACACCTTAAGTTTGCAGATCAAAAAATTAGAGAAAAAGGAGGGCTACAAGGATAGCCAATATTTGATCCTAGCCCTTTAAGGTCAGTGAGGATTCAGGACATAAGGGAACCTGTAATGTAACATCCTGTTACTCAGTGGTGTCCTAAACTTTCTGATCAAGGAGATTTTGGGGCCACAGAGGAAAGTAGTTGATGATGTAGAATATGCCTAAGGAGAGTCACCTGGAGAGAAAACATTCTCTCAGGCTTTCACAGAGAGCAAATTGATCAAGCAATGGCCGTGACTCATCCACATGGCTGACACTGACGAAGTTATATATATTTTTGTTATATAACTACAAACTTCTGTACAGGGTTTAAGAGTAAGTCCTGAGGGGATTTGACTGACATTGTCAGATACAAAAGTTACATGTTTTGTTATATAGGTCTTGTTTTATCTTTGTCTTAACCATCCTGCAGAAGTATAAAAATGAAGCATAAAAAGTGATGCCATATTAATATGCTGAGCTGTAAAAGACTCAAGTCAACAACTCCTGAAATTGCCAGTCATGAGGATAACTCACTACTCTTATAGACTACTGGACTATATTGAATTACTGTGCTGAGTTCATGTACCTACAATATATGAATGGCAATGGAATACACATCTGTGACAAAAGTAAACAAAAAAGGGGGATATAAATGAAGGACCATTTTGTAGTGAAAAAAATATATATCTTTATGTACAAAATACATATACAGCTACTTTCTCTTAATTCAGTGAGAAGAAAGTTTTGAACTAATAGTGTTTAGACAAGATATCATGTCTGCATCTTGTACTATGAATAACTATTACAAAGACAATAATATGCAATGTATTAATTATTGTAAACATACTATTAACCTGTTTTGAAACTATCTCAATGCTACTTCTTTCTCAATAAAATTATTTTTTAAAAAAAATAAGGAAATAAAAAAGAAAAAAAAAACAAAAACAAGGTCCAGGATCAGCCTAAACTTCTGTGGAGTTGAGAGTACCAAAATCACCATCCTGCTCTATTCCAACTACAGGCTTTCTGGAATCATCCAGAATAAATCTAGGCTCTGTCCACCTATTTTTTCTAACAGTGAAATCAGAGATACACCCTGAATTTGACACTACCATGAAAGTATAAACCCCAGAAGATAACCACAGACTTGATATCAAAGAGATCACCTTTTTTCCTTTGCTTTTGTTTTTTTCTGGTTTCTTGAATATTTGATTTTGTTTTTGCATGAGTTTGAACATTTTTTTCCATTTTTTGTTTTGTTGTTTCTGTTTTTTCTTTTTTTTCCTGTCTTTTTCACCAGTTTCCCAAGGTTTAGGTAATCTTCCTTTGTCCCTAAGCTTTGCTTCTAATATCTTTCTCTTATTTTTCTATTTTTTCTTTCATCTTTTTAAAGTTTTCTCCTCTGACAATAAACTCACTCCATTATGGGAACATTTACTAAATGTAATTTTTTAATTTGTTTTAGATTTTGTTATATAACTATAAAACTTGTATCTATGGTTAGAAGTGGCAAACAGTTACCAGTTTGTCATTTTCTAGAATGTGCTTAATGCTATTGTCGTTACTGATTATACTATTTTAGCCAAGGTAACATAGTTGTTCTTACCAATTGTTCTTCCTTGTATGCTAATATTGAAATTGTCTGGGGATCATAAACAATAACCATAGTCTAACACCAAAGAACTGGATCCTAGGACAAATAGGCAGCAACTTCTCATACTTAATAAATTGAAGAAGCAGGAATTTGGTGCAGATTCAAAAGCCAAAAGCCAGCTACACTTAGAAAATATCTCTGAAAAGTGGTTGGTTCTTTAAGAAGTCTCAGTATCAGAAAAAAAAAAAAAAAAAAAAAAAAAACAAAAAAACAAAGATATCTTCCATAAGCAATGTATAAGCATCAGTGAAGAAAACATTTAAAAATTGAAAATAAAAATATATGAATATAAATTGTAATCTCAGACCTATAGCTTTCTCAAGGAAAATCCAGGGGGCATTGAAGTGGAAGAAATCAAAAGCCATCCAGCTGAACTTTCTGAAATAGTACCAACAAAACTAACAAAGCAGATGAATGAGACTCTAGGGGAAAAAAAAATCAGAAACAATTATGTAGATAACTAAAGAAATGATGAACATAATGAAGAACATGGTTAGTGAATCTAGAATAGATGCACATTAAAACAAAAAATAGAAGATCTTAGGTAAGTGGCATAAACTAAGAATGGCCAACATAAGAACTGGATTCCGTACGACAGATTCAAACATATATCCAGGAGATTAACAATTCTATTGAAAGTGTATTAGTAGAATTAACCAATATGAATCGTACCTAGAAAACAAGGTTGTGGTTAGTGATCATCAAATGAAAGATTTCTTTTTTTTTTTTTTTTTGGTGGAACTGGGGATTGAACACAGTCCCTTGCGCTTGCCAGGGAAGCGCTTATTCCACTGAGCCATCTCCCTGGCCCCCTCAAATGAAAGATTTCTTAAAAGTAGTAAAGGGCCATGACAGATAAATCCAACATCTGTTAGATGATGCAAAGAATAGCATAAGATTAACTAGAATCAATAAAAAAAAATCAGAAAATAGCACAAAGGACATATAAAATACCTGTTTAAAGAGTAGCAAAAAACTTCCTGTAGTCAGGTTTTGTAAAGGAATCAATTTAATACAAGACACATAATTTATAGGACTATTTTATAGTCCTCACCCAAAGAGTCAAGTATAAAACAGTATAGGAAATCTATTCATACACTAAGGACCCAAAGAATCCAACTGAAGATCTGAATCCCACAAAAACATCCTGTACAAGTCCAACTGGAGATCTAGAGCCCATGACAATGTCTTATGCAAGTTAGCTTCAGAGATCTGTGCTGGAAGACCCAAATATGAGCAGTGGAAGCTAGAGAGTTTGTGCCAGTAGGGTGAAAGATTTGTGTTTGGGGCCGGGGAGATGGCTTAGTAGGATAAGTGCTTGCCTGGCAAGCACAAGGGCCTGAGTTCAATTCCCAGCTACGGGGAAAAAAAAAAAAAAAAAAAGAAAAAAAAAAAGATTTGTGTCATAGGCTGAGGGATCTCTACTGGAGCCAGGAAGCAACATGCAAAGTTAGAACCAGAGCTCCCCCAAAAGTAACACAGCCATCCTCATTGATGTGGTCCCAAGCTTCTCCAACAACAAGAACAGCTGCGTTCATATCAAGAAAGCCAATATAACAAGCTCCTCCAGGAGAACCAACAGCCTCCCATCCTTTCCAGTTTTCCATCTTATGATGTTGGCAACAAACCTCAGGTGGGCTGCCCACACCCAACACCATGCTGATTCAGTTCAGGGGGGTGTTACAAGTTGACCAACAGTTGCCAATTCACTAACCTCCCAAGAAAGAAAAACTTGACATGTAAATAAGTGAGGCAAATAGAATTCCAGTTAGCCATGATAAAAAAAAATCTACACCAAGATTCCAGAAATTCAGCACAAGAACAGAATAATAAAAGCTGTTAGAGAAAACAAACAAATGAATGGATATGTAAGATACTTCCCTGTTAACTTGGTGAAAATTATTTTTGACTGGATTCATAATTATTCTGCTGATGTTATTATTTGTCCCATGCATGTTTAATAGTTTTTTTTGGCTTTGTCTCCTCCTGATTTAAAGCTATTCTGCTTACCCAAGATAAAAATGCATAGTGTCTATTGAGGGCCTTTAGATAGAACATCTGGAGAGTATCCCTGACTGCTGGTTCACAACTACGACCTCTTTCAGCCTGAAGAAGGTTACTTCTTCAGAGGTGGCACTGTTATAGGCAGCTGAATTAGATAGACATATTACAGACAGTCAGACAGGGCCAGGCCCTCAAGGAGACAATATGGAAGACAAAGTAACTTTGCAATTTTGGAAGAGACAGACCCTCCCCAATGTGGGCCAGACTTCAAGACAAAAGTCTTTGTCTAAAAGAATGTAGTCACATGCTTCCCTGTGGATGGGCATCAGCTTTTGATGTTCTAAATAGGCATGAATCACCTTGAAAGAGCCCAAATGAGTCACTAACCCAACCACCAACAGGAAAAGACCCTGTCCTATATTCATGCCCCCTTGCTATGTGACTCGCTTCCTCATTTGGTACTGGATTTAATCAATTTTACCTGAGCAATGGTGCTTGTAATCTCATTGGTTGACCATAGTTTTGTCCTACTTCATGCCCACCTAAGCGAGTTTCCCATGTTCACCACCTTAGTCCTGCCTCACCGCATGGTTTTCCTCTATAAAAGTCCCTGGAAGAGACAGCTTCCTGGGGACAACCTGCTTAGGCCCCCCTTCTGTCCCTCTCTGACAGAAGCTTTCTTTCCCCCAATAAATATTTTGCTCTTAAAAAAATAAGATACTTCCATGATAAAGAACACTTGAAGCCATGCCAGCCCTGCCCCTGGGGTGGCTGAGACTGCCATTGAGACTGGGCGTGTTGGCCCGCACCTGTAATCCCAGCTCTTGGGAGACTGCAAACAGGCAGATCACTATAAGTCCAATCTAGTAGTGAGACCCTGAACACCCTGTAGACCCTTCCCTGCAATACAAAAAAAAAAAGAAAGAAAAGAAAAGAGAACATTTGAAGAAATTCATGACTGCCAAATTAGCACTTCAAAAAGTTTTGAAGAACATTTTAGAACAAGATAACAGTTCTATGGGCCCCAATAGAATGAATCCACCTAGCAAGGTGATCAATTAAACAGAGGAGAAAGAATGGAAATCAACAACAGGAAAATAATATGACAAAGATAAGTCAATAATATCAGTTATAACCATCAATTTAAATGGTCTCAGTTCATCAATCAAAATAAACAGATTGGCAGAATGTATCAAGAAACAATATCCAACAATGTGCCACACACAAGAGACATATTTAACTAAGAAATTCATACCCTGAAAGATAATAGATGGGAAACAATACTCCATGGGATAGGAACACAGAGAAAAACAAGGGTAGCTATTCTCTTTGCAGACAAAATAGATTTCAAACCAAGACTGATCAGAAGAGACAAAGAAGGTCACTACATACTTGTCAAGGGAACAAACCAAGAGGGAGAGATACAAATAATAAATACATAGGCACCAAATACTGGTATACCCAGCTATATAGAACAAACACTAATGGATATGAAAAATCAGATAAGCACTAAGGCAGTATCTCACTATCACAAAGAGACAGATCAACTAAACAAAAAATCAACAGGAAATATCAGAGCTGAACCAAAACTTTGAACAAATGGACTTAGTAGATAGATAGATAGATAGATAGATAGATAGATAGATAGATAGATGATAGATAGATAGATAACAATCATTCTACACCCACATCAAAATATACATTCTTCTCAAATGCACATGGGACGTCAAGGAAGAGAGATTTAATTTATTCATGATTTTAGTCCTTGATCCGGTGGCTCCAAGGCAGGTACATCATGGCAGAAGGGCATGATGAGGCAAAGCTGCTTAGTTTATGGCATGCAGAAAACAGAGCAGGAGAAAAATGTCAGAGAGGAAAAGAAAGAGATTATAGAGAGTACCCAAAGCCATAGCTCCATGACCCAGCCAGACACACCTAGAGACATGTTTTAGTAAAATTGACTTATCAGGATTAACAGTCACAGCAACCTAAAAACCTAATATGATTTAAATCTTTATTGTTCATTGACCATAGTAAAGACTAAAGGCAAGGTCCAGGGGAAATAACCTTGAGTAGATTTGAAAAGGTCAAACAGAGAAGACATTAGGAGACAAGTTTACAAAAGTGACTGCCTGGAATTGTACAGTGTACTAGATGTCATTCTGTACACAGAAGCCCTGTTGTGCTTCAGCATGCTTCCTTAAGGTTTCCCTGAAGTGTCCAATTTGGTGAGAACCTTGATAAATTGAAACTTGATATTTGGATATTATAGGTGGTGCTGTGACCTTCTGATTGTATCACATCAGGAACACATGGTGTTTGTCTGCTCTTTGTCCTGTTAAGATTAATTAGTGGGGGGCCAGGGAGATGGCTCAGTAGAATAAGTGCTTGCCTGGCAAGTGCAAGGGCCGGAGTTCAATCTCCAGTTCTGAAAAAAAAAAAAAAAAAAAAAAGATTAATTAGTGGGTTCAGGTATCGCCTGTTTGATCCATACATTGGGTCCCCATCAGCTTCTCCCCAGATAATCTTAACCAGCCTTTGATGGGCATCAGTAAGACATATTCCTGCTGACTACAGAATTATGGTATCCTAATTTCCCTGACATCTACTATCTGGTATGTTTCTATAAGACCTTTCCCTCAATAACAATTTAGCTATCCTGAAATATCCAGAAAAAACAAATGCTTGATTCTTTCCCTTTTTAAACCAGTTTTCAGAGCAATGAGTTCGTTCCCTAGCAACCTGTAAAGGTGACCTGTGAGAATATTTTTTCCTGGTATAATTATAAACTTGTGGATTATAACATATTTGATGTATTTCAATCCATTACAGATGCTCATATTATTCTATCTTTGAACAGCGGGAGTCCTTTCCATTAACTCCTAACTTAAAGCTTTTGGACACAAGCCAGTTAACTCTGAAAGTTTGTTGTTTTCCCATAGGGCAAAAATGCCCATTCCTTCCCCAGCCCTAGAATCAGTGACTATCTAGGAAAGCCCCAGCTCCATTAGTGACAGAATACTGAGCTCAGCATCTAGTACTGGGATATCTGTTTCCTCTAGAATAGTCAGTGTTTCTAGACCTTTTCAGTGGTCTGCACGCCCTTATGTTCTCATCTTCACAAGCCACTCTCCTCTGCTTATTCTGTCTCTAAATGAATAGAGTAGACAGCTCTTTACCTTGCTGTCCTCCATCCTCAACATTGTAGCTTCCTTCCTCATGTCCTTCAGGTCTGTATCCTAAGGCCTTATGCCCAGTGAGTCCATGCCTGAACACACTAGCCAACAATGACAATGGGAACTCTTCCTCTTGCCAATATTATTTGTCCAACTTTCCTACCTGAGTTTTATCTGTAGCTTGTAATACTATACTTTACCACTGTGTACTGCTTACTAATTATTTGTTTGACATCTGTTTACCTAACTGGAATGTCATCCTAGGAGGGCAGAAATTTTTGTCTGTTTGGTCTGAGTCATATCCTTGGTTCCTTAGAACAGGTTTGGCACAGAGAATAAACTGAGAGGGGATGGGGCCCCTGTAACGGATCTAGATCAAACTGATTTTTCAATATTAGATTTCTTTGGCAAACACAAATATGCAGCAAAAATTTCTACTAAGTGAGGAAATAGGACTGGTTTTGGTCCACACATTAACTTCATGGGGCTGTCTTAAGAACTGGAGATTGTAGGCTGCATCTTAGTTACTTTTCTCATTACTTAAATAAAATATCAGACACCCAAGGTTAAAGGAGAAAAATTTTATTTTGGTTCATGGTTTGTGGAGGTTTCAGCCCAAAATCGGCTGCTTCAAGGCAGGTTGGCACAGCAGAAGGGAATCTCGGAGCAGGCAGAAAGCAGCAGCAGATCAATAGCAAGGAGTAAAACTGCTGCATCTTTCTGTCCGTTTATTTTCTATCCAGGCTATAAATCTGCTGATTAGTGCCACCCACACCAAGGTAGGACACTCTTAATCCCAGCATCACACCATTAATCCCAGAGTCACATCCTTAATCCCAGAACTACACATCCTAGATTCAGCCACTTCTAAAAGCCCCACCTAGCCCTCATGCTTGCATGAAACTTCGGGGGAACATCTAGATATAAGCCACTACAGACTGAAATGAGACATGTGAGAGAAGACTAAGTGTGTTTTATGTCTTTTTGAGATCTTGTTTGGAGGTTTTAGCAGGGGAGTGTAACTATTTGTAGTGACTTGGCCAAGGAAACAGTCCTCCTCTATCAGGATAATCATCTATCTCTTCTACCAAGCACAAAGCTTCAAGAGAGATGCACATGAGGCAGTGAGGGAGAAGAGGACACCCAGCTAGCCAGCCAGCCAGACCAGCTAAATCAATTCTGGTGATCAATGGCATGACAAAAGTCACCACCAGATCACCTTCACATCTACCTCTGTATCTTCCTATAACTGTTGTTCTCTCTCTCTCTCTCTCTCTCTCTCTCTCTCTCTCTCTCTCTCTCTCTCTCTCTCTCTCTGCCTCTCTGTCTCTCTCCTCTCCTTGCCCTTCCTTCCATCGCTTTCATGAGTGAAGCAGATTTTGAAGGTCAGGTCAGATCAGAATTCATTTTGAGAGGCCAGCAGAGGCAAGCTGGAGCCATCAAGTGGGTAGCCACCAAGTGGGCATGGTAGATGGATTTCATTTTTGATCTGTTGTATATAAAAACCAATTCATATATGTATACCATAATCCCCAAATTACTTTATTTTTATAATTATTTTTTGTGGAACCAGGGATTGAACTCAGGCCCAAATTACTTTAAAACAAAGACAATCACAGATAATAAGACGAAGACCCAGGATAAATTTTTTCTTGGGGTGAGTTTTATTGGATTAGGGTGGGGGCAGACAACAACTTGGCCCATTTCTGATTGGCTCCTGAATGAGCAGCATTCAGGTCTCTTGGATTTGTAGGTAACCCTGAGATGTTGCAGGCATTAACGAACCAGAGGTCCTCTTGTTCAGGGGTTACAGTAATACCTCTCATTCCTGGGAACCACTGCTTCTGCATTCCCTCCCCTGGGAGGCATGGGGAAGTGAGTGTCTCAGTGCTGACATGTGAGGTGGAAGAGGTGCTTTATGGGAAGAGTGTGGTGGGCTCCGTCTGGGTCCAAGCTGCTGTATCAAACTCTGCCTGCATTTCAGGTCTATATCCACTTCTCACTGTGGCATCCTCTTCATTTCCAAGGTGGCCTTCATCCTGGGATCTGTCCCTGTCTACATTTGATCCCCATGTTCCCAACTCTGGGCTGTCACAGCCCCTCCACAACAGAACCAAAGGTTAATAGCTTGACTAAAAGAAATTTGGAAATACAAATAATTTGCACCTTGACACATATGAAGACAAATAATTCTCTACTTTAGCCTGCCCCCTTTTTCTTGGGCATGAAGCCTCCAAAACTTTATGTTCTTACATGAAGGAGATGGGGGGATGCTGGATCCTGACCATAGCCAAGTGAAAGTCCATATAAAATGCAAAGAGAGCACACTCTTTCACTAGAATTATTTCCCTGAGCATCCTTGTAATCAAACAACTGCTTGATTCTGCAGTTTCTAGTCAACACTTTCATCTCTGGGATCTTGCCCATATGTTTAATACAAGACAGTGGAGTATAGCACCTGAGGTCATGGTTTGTGAAGAGTTCCTGGCCTCAGAAAATATTGTCAATCCAAAAATTCAATGCTCTGTAGCTACAGAAACCCTTAGATCTACTTGAACAGAAGTGAGGCTACCTCCTACATACTTTAGCTGAACAACTGACTATATTGTTACCATGTAAAAGGGGAAATGGGGGCTTGAATATGCATAAACTTGCATTTCACTACATATCTTTTTATTATTGTTTTGACATTTTTATAATGTGCATAAGGCACCCATCCAAAAGTCAATTTAAAAACTAAAGAAAGCACTTAGTAGAGAATCCTCTACATCTTTTTTTCCCATTCTCATATCTTCCCTTCAACCTCTCTTCCCCTCTTATTTTCAAGCTTTATTTCTATTTTTTTCCTTTTCTCATTTTTTCTTTTTCCTTCTTTTCTCTCTCCCTCCCACTGTCTAGTTCCCCTTCCTACTTAAGCACTGCTTTCCTATTTCACCCTCTTGGATTGATGGATTTATCTTGGCTTTCCCAGGAGGAGTTTTAGACAGGGATCAAAGAAAAGGTACATCCTAGCCCTCCAAGGTCAGTGAAGACTCAGTAACTCAGTGATATCCCAAATTTTCTGATCAAGGAGATTTTGGGGCCACAGAGGAAAGTGATGGATGATGTAGAGTGTGCCTAAGGAGAATCACATGGAGGAAAACATTCTCTCAGGCTTTCACAGGAAGCAAATTGGTCAAGCGATGGTTGTGACTCATCCACACGGCTGACACTGATAAAAGATCTACAAACTTGTCAAAAGATCTACTATAATGTCAACAACTTCTGACATTGCCAGTCCTATGGATAACCCACTACTATTATGAACTACTGGACTCTATTGGATTACTTTGCTGAATTTACACACTTACAATATTTGAATAGCAAGGGAATACCCATACATGACAAAACTAAACAAAAAAGGGGATATAAATGAAGGACTATTTTGTAGTGGAAAAAAAATATATATCTGTATATATAAAATAGTTAGGATAGATATACAACTACTTTCTCCTAGTTCAGTGAGAAGGAAGATTTCCACTAATAGTGTTTAGACAAGATATCATATCTGCATCTTGTACTATGAATAACTACTATGAAGACAACAATATGCAATGTATTAATTATTGTAACTGTCCTACTAACCTGTTTTTAAACTGTTTCAGTGCTATATCTTTCTCAATAAAATTAATTTTAAAAAACCAAAACAAAAAAGGAAAGAAAAGGTATACTTTTAGAGGGCTATTCTGTTTTCTAGGAGAGTGGAAAAGATATCAATAGAGACAATCATGCTGGAAAAAACTTGTGAAGTGCTTAAATTCTCTGACACTTAGAAAGTTGCACCCTAACTGTGACACATAATAAAAAGTGAGAAGCATGAGAAAGCTTGAGAAAGCCCGAGGCCATGGCTCCAGATTCTGGAGGCCAACCTAGGAGTCTTCTCTCCTGTCTAAGGGTTGTGACAACTCTGAATATTTTTGACAAAGACCATTTGCATTTTCTCAACAGGAGTTGGGAGAAGGGGGTAGTCAAAGCTGGAAGGGTATTGGAGTGAGGCAAATTTTGGATTCTGACATCTTTTCTCTGATATTCACCATCTGGGTGAGAAGGAAGGGATAGAAAGTAACTTGGTTTATTCTTAGAGAAATGTCTCAAGGTAGACTCATTCTTGGGTCAGCAGAATTTGAGATTTAGTTCTAATAAAATCTTATTCTGGGAAGCAATCTCACCCTAGCTGCTAAGCTTTCCAGTTCAGTCTAGAATTGTTCTAACCATACCAAAATCAAACTTACTATTGTTTTTCAATAAGTAACACTTTGAATAGAGGAAGCAAGATGAAGAGGAATGGAAGAAAAAATGTTTCTTGAAGTCAAATCTCTAATCAATTATAGATTGCTTTTCACTGTGTTACCTGTCTCCTGCAATTCCCTGAGAAAGCTGGCATTTTAGAGTGTGAAATCTCTGGATTAGAATCCCAGCTCTATTATTGGACAAATAAGTGCTCTGAACAGTGTCTTCTTCAGGAAGCGGGGATATTACTGTCCACCTCAGTGTTAAAGTTAGGATCAGATGAAAACATTTGTGATATTCAATAAGCATTTTTTATTCTCATTATATGATGGGAAAAGGAATAAAGTAATCCTTGTGTTAATGGATTCTGGGCAATTGGAGAGATAAGTGCTGACTGTAGGCTCACAGCAAGAGGAAGATGGAAGAGTGGATGATGTGGCAGAGATCAAATTTGGCCAGTTTGCCTGCCTGAGGAAGATGGCAAAGGCTAATTCTAGGAATCTTGCTATGCAAGTTGCAACTATGTTCAAACAACTTTATTCTGACACCTTATTAAAAGGCAAAGAAAATTTTACACTACTGCAACAGGTCCCTCCCATCCTCTTCCTCCACTCCCTCTTCTCCCCTCCTCTCCTTTTCTTTCCCTTTCCCTTCTTCTCCTTCTCTTTCTTTTTCACTTCTCCTTCTCCTTCTCCTCTTTCTCCTTCACTTCCCCTTCTCCTTCTCCTTCTCCTTCTCCTTCCCCTCTCCCCCTCCCCTCTCCCCC
>NW_004524627.1:11791303-11795488 GCF_000260255.1 Octodon degus
TCTGCTTTAATGTTTAGATCTTTAATCCATTTTGGCTTTAGTTTAGTGCATGGTGATAGACCTGGGTCAAGTTTGAGTTTTTGGCATGTAGAGAGCCAGTTTTTCTAGCACCATTTGTTAAAGAGGCTATGTTCATTGTTTCATTATACATGTAATGAAATTAAGACTCCAAGAGATAAGAACTTGAATAAGATTCAAGTTTCTTGAAAAAATAGAAATATACCCTGGTTGAAACTTGATGCCTTTGGAAGTACAAGTGCAAAGAATGAGCAGAAGGGAAAAGGATGCAGGGGAGGTGGCAAAGCAGAGCAAGATGATTCCCCATGCTGGCCACAGCCAGTCTGATTCATAAAGCAGACCCATGGGTCTCACGGCAGGAGTGGTGCTTGAAACATCTCCAATTGAGCTGCAGGGAAAGGTACCTCAGAACATGAGAGAGAAACAAGGGTGGGCTTGCTGCCATCTCTCTTTATTTCTTGTCTCCTAGTGACTCAAGTTTGTCCTTCAAGGTGTCAACAACGTCCTCTAGCCTCAGAGCGTGTCATGTGGCCTCTTGGGCAGGTACTGGACAAGCTAAATTTCATACCCATGATTGGCTCTTCATCAGACTAGAAATGGTAGGAGGGGCCATAACCCCAGAAAGGTAGTGTCTGGTGTGTGCCACATTGTGGGAAGTGAGGCAAAAACCAAGGGGAAGAGGACAAAGATGCAGTTGACAGACGAGTGTAAAGCACCTGAATGGTATGTGGTGGTGTGGTACAAAATGGAGATGACCAGACTGTAGGATCAGACCATTTGAAATCAATAAACTATAGCTGCCTGAGAGGTCCTAGGCATATAAGCATTTATGATTGTGTTTATATAGGACCAGTTTAGGTTATCATCCAGTATTACTTTATTTTATTGCTCATACCATAATTTTTTAACTGTAATCGTTGAGATCTCTCTGCAGGATCTCTTGTTTCTTTTGTGGATTTATTATGGGGATTTCTTTTTAGCACTCATTTATTAGCACTAGCAGATACTACAGCCTTGTCTTGTACATTTCCTTTCTCAGGCCTACACTTTTTTTTTCTTTTTTTGAGGAATAATAATACTCAAGAAGCCAAGATCTAAGTGAATTGTGTCATTAATTCCAAGTCCTCTCAGCTGATAACTTCTATTGGTGTATGACAATCAGGAGGCTCTAATAAGCTTACAAAAATATTTTTAAAATCAGAACAAGCTAGGAACAGTGGTACATATCTGTCAACCCAGCATTCAGTAGGCTGAGGGAAGAGGACCATGAATTTGGGCCTAGCCTCAGCTTTACAGTGAGTTCACAGCCAGTGTAGATTATGTAATAAGACCCTCCCTCAACCAAATCTGAAATGGACAAAACAAAACAAAATCAGAGTCATATAAGATTATCTGGTCATTCAAGCTTAGCCTTTCTTGCTTTCTATGTTTCCTCTATCTATTCCTTTGTGCCAGTCTAATATAATTTGCTCTCTTTAGTTCTTCCTTCCCTTTCTCTGCTCTCTGCAGCATGGGGTAGCTCCCTTCAGCTTTCCAGGACCCTGGCATAGTACTTAGGACTGGCCCAAGATGTGCTCCTCCACATGCAGAAACACTTCCATGGATCCAAGTTCTGCTGCACAACTCACTGTGATTCCACAATGGAACTCATCTTCTAAGCTCTTATGACATCACCTCTGTCCTATGCCCCTGTTCCTATACATATCAGTGGTTTCTGGCTGTGATCTCATGTCTTTGATAGGTTCAACTTCTTTTATCACATAGGTTGCCATTTCTTTGAATGAATTCTCTGTTTAAAGTCCACTTTGTTACCTACTTTCTTAGTGAGTCACCCAGAAACACAGACAGTTTATTTAGGAAGTGACTCCAGGAATACCAGTAATCTGGGTACAAACAGAAAGGAGGGAAAACCCAAGCTGTGAGCACCTGGGACTCTTCTCCAAGTCTCTAGAGAAAATAAACCTCAGAATGCTCTGACTCTCCCCAAATGTTCAAGGGTCACCCAAAGGTGGGTGGCTCTCATAATTCTAGGCTTTAACATATGTCTAAGTGGCTTAGTGGAACCCCAGAGGGACCCATCCACTCAATTCCCAAGAAGGCAACAGGTAGCTGAGAGAAAATGCTGATAGAGTGTCAGCTTAGCAGTTAGCACAACAATAATTCTTCTTTTCCTTCCTTCCTTCCTTCCTTCCTTCCTTCCTTCCTTCCTTCCTTCCTTCCCTTAATTTATAAGATGGGCCAGGAGGACACAGGCAAATGCAGAGCTTTCTGGTGAACAAATAACCCCTTGGCTAGTGATATGACTCATTGATCTATTGTAGCCCTACTTTACCTTCATTTTTTAATTTTCCTGATAAATCTCACATACATCAAGGTTTCAAAACACCATGCTTAAAAACTATTCTATTAGAAGTTGGTCACCATGGCACATGCCTGTAATCCCAAAAACTGAGAAGGCTAAAATAGATCACTAAGTTTGAGGTCCACCTGAGCAACTTAGTGAGATCCTATTTCAAAATTTAAAATGTAGTTAAGTAGTAGAGCAATCCTGAGTTAACCCTTAGTCCCACAAAAAATATGACAACAACAACAATATTAGGAATCTAGGGCCAGCAAGGTAGCTCAGTGGAATAAAGTGCCTACTTAGGCTTGCTTAGTCAGGCCTACGCAAGGGAAGTGATCGCAGTTCCACCCCCTGCACCACATGCCTCACCAGCCCTGCCCCCAGAGTGGGCTGAACCAGCCAATGTCCAGACATAGTGGAATAGCCCTGTAATCCCAGCTCTGGTGAGACTGAAAGCTGAAGGATCATGAGTCTGAACTGCATAGTGAGATTCTGTAACAACCAAGTACATTAAAAAAATTAGGAATCTACTAGATGCACTGACTGTCTTTACAGGCAAAAATTCCCTTGGAAGAGAAGAAAGGTTTTCAGGTAATTCCCATAATTAAATAAGGCACTAGACACCTATATACTGGTTGAATTATTTGCATCTAGACCAAGAATGTCATACTCTGTGCAAGTATAGAGCAAGGCTGGTGAGCAAATGCAAGCTTCTAGTAAAAACCACAATGGTGATAATTTTAAGTGAATGGATGTTCTTTACCACAAACATTTTAGCAGAGGAAATTTTCTCTACTAAACGTTCATAGTTTCAAGGCTACAAATTAACAGTCCTTGGGAGAGAATTATTGAAATTCAGTGCTCCAACAAGAAAGATTTATCCTTCTACATAATCAGAAACCTAATCACATGATGCCAAACTCCTGAATGAAAGTATAGCTAAGTTAAATTTTATGGTAAGTAGCATGTAAACTGTCACTGACCTCCCTTGTCACTCTGCAATCAGTGCTTTGCATTTTCAGAGAAATTATGTCTATTTGTTTTTATTCAGTTTCTCATTAAATATCATTAAAATTAGTGGTAGAAGATTCAGCAATGGTATTAACCCAAATTGAATCAACATTTGAAGAGGGCTTTTTCTTTTTCTTTTTTTTAGCTCTTTGAAGCTTCCAAATCCAGCCCAGCCCATGATCCTGAAAGAAAGTTGCTGATTCTGAAGGCTAAAGAATGAAAAGGCTGTATCCTAGCAGAGGGGCACAAGCAACTAAAGCCAAGAATATCAGCTGACAGCCCAAGGATCAGATGGCCATACACAGTATTTAGTGTTTTTATTTGGCCTCCATTGAAAAGTCAACAACTTCACAAATATAATCAAATTTCTTGCTTTTGTAGAAAAAATTGGCAGCTCCTTCAGTCTTGGCCTGCAATCTTGTATGACAGTGGCAGAAGCTAGGCATCAGTGGCCCTTTGGCCTAGACATATGGCTTCCCTTGGGACACAGTCCCCAATTCTTCTGGACATGGCCATGCTACTCACTCCTCAGTGTGTTTCAGGTTGGCTCTGTTACCTAAGGGATGGCCCTAAGAATAGATCAAAGGACACACATACACATACACACATGTGATGTAGCACACATACTTTTGCATTCTAAGTTTTACCCAGTTCCCTCAGTTCCTGGTTCTGTCTCCTTGCAGCCATTGCTCAAGTGTTTTATCCACCTGAAATGTTCTTCATCCACTTAGCTTCATCCGCTTAGCCAACTTGTACATTTTTCTTTCTTTCTTTCTTTCTTTCTTTCTTTCTTTCTTTCTTTCTTTCTTTCT
>NW_004524627.1:11795588-11801122 GCF_000260255.1 Octodon degus
TCTTCTCTTCTCTTCTCTTCTCTTCTTCTCCCCCACAATTATTCTCTCATCAGTCTCCCACAGGGTACTGCACCCTAAGACTTCAAACTGAGCTTCATCCCCAGGCTGGCCTGCTTTCTCTTTCTTTCTTTCTCTTTTTCTTTCTTTCTTTCTTTCTTTCTTTCTTTCTTTCTTTCTTTCTTGCTTGCTTGCTTGCTTGCTTGCTTGCTTGCTTGCTTGCTTGTTTGCCTGCCTGCCTGCCTGCCTGCCTGCCTGCCTTTTATTTTAAGACAGCATCTTTTTTTAAGTCAGATGTTTTGTGAGATATTTATTAAATTTGTACATAGGACAAATCACAAAAACTGTAAGAAAGAAGGTTCTTATGATCATGTTAGAGTGTATTATTTAAATAGGCAAAATATTTTTAGAAGATAAATTATTTCATGATATTTGGATTTCACAAATCATTTCTCATTCTTTAAAGCATCAACAAAGAAATATCAAGTAGCTGAGAAAAAGGTGATATGGGGAACCTCATTCTGTATGAAAGTGTCCAGCACACAGCAACGACCTTCTCCCTTTGTTCTTCCCTGCTTCTTCTTTATTCCTCCATTATTAAGACAGTATCTTGCTAAGACCTTAAGTTTCCCAGGCTGAGCTGGAACTTGTAATCCTTCTGCCTCAGCCTCCTACAGTTCTGGGATCACAGGCAAGTCCCATCATGCCTGACTACCAAAGTTTTTTTAAAAATTAATATCTGTATTAACAAGTGGTGACAAATCATTTCCAGAAATTTAAATTGTTCATGAACACAAGAGCATTGCTTCCTGGCTCTCAGGCCCTCGAGGATCTACCTCAAAGGCTCTGGGCAAAAAAGGTCATTACTCTCAACTCTCCAGCTCCAAAATAATTTTTGAATCACTGATTTGGAATTTTCCCCTTTTTTTCCCAAATGGGTAACCTCTCCTAACATACGACCTTTGAATTTTGTACCAAGTATATGTATTAATTATGAAAGTTTTATAGTTTCATAAAAGATAGTCTCTCTTACAGAAGCAGATTCTCCTGACCCTGATAACACTCTATCACATTATCATCTTTTATATCCCTCACAGAATTTGTTTGTGATTTGTTTTATGCTATGGCCAGTCTCCTCCCATTAGGCTGTAATCATCTCCAGAGCCAGTACTCTGTCTTGTACCTTGCAAATCACCAGTGATTAGAATCCTCTTTATCTCTCTTCTCTTTCTTTTTTCTCCTATGAGAATTTTAATTAGATTTTAAGATTAAAATAACTTCATAAAATGCTTTAGGCTTTCCCCCTAGCCTGAAATACTTTAAATAACATAGAAACAAATTATACTCTCATAAAGCAATGCTAATCAAAATGTGCTGTGCAGGTGCTAACATGTAAATCAAATTCTCCATTAAAACTATTATTAAGTTCAACGTTTTTTCCATCAAGATTTTGTTGACAATAATGAAAGCAATGTGTTGACTGATACCCTAGCATAAGCTCCTTATCTTTTTACAGAGCAGTAGCAAACAGCTCTCCAACTGGCTCCTTGGAGTAGTACTGTCCCAAACAGTAGATAGAACACAGATGAAAACCTACCTGGATCTGGTGACTTTTCAAATGTTATGTTCTAATTATCTTTCTAATCTTTTCTATGGGTGTTGATTTGTCTAGATTTTCTTCCTTTTCTTAGATCAACTTTGTAAGTTATATCTTATTAGGAAGTTACCATTTTTCCTCTGTATTTTCTTTGTCTTATATCCCTAACTAATCCTGTATAAAAATGCTTATTTTGAGAAAAGTACTCACAAAGTTGTTCTTATATTTTGAATGCCAGTAAAACCAGCATCACATGGATAGTGCTAAGGTCTGCTGTCACCCGAAGCAGTACCCAAGGACCCTTGCACCATAGCTGCAGTGGTCTCTGAGTGCTGGGATCACTAAGCCCAGTGAAATGAATGCCCGATGAAGTCATTCTATAGCAGGGGTTCATGCTGCTTTCTTCACAAATAGAAAGCTGAAACTTTTGTACCGTTGGGCCTTCCATGGGTGGCACCTTGATGACTCCTGAGATGATGTCAAGGCATCTTTCTTCTTGTTTCTATACAACTTGGTTTCTTTTTAATCACATTAGTCTCTTCAGCAGCTGTTATGGTTTGTGTCTACATTTTCCCTCACGGCCTCATATGATCATGGGATGTGGGCTTTTTCAGAGGTAGCTGAATCTAGAATCTGTGATTTACTCATGGTTCAATGCTAGGATTCAAGGTGTTGGAAGTAAGGGTGGGAGATTGCTGTATTAGTCCACTGACTGGGTTGGTACCATGCTAATCCTACTAGTCTGCATAAGATAAAAGGCACAGAAAGAGGCTTGTTTTTCACTTCTGTGGCTTGCTTTTGCTGTCTTCTGCCCCCGAGAATTATTTCTCCTTTGGAATGCCCCTCTGCCAAGCCAATTTGCCTTGGAGCCAGCTGATTATGGACTGGAAACTCCTACAAACTGTGAGACAAATAAACCTTTCTTCCTTTAGCTTTTGGTGTCAGGTATTCTGTCTCAGAAATGAAAAAAAAAAATGTAACTAAGACAGCAGCCTCACCTTTAAAATTTTGTCCCAGCTTTACATATGATTTCTTAATTTAGGCTCAAATTTAAGTTTTACACATTTTTCTGCTTCCTCTTTTGCCACTGATTCTCACTATAAGTCTGGCTAAAGGAGCCAGAAATGACCATGCCACAGTCTGAATGTTAGGCTGCTTTGGAATTTCTCATATATGATTAATTTGTCTACCACCCTGAGACTTAGTTTCCAGAAGAGTCTCAGAACATTAGCAAAATGTATATTTTTTTAATGCTACAATATGTCCTTTAGTCTGCCTCCCAACCTGAGTCCTTGTTTCCAACTGAAATCTTCTGACTCTGGCCTTTACTCTCAGCATCCTGGTCTTTTGAGCTCCCACCAGATTCACCCCATCAATCTCTATATATAACATTCTAGGGCTTCTCTAGCCCATTTATCCAAACTATTACAAATTCCTCCTGTGAGCCAGTTCCAAATTCTTCCAAACTATATTGTCAGGCACAGTCAGCAACAATCCTACTTCTCTGAGTCAAATTTTATGCATTAGTCAGCTTTCCTATTGTTGAAACACAGACTCCAACACCCACAATTTTACAAAGGAAAGGTTTAATTTAGTTCATGGTTTCAGGAGATTCACTACAGGCTGGCAAGATCAAGGTAGAAACCTCAGAGCAGAAAGGAGTGGTGGAGCAAAGCAACCCAGTTTATAAAGTCCAGGAAGTAGAACAATGTCAAAGAGGAATGAATGCAGGACCACGTACAGTTCTCAAGACCATGCCTCCATGCCCTATTGACATGCTTTACTAATCTGCTAGGTACTTCATAACCCAATGAAGTTGATATATCAGGGTTAATGGTCACAATCCATCATTGTCTACTTCACATCCAAACACAGCTCCTTAAGGCATTAGTGCTCTCCAAATAAAGATAATAGCAAGTTAATAATTTTGCCCAACATAATACAACTATTTTGAGTTTACCTAGAATATAATTCCTTCCCCAACATCTCAACAGTTCCAGAATTGTTCTTTTTAATGGTACCAAAGTTTTATTAAAAGTAGGAAAAGAAATAGGCTCCACAGAGTAAGTCTGAGCCAAGGAAAAGTTGAAAAAATATGCACTACAGTGTGAAGATGGGCTACCATTTAAAAGAGAACACAGTGGCCTCAGTATTTTTCAGAAGTTCAAGTCCAGGTCTCAGGTGAGTCTCAAGGCAAACTCTTAGTTGTGAACCTCTGTAGAAACAAAACAAATGATACAATCCAGAGGTACAATGGCACAGAACAAACATTCCCTTCCAAGAAAAGGAGAACTAGAGGATAGAAAAGAATTGGGCCGAAGTAAGATCAAAACCTATCAGGGAAAACAAACTGTAGCTCCATGTCTGGCATGCAAGGTACACGGTGGTGAGACGTGTGTTCCAGAGGGGTTGGGCAGCCCCAAGCTGACAGTTTTTCTGGTTGTCATCCATAAAGACCTCTTTCTTTGGTGGCTTCACTCTCATCTTTCCTTGGCAGATGATCCACATTCATGGTATCTCCGACTTCCTGGGGTCCCTACTATACCTTTGGTTTCCTTCCCACAGCTTTACACACTACCTTCTCAGGGACTCCTGTCTGGCCTCCCAGGCCTCTCTTCAAAATATGGGTAGAAGCTTCCCTGACATCACAACTCTAGCATTCTGCATGCTGGTAAAATCAGCTTCAGGATAACAGTGCCAAGATCAGCTGTCAGTCTGAGGAGTAGCAGGAACCTCCAGTCTAATTTGAAAAAAAAAAATTTAAGTAACATTAAATTTAAGATCCTCATTTTGCCATATCCTCGCTTTTTAAAAATGAATTGTTGGTATCTTCTCAACTTCTATCTCTCAGTACTCTGGAGTTGCTTCATTCCTCCTGAGCAATTTCTGGTGGGGACTATTATTTTGTGACATTCATCACAGTATCCACAGGCACTCCTAGGAATTTGTTTATTGAGTAGTATTTTTCCAATAGAGTTTTCTATGCACAATCAGCTGTTATAGACAACTATTACATAAAAAATACAAAGCAAGGGGCCAACCAGATACCTCAGTGGACTAAAGCACCTGCCTAGGCAGGCTCAGTAACAGGCATTGGATCCCCAGCATGTTGTGCCAACCCCGCTCCTGGGGCACACTTAGATGGTGAAATGAGAATGGGTGTGGTGGCACACACCTGTAATTCCAGCACTTAGGAGGCTGAAAACTGGAAAACCAGTATGAGTCCAATCTGTGTACTGAGATCCTGTAGACCCTGTACTAAATACATTAAAAAAAAATACAAAGCATTATGCTTTCTGAAGGACTTGCACAAATAAGAGTCAAAAACTTTTAGAGCTAGATGTGGTAATACAAGCCTGTAATCCCAGCACTTGGAAGGCTGAAGCAGAAGGATTACAAATGAATTCAAAGCCTCAAAACATGAAGCAACAGTGAATGAGTGAATGAATGAATAAATGAATGAATGAATAAATATCTTTAGGGAAAAAAATCACACTTAAAATATACGGAGCATGTCTGGAGGAGAGTCGTGGAAGTCACAGCTTGATGTGTCTGGTAACACAATTGGCAAAGTTCAAGACCACATCATTAAAATAAAACAAATTATTTATGAATTATTTATTTACGAATATTAATATTTATGATGTCTTTTGTTCATTGTTTCTTTTTTTCTCTAATTAACTTTATTGAAAATCAATAATTATATACCAAATTAAAAACTATACACAGGGGAACAACCCATTCAGGCCCCCCTTCTGTCCCTCTCTCAGACAGGAGCTTTCTTTCCTTCAATAAATGTATTCTTTTATTTTTTTTCAAATTGGTAGGACAGTTTGAATAATTCACACATTGCATACATTCTTCCTAGTGGTTAATTGCTGTACAAGATGCAGACATGATATCCTATTTACAAACACCATTAGAACAAATCATTCTATTC
>NW_004524627.1:11807497-11823756 GCF_000260255.1 Octodon degus
CTTCATCCACTTAGCTTCATCCGCTTAGCCAACTTGTACATTTTTCTTTCTTTCTTTCTTTCTTTCTTTCTTTCTTTCTTTCTTTCTTTCTCTCTCTCTCTCTCTCTCTCTCTCTCTCTCTCTCTCTCTCTCTCTCTCTCTCTCGGGATTTAACTCATGACCTTGTACTTTCCAGGCAGAGGCTTATGCTGATGAGCTATATCCCTGGCTCCACTTGGCCAACTTCTGCTCATCCTTCATGATGTCACTTCAGGAGGAAGCTTCCACGGCTCTAATGAGGCATAAGGGTTCAACTGGTCAGATCAGACAGATACCAAATAATAGTGTCGTAAAGAAGCAGGTGTTTGTGTTCTTTCATGGAAGAATCGTGTCCAGTGAAGCACCTTCCAGAGTCCTGGATCTTCTCTGTAATGGTCTCCCTGTTAGGCACATGTCTTATGTTATTTTCTCATTGCTGGGAGAAAACACACAACACCTACAAGTTAAAGGAAGAAAGGTTTATTTTAACTCACAAATAGTAGAGGTTTCAGTCTATAGTCAGCTGGCTCCAGGGCAGGGTGGCATGGCAGAGGAGAAATAATTTATGGCAGGACAGGCAAAGCAGCAAGCAGTCAGCCTTCTTTCCTTCTTTTTCTTGTAGTCCATCCAGGCTACTAGCTTACTGGTTGGCACCATCCATGATCAGGTTGGGGCTGCCCACTGTCCATACCCAGAAGTATACTAAATAAGTTAGTGGACTAATCCTATTATCATATACCCTTAATCCAGTATCATATACCCATGATCCAACCATCTCCCCAAAGCCCCACCCATGAAGGGGCTTTGGGAGAATATCTAGATATAAGACATGACAGAACATGTAAGGAAAAATAACAAGTGCAAATTTCAGATTACTTAACAAGAATGATCTTATCTTTCCCTTCCTCCAGTGTGCAACTGGGTCAGCATGAACCCATGGTCCCTGTGGATGAGGGGAACAACCCAAGATGGTGACAGTGTTATACTATAATTCTGGGAAGCCCTAGGAACTTTTGACTAGATATAGTACCTAGGACCTGTGATATTTTTAGTAGCCCAAGAAAATATTTTAGTTTCACTTAGAGTCAGAAATAAATGTAAGAGTAATGAATACATAAAAATTAATCCAACCTGAATTATATTAACAATTACTAATGTGGTAGTAAAACATAATTTTTAATTTTTATTTTCTTGGTGGAAAAGGAGGCTCAGAAAGGCAAAAGTTCCTAGGGATTGTTATTTTTCCTTACAAGCCTTTGTCCAAATTTTAGTCCCATGATCACCATCAGCTATCAGGAGGCTGAAAATACAGCTATATTTGGAATTGTTGGGGCCCATTGTAGTAGCTATTGTAATGTAGGAAGGGAGCATTGTTAGAAAAACTTACTCTCCCAGCTTGATGACCTTTCTAGGTACTTCCATGGATCCACTGGGCTGAGGTCCAAGGCAGACAAGAAAGTCTAGGTAAGCTGGATCTAGGTTGTTATGCTCTCTACTGCACCTGCAGCACTTAGCATAGAGTCAGACACACCAGTGGCTGAAAAAGGTCTTGAATCAGCACATCTTCCTACCATTAATTAATGTTCAAAAACATTAATTTTTAAACTTCAGCCTCAGTACCCATTTTTCAGAACCTATTTAGCCTGTGATGGCTTGATAACTAGAAATATAGATTTTTCTGCCCTTTCTTTGTGTTCCATACTTTTTAGCCTGCTTTCTTTGGTCCTATTCTAATTTTCTTGTGGAATCAGCTAGAAATGCTTCTAGTATTTGACACTGAAAGATAAGTTACATTATTCTGGAAAGTATACTACACTGATAACTTTTTGTTTGCTTTGCCATACTGACCTATTTTTTCAAATTTTTAATTTTTGATAAAATGAAAAATTAAATAAACATAGAGCATAAAATTTTCTTAGTCATTTTTAAATGTAAACAGAAATTAGAATAGGACCAAAGAAAACAGGCTAAAAGGTATGGAACACAAAGAAAGGGCACCATCAAAAGTATCATTGCTTTTGGCCCTAGGATTTTCAGTGGTATTTGTTGTCCAACCCATTATCACCATCTATCTCTAGATCTCCATATCGTCCAAAATGAAATTCTACACATTAGATATTCACTCCCTGTTGCACCCTTCTTCATCCACTGACCACATCCATAAGTATATGGGCATGTGTCTCTCTACCAGCTATCCCAGTGCTACATAATTAGCTACCCCAAAACATCATGGCTTACACTAATGGCCATTTATTTGCTCACCATTCTGCAACCAAAATGGGCTCAGCTGGGTGGTTCTGCTGGTCTCTCCAGCAATGACTTATGTAGTTGTGCTATGGCTAGAGAGGGACAGAAGCATATTGGATGGTGTCACTCACATATTTGGGATGGTGGGACTGATTGTCAGCTGGGACACTTTCTACATCATCATTCCACAGTCTGATTTGGGCTTCATTATTTGGCAACACAGGTTTAAAAAGAGGGAAAGTGAAAACTGTAAGACTTCTTGCAGCTTGGTTCCAAAACCCACAGGGCTGTGGCCTTTCATGGTGGAAGAGCATCAAGCAGCTTTTTGGAGCCTCTGCTACAAGGTACTAACTCCATTCCTGAAAGCAGAGCCCTCATGACCTAATTCCAAAGGCCCCATATCCTAGTATCATCACTTTTGGGGCTAGGATTTCAATATATATATTTGGGAGAGGGGGACCCAAGCATTCATATCATAGCAGCCTCTTCTGAGAAATTATTCATGTAATTCACTGTAATTTCTTGAATAACAATGTAAGTGGGCAATTACAATGTTTGTTCATTTTGCAGTTTCTGAAAGTTAAGAGAGGTGGAAAGAAACTAACTGAGACTGAATCCCTGACATCTGTCCTGTATGGACAATAATTTTAAAAGTGTTTGTGATAAGTAATGACAGCTGCAGACTATTATGACCAACAGTCTATAATGATGACTATGGTCTGGTGACCACAGATCCCAACTGCCAGTAAGTTGCAAGTGGCCAGGTGTAGGCTCTAGCCAGCTAACAGAGCTCCATCTCTGTGTCTTTTTTCCTCAAAACTGATTGGACCCAGGTTCTCACAATACTGTCTAAGTGTACTACCGCTGAGCAGCATCCCTAGACCCCATAAGATTTTTAAGAGTAGAGACATTTTATTAAATATTGAAGCAATAAGTACATAATTAGCCTTATCAATATCAAAGTCTTTTCAGAAAGGAATTTAAAACTCGAAGCAGAGAAAACTTACAAATAAAGTCTAAAGAGACTGTGTTAGTTACTTTTCCTGTTGCTGAGATAAAATATCCAGCACCCAAAGTTAAAAGAGGAAACTTAAAGGAAGTTTATTTAGCTCACAGTTTGTAGAGGTTTCAGTCCATAATCAGCTGGCTCCAAGGCAGGGTGGCATATGGGAGAAGGGGAACAGTTCATGGTGGAATAAGAAAGCAAAAGGAACAAGCAAGGAGAGAGAAACAAACCTCTTTCTGCCCCTTTTATCTTATCCAGACTGCTGGGATTAGGGTGGTACCAATATAGTCAGTGGACTGATCCAGCAATCATCCACCTTTAATCCCAGCACCCTTAATGTCAGCACTGGACTACATAGTTCAATAACATGCTCTAGATACAGCTACCTCAAAAAACAAACAAACAACAACAAAAAAAACCCACCAACAAAACAAAAAATGGTGACATGAGGCTTTGGTGAACCTCTAGATGCAAACCATAACATTCTGCCCCTGGATCCTGAAAGATTCATGCATGTCTCTTTATATAAAAAACATCTAGTCCATCTCCAAGAATTACCAAAATCCTAAGTTTCAGCATTGCTGAAAACTCCAAGTCCCAAGTTTTCTCTGAGATGTAAGGCAAACTCTTAGCTGTGAGTACCTATCCAATTTAAAAGAAAATTAAACACTTCCAACATTCATTAGCACAAAATAGACATTTTTATTGCAGAAGTTGCAAACAAGAAGATACAAAGGGATGGGACCAAAGGAAGTCCAAAATTCAGTATGACAAACATTAAATCTTATGGTTCCATGTGCAGCATCTGAGGTAATCTGTGGCAAGATGTGAACTCCAAAGGGCTTGAGTGGCTTTGCCCTTAAGGCACTTCCAATGGATGTAGCTCCTATGGCTTCTCTCTTGGGATGGTTTTGCTCCTTCCTTGCAGTTTTCTCCAGACTATCTAGGTTTCTTCTCCAAACTTCTGAGATCTTCCTTGAAACTTTGGCTTCACACTCACAACCTCACACACTACTCTCTCAGGGGCACACTGTCTGACCTCCCAGACCTTCTGAAATCTGTGTGGGAGTCTTTCTGAACTCACAATTCTTCCATTCTGCATCCACCTAAAACCATCACCACATGGATGATGCCAAGGTCTGCTGACAGTTGGAGCAGTAGCGCGGCTTCTCTATTTTGGTTGTAGGGGGTGAAGTGCATGGATTACTGGACACACTGAATCCAATTCTGAGGAACAAATTCTCTATGCTGCTATCATTCTGGAACATGGTGCTCCACGACTTTCTTCGCAAAGCAAAGTCTTTCACTTTTTGAAGCTGCAAAGGGTGGAGTCCTGCTGTTTCTTGTGATGCCCCGAGGTCATCTTTACTATAATTCTGTTCTTCTCAGGAATCAATATCTGCTCTGCTCTATTTTTGCAGTCCATAGCTTTACTGGACCCCACTTTCTGGCCAAACTCACAATATTTTACATCATTCTTCTGGATTCTTTGCTCTTGATTCTCAACATATGTCTGGTTAAAAACCCTCAACAATAGTCATGTCACCGCCTCAACACTAACTGTCTTGAAATTTCTTCCACAAGATTAATCTTCCACCCTAAATCTTGATCTCAAGCAAAGTCTGTGAACATGAGAAAAATGCAGACAAATGTTCTGCCAAGCCATTACGTTGTCTAGAGGTCAACAGCCAGTGCAGTCCTTCTTCCCAGCAGAAACCTTAGGTTGATCTTTATGGGCAGCATTTCAATCAGCTTTCCAGTCTCCTAAGCTCTGACTACAGTCTCCCAATCTGAAGAGCCCAAGGCATTCCAGCTCTACTCTTTCAGCTGACAACTCTGAACTTTTCCAAACTTCTCACGAGCCATTCCCAAAGGCTCCTGATCCACATGGTCAGATATAATGACAGCAATGATTCCACTTCTCCAGTACCAAAATATTAGTCACTTTTCTCATTGCTTAGACAAGATACCTGACACCCAAAATTAAAAGGGAAAAGGTTTATTTGCTCCCAGATTATAGAGGTTTCAGTCCATAGTCATCTGGCTTTTACCTGGCATGCTTAGTTCAATCCCCAGCAACACACACACACACACACACACACACACACACACAGCTGGCTTCAAGGCATGATGGCTTAGCAAAAAGGAATTTTATTTTTATTTATTTATTTATTTATTTTTTGTGGAGCTGGGGATTGAACTCAGGCCCTTGCACTTGCCAGGCAAGCACTTATTCTACTGAGTTATCTCTCCGGCCTAAAAGGGAATTTTAGAGGAGAAACAATTCACGGTGGAAGAAGACAGCAAAAGCAAGCCAGAGAAGGGGGACACAAGCTCTTTCTGCCCCTTTTATCTTATCCAGATTTCTAGGATTAGGGAGGTACCAATCCAATCAGTGGACTGATCCCAGCAGTCACTCACCCTTAATCCAAGCATGGAACCATGAATCAATTACAAACTCCAGATTAAGCTACCACTGAAAAAGCCCCATCTAAAAGTGCATGAAGCTTTAAGGGATATCTAGGCACAAACCATAACAGAGACTATAGGCATTTCGGAGGTCAGAAATCCTTGAAGAAACTAGGAAGCAGCATTTCATAGAGGAAATCAAAGAAGTAACAGACTGGTAGACTCACTGCTACTGTGTGATCCTAGACAAGTTACTTACCCTCTCTGAATTTCAGTTATGTCAGGTGTTATTTTAAAAACTAAATGAGATAATGTGTACAAAAATATTTACAGGCAAGCCTGGTACATTTAAGCTTCATGTAGCAGTTAGCTTTATATTCCAAGTTCTTATCAAAGTTAATTAGCACTAATGGACTACCAGATGGAATGTGGTGTGCCAAGATGCACAGTGACTTTTGACCAGCTACATGTCTTTCTTGGGATGTCTAGCCCCATTCTTCCTGTTCCTGTGCAATCCCACTATTGCCAGTTTAGGCCCAACTCTCTACTAAGCATGGCATAGACTAGAGCTTGGCCATTGGGAGAGTATCTAGCCCTGGAACAGTGCATCCTACAGAGCAAAGCCTGACTCCTCCCTCAGCCCACTATTGTCAGAACACTATCACGCCCATCCAGTGACATGACAGCCTGATTTTGCAGCACAGAGGTAGCACCAAGTGGAAGAGTCACAGAAGAGACCACAGAGCACAGAGCCGCCAAAGCTCAGAACACTTACCCCGGCTCCCAAACAGACAAAGTTTGCCAATTCCTGGTGTAGGTATTGTTTGATATCTGACAACAAGTTTTGGCCATTGTGTATTAAAAAGTAAGCAGAGAAGAAAGATTTGCAGAGAGAAGTAAAAGAATGGAACATACAGCAGAATATCTGGGCACAGAAAGCAAGAGAACAAGGGAGGAGGGGCGAATCTGCCAGACCAAGGGCGCAGGATGCACTTCCAGGGGCAGAGAGTGTTGGTGTTGACAGAGGCCCCTGTTCTTCCTAGCATGGGCTTCCCTGAGGGCCTCCTGAGTGTCCTCATAAGATGACACATGGCTTCCGCCATCAAGAGGTGCTTGATCCAAGCGGGAGAGAGGTAGAAGCTGCAAAGCTTTTAATGACCTAATTTTTTTTTTTTTTTTTTGGGTAGAACCAGGGCTTGAACTCAGATCTTTGCGTTTGCCAGTCAAGCACTTATCCTACTGAGCCATCTCCCCAGCCCCATGATGACCTAATTCTTAAAGCGACACACTGATTCTTCCTCTGTCCTGCTGGTGGCAGAGGTCAAGCCCATTTTGTGTTGGCAGACCCCACTCCTGCACGCGTGACTTCCTGTGGCCTGGGAGTCACTTTGCACTTCTTTTGAGGGGTTCAGGAAAATTCTCTTTCCTCTTATAAGAAATATCTCCTCTGTTTTTCCTTGAGGTAACATGTACATTTCAGTGGGCTCTCAACAAATGATTATGAAAGTGATGCAGGGAGCAAAGGACTCTGTAATTTGTCCCTTACTTCATATCAAATGCAGGGTTTTCTGAGGTCTTGCCCTACCAGGTGCCAGCTTGGGGCCTTGTGTCTCTTCAGTCTGTGGCCTTTAACACTGGTGATTGCTCAACTATGCAAAAAGAGTGTCAGGCTCATGGAAAAAAGGACAAGGTCCCCACTCCCAGAATACACTGTCGAGTATGGGAGAAAGACATCAAAGAAATATGGGATGCACTGGTTGTTTACCATTGGAAAGGTAATTAAAGCTAAATAAGTATAAGTGTGTATGCTATTTTATTTTTATTTTATTCTTATTAGAGATGTTTATAGTACATAATATTTACATTCCTTGTGTGGAGTTGTTTTATATATATAACACATCATGATTCCTTATTTTCAATCCCTTCTCCCTCTCTTTCATTCACCCTCCTTCCATTTCTTGCTCCTCTTCCCTTTTGAGAAAGATCTATGCCCCTACTTCCTATTATTGATCTTTTATTTTGCTTTTTATTTACATTTTATTATTCTTAACATTATAGTCTCAAAGTGCACACATGACACTTCTGCAAAGATGACATTTGAGCCAGGACCTCAGTAAAGAGAGGGAGTGGACTATGAAAATATTGCAAGCTGAAACAGCTTGCTGTGAAGTTAAAACATGGACAGAAGGAGCAAGCTGTACAGTCAGAAGAGTCTTTTAAGATGGTACTAGAACATGTCTATAGCCAAGAATCAAGTTGGTATGCTTGTGGTGCCCTGGATCCCAGACCTCATGCATGCTCCTTGCACCAGGAAGAATAGGAGGATATCGATAGGAAGCAGAGGGCTGGTGAGATAGCTTAGCGAGCTTAGACAAGTGCAGGGACTGTGGTTTGATCCCCAGCACCACATGCCATGCTAGTTCTGCCCCCAGGGCAGGTTGAGCCAGCCAAGAGTCCAGGCATACTAGTTCATGCCTGTAATCCCAGCACTGGGGAGGCTGAAAGGAGAAGGATCACCATGAGTCTGAGGTACATAGAGACCCTGAAACAGCCAAATACATTTTTTAAAAAAGAAAGAAAGAAAAAAGATGGATAGGAAGCAAGTTAAAGGTATGGAGATGGGAAGATGGAAGAATCCTATGTACTTGCTTCTGTATTCTCAACAGTGTGGGACTGTTGGAGTGATGGCCACCAGGGCTTCAAAAGTTCGATGAAAAAAAGTAAATCCTGAAAGGTAATTCAGAGAACAAATCACTAAGGCAGTGATTCTGAATGGTGAAGTGAAAATGAATCCCCTGGGGACCTCGTTACAATGTGGATGGGACTCAGCAGTTCACTGGGGCCTAGGTGTCTGTATTTGTCCCAAACTTCCTTGCCTTATTGGATTGGGTAGAATCTTTTAAATAAGAAGAACACTTTATAGGATTTAGGCCAATGTGTTGGTACCTTTGAGGGGAATGGCCACCAATTTAAAATCGAGGACCTCCAACCTAGCTAGTGTTTTTCCCACCCTACTGGGATGCAGGGATAGTGTGGGAGATGGATGGGTTATTCAGGGCTGAAGTGAGACCATAGGAGTTAATGATCACTGTGAGGAAGTAGTGTTAATGATGTACCATTTAGTCAAAACTTATTGTTATATTTTGGCTCTAAGTGTACTGCAAAGACCCAATATTGAAGGCTTGGTCACCAGTGTGGTGCTATTGGATAGAGATCATGCCTCATAGGCAGCCTGAGGTCATCAGGAGCATGTCTTTAGAGAGGATTGTGGATTTCTTGTTCTTTTTCTGCCTTGTATCCCAGCTGTGAGGCAAGCAGTTTACTTTGCCACATGCTCCCTGCAATGGTGTCCTGCCTCACCACAGGACCAAAAGCACTAGGACTACAGTCTCCAAAACTGTGGGCCACAATGAACCTTTTCTGCTGGAGAGCTGATTACCTCAAGTTTTTATTAAAGCACAAAAAGCTGCCCAACACTCTGGGTCAGGGGGCAAGTGAAACCTAAGAGATGAAAAATGGAGCAAAATGACAGGGCGAATGAATGATGAATGATGGGGCTCTGGTGAAGTCCAAGAAGTATTGGCAGGGAAACTTGATAGCCACTAACCTGGAAGGGAAGGCAGAAGTGCTCAGGATGTGTGGCACTTGGAACTAAGATTTCAAGTACTACTGGGACAAAACATCATACATTTACAGCTTAAAGAAGGAGAGGCTTGTTTTTGGTTCCTTGGTTCAGAGGTCTCAGTCGATGGTTGGCTGGCTCCAGGACATCATGGCGGAAGGCATGGAGGGAGGAAGCTGCTCAGCTCACAGTAGTCAGGGAGTAGAAGGAACAGGGAGCAAGCCAGAGACAAGGGCACTGGGGACAATGCACCCTTCAAACTTGCCTACATAACCCATTCAGCCAATTAGCAAAATCATCAATGGAATGGAACTGGATGACCCATTCATCTTTCTAGGCCCCACCTTGGAATATAGTTGTACTGGGGATAGGTGTTCATTACATGAGTCTTTGGGGGACACTTTGGAGCCTCTGAGATGAGGCCCAGCAATTTGAGTTTTAAAAAGCTCTTCCATTTGGGAGATGGAGCTGATTCAGACACCAGCTGAAACCAGAGAAAGTGTAATGGTTACTGACTTAGGGCAGAGGAAAGGTGGAGCTCATTTGAGTTTAGGCAAGATGAGTTTAGGGAATGAGAGTGAGGCATAGGAGGAGCAGGTTTCTGGGAGGTAGAAAGACAGTGGGAGTATCCTGCATAGCAGTGGGAAAAGAAAAGTTGGAGAAGGAGCCATGCTATAGTGTAAGGTCAAAGGCTCCATCTGTCCAGACACGAGTCAGCTAGAAAGTAAAACTGGATAAGAACCACCTTCTGTTGTAGTTCCTAGCCTGAAATCCAAGATGTGCTCCTGCAGGACAGCTGCACTGGCTGCAGCGAGACATGTGGCTCCTGAACAACCATCCCATGGCATAAGAACTGGCCTATGCTGCCATGAGACCAAAGAGGCAGACAGATCCAGGATGGCACAGAGCACAGCTTATCGGGGACTTACTGACAGAAACGCGGGCCCTGGTGGTAGCAAAACCAGTGGATCTCTGTGGTTTGGAACCAAAAGAGGGAGTTTATCCTGAGGTCAGGACAAAAGTGACTTCCGGGCCAGAAGGCATCTGGTTTATCTCAAGCTAACATCAAAGATGGCAGACGCATTCCTGGTGCTGATAATGGTCTGGGTGGTAAAGCTCCACACACCACTCTAATGGTTTTGTCTATTTATAGCCTCCTGGGAAATAATGGAGGAAAACTGACCAGGGTTATACAGGGACAATCGTGACCATTATGGCTCAAGATGACTGCTGTCAGGTCAGGCCAGCTCCCTTGAGTGCACAATGACTCTCCACAGTCTGTTAAGCAGATCAGTATTTCATGTTTGTAGTTGGATGTGTGGTAGAAAAAGCACAGTGCTTGGATTTCAGAGGGCTCAGACCCTGGGGTTAAGTCACTTCCTAGCAAGTCCTTTCACCTCTGTAAGCTTCTTTTCTTTCTTCATATCACGTATCTAGAATGGGGATTATGATATCTATCTTAACTGCCCAAGGAGTCCACTTGGAGTGTCAAATAAGCCAGCCAAATCAAAATACATGGATGAATCAATAAAAGGCAGTATTCTAAATTCTATAATTATTCTAACATTCCAGCAACAAAATGGCTTTTCTTGCTGGTCACTGCCCACTTACCATGGCACAGCAGCAGTAGAAATATGGCCAAGCCCTCCAGACTCAATTGCTTCCTGGTTATGATTTGCAATTCACTACATGAGCTCTTTCCTTTAACTGGACCTTGTGCACATAAAAATGCAAATACCCAGATTGCATATCCAGTACTGTACTATTAAAAAAAAAAAGAACAAAGGAAAAGAAAAAAAAAAGCCATCAAAGATCCCTTAGAAAGTAACCTTTTATTGTCTTTATTTGTTTGGTATTGGGGATTGAACTCAGGATCTTATGCTTCCCAGGCAGGTGACTAAGCCACTAAACTATCTCTCAGAACTGAACCCAGGTTGTGAATATGCTAAGCAAGTGCTCTGCCACTGAGCTATATCTCTGGCCCTTGAAGGTAACACTTTTCAAACAAAATTTTACTATTTATTTACCATACACAACAGGCCAGTGTTTAAGGTTCATTCTTTTGTGGGTCCTGAAGGAATCCTCTAAACATTTCTGTCTTCCTTTTGCAGACAATGCTGGGCTCAGGGACTAGGGCACTCATCCACATTCACATAGCTCATGGAAGACAGAGCCGGCTCCTAATGCTTGTCTGTGTCCGAGGCTAGGGCCTCTGTTCCTGCATGAGCGGTGGGTGGGCAGGGTTAGGACCCCAGGTCCTAGGCATACAAAAGGGAGCTCATCCAGGAATAGGGAAAGGGAAAGGGTATTAAAGTCTGGGCCTGAGAATTGGCTTCCTCTGGCTCTATAAGGCAAAGAAATAGTTCATCAGAGCTTCTAGTATAACTTTGTTCCCAAGCACCTTTCCAATGTCTCAACTTCCCTTAGCATCCAATAATATTTACTGAGACATTTCTAGTGCAGTCTTACAACAAAGACATCACAAAAGGAAAGGGCTCAGGGAGGGTTCCTGAGGCAGGAAAGGTCTAAGCCCTAACCCAATAATAAATGTACAATGGGAAGCCAAGCTAGCTGGGTGAACCTAGGTGCCTTCGTACAGGCCTTTTGCAAGTATTGTGCCTGAGTGCTACTGTGGGCAGGGCAGCTATTTGGAATTTCAACTCTGCAGTAATTGATGATACCAGCTTGTGATACAAGAGCCCAATAGAGCCAGGTAGGAGCCTCTGTTTCTTATTCTACACCACAGAAGCCAAGGACTGTGTCCACAGGCTCATGCAGCAAAGAGAACCAGAGTTTCTGCCTCCCACTGTATACCCCGAATCACTCTAATCCTCTTAAAAAAATGGGCCCAGGACTGAGGAGATAGCTCAGTGGCACAAGCACCTGCCTGGCAAGTGCAGGGTCCTGGGTTCAACCCCTGGTACTTCATGCCATGCAGGCCCAGAACCCTGCATGCCATGCTGTCCCAAAACTGGGAGTGGTGGCACATACCTATAATCCCAGATCTAAGGAGGCAGCATACCCAGACCCTGTATTAAAAAAAAATTAAAAACCAAAAAAGATGGGCCTAAACCAGGCAATGCAGACTCCACAAAAAAATTGGCATCTTCCTTAAAAACACAGTCTTTTTTATTCACCCCAATTTTTATTTTGCATTAGTACATGTGTTTTCTGCACAATGATGACATTCTGTGTGGAGTCAGCATATGTACCTAACACACCTGGATTCTTCTTCATCCTTTCTGTTCTCTGAGCTCCCTCATCTCTTCATCCCCTTCCCATTATGTGTGGCCTTAAAGAATGATTTCTGAATACGCTGTCAGTGCCAACTGTGCTGTGACACTTTTGGGTTACACATGTTCTGTGGGCAGCTGGGGCCAGGTCTGCCTCTCCAAAGCTATAGCACAGGGTTTCCTGTGGTTCCTGAAGTGCCAGGGGTAGGGGGTGACTTCAGAAAGGCATTGCAGAATATCACCAGGACAACCTCTAAATACAAACCCAATGACACAGAAAGGTCAGTTTTTCTAGCATAAAAGGCTGTGTCTTTGGACAAAACTCTACTGTGTAGCAGTGTGGACAACAGTTACATGTAGTTACCACCATCATTTTTTTTTTTTTTAATTTAGGACAGGATATCCAGGGTATACAGGGTTTCACTATGTAGATTGGACACTTAGTGACCACCATCATTTTTAATTTTTTAATTTGACATAGAGCATAATAATTGTCCCTTCTAGGGCCAGCCACATAGCTGGACCTAGAAGGATTAAAACACCTGCTTAGGCAGACAAAGGGGCCAGAAATTCGATTTCCTGGGCTGCTGTGCTGGTCCGGCACCCGGGGCGCGCTGAGATGGCGATGGAGACTTGCTGTGGTGGTGTGAACCCGTAATCCCAGCACTTGGGAGGCTGAAAACAGGAGGATCGCTATGAGACCCATCTGTGTAGTGAGACCCTGTAAACCCTGTCCTAAATACTACTGTCCTAAATACTACTACTACTACTACTACTACTAGTAATAATTGTCCATTTTATGGTGTTTTGACATATGTACACGATGCATAGCGATCTGAGGATGAGGCCCTTCGTATGTCATCACCCCACAGTGCACACCCCATCACAAACACTTGTCATTTGTTTGTGCTGAGAACATCAAAGTCCTTTCCTTAGGTCTGGGAATGGAATCCAGTGGTAGAGCTCTTGTCTAGCATGTCCAAGGCTCTGATTTCAATCTCCAGTATACAAAGAAAGAAATTTTTTTTTTTCTTGTAGGTATTTTGAAACACTGTTGTTTTTTGTGTCCCGACTTCTTCAGTGGAACAGCAACAAACAAGTAACACACTCCTCCTAAATCCATCTAAAGACCCCTTTGGGGTGGCTGTGAAAATCGTCCACCCTGAAGGAGGAAGAAGGGGGAAAGAAAGAATAGGCATTAATCCTTATCCCTTTCTCTTTCCGAATAAGGCTGGACAGTACAGCATTAATTATCAGTGCTACATGCAAAGAACGGTGGGGTTAGGCAGGGCTGTGAAGGCCTTGTAAGGGTGGGGAGAAAAAATAGCGATAGAAGCCAGGTTCCCTCTCCTTGCCCTAGGGTCTCTTCCTGGCCCCATAACGAAGTAGGTCATCCGGTGTCCCTTCGAGGCTGTACACTTGCAGTTCTCTTTAACCACGAAAGTGTTTTTCAGGATTTGGAGCCAGGCAGATCTGACGCAAAACTCATGCGTAACCTGTGTGACCCTTGAGCAGTTACTGAACTCTCTGAGCTTTGGTTTACGCTTGTGAGACGGTCAAAAGTAAGTGGTGCGGCACGTGAGACTTCTGCGAGCTTTCAGCTTGGCACCGGCATTTGCCCCAGCCACGGAGGCAGGAAGGTGGGGACTGTAGGAGGATTTCGGGCGCCCACGCTGCCAGTCCAGCCGCAGACTCCGGGGTCAGCGCGCCCCCTAGAGGCAGATCTCGGGAACAAAGTTGCTTCCAGGGCCAGACGTTGCAAAGATTTGAGGGAAGTAGGCCAGAGCACAACCTGGGAAGAGGGGTTATCCCGAGCCGGCCAAGGTTTTGTTTTCCTGGAGGCATAACGGCAGAATCTGTGTCATTAGCAGCATCCGCAGGCTGCTCAAGCTGAACGAACATCTTTGGCTTGGTTGAAAAGTCTTGCTTATTCAGTACCATTTGCAGAGCACATAACGTGTCCCAATCTCACCAGGTGCTTTCGCTTACATTAACACACTGAAATGTCTCAGAAACCCGGTGAGGGAGAGCTGTCATTTTGTTTTGTCCCTGAAGTACTGGCAGGAAGTTACACCTGAAACAAGGCTAACGTCAAGGCAAATCTTAGCTTGCCAAGCCAGCCCTAACAAGGCACGCCAGCTAGTGGCCAAAGGACACACGAATGTCTCCAGTTCCTAAAGGGCTCTGTTGGTCCTACTTAAAAGCTGTGAGGCCCGGGTGCTCTGGCCTCTGTCTTTGGCTTGGTGGCTGTTTTCTATCACGGGGTATCCTCCGTGGGCACAGATCTGTCTGCAAATTTCCTTTTTATAAGGACACCAATGATAGGACACAAATGACATTTTATTTGGGTCACGTTCTGAGGTACAGGGTGGGGAGGAGGTATCGCCATTCAATCCATAACAGGACTAAACCTGGAGTTCCTGATCCTGAACCTCGCAGTTTTCATGTGTAGTCAAGCAGAGGTTCTCAAGCTTGGGTGCACATTGAATTTACCTGAATAATCCAATAATATATATCCAGGGTTGGGCTCTAACTCTAGAGAGTATAAGTTAACTGGTGGAGGGTGTGTCTGGGCATTTGGGGGATTTAAAAAAGCTCCTTACATGATTTTAACAAGTCAAGCTTAGAACAACATCCATCAACACTCTATGTGCTGTATCATAGAAGGGCATACTGTCTCCTTGTTTTTCTAAGCAAAAGGAAGGAGGCCCCATTTGTCTTTAGTGCTCCAGTCTTGGCTCTGTTTTTGCTCCCCCTTTTCTTATCTCTTTCCCTGTATTGGAGACTGAGCCCAGCTCTGGGCAAAGACTTTACCATTGAGCTACATTCCTAGTCCCTTTTATTTTTCATTTTGAGAGAGGATCTTTCTAAATTATCCAGGGTGGCCTCAAACTTGTATTCACCATTGGAATTGTAGGCACATGCCACCATGCTCAGACATGTGCTTCCTAGACACTTGTCCACACTGAGACTTAGCACGGAGCCTGACATATTGCAGGTATGAATAAACGAAAAAGAAATGGGTAGAAAGGATCACAGGGTAAGAAATGCAAAGGGGTTGAATCTAGAATAGAAGAGTCTTGGAAAAAGAGATGTACTGCACCAAGGGGACTTCCTAGAATGTGCTAGAGTAGAATGTTACCAAAAAGGGAGAGTAAATCTAGTACTTACTGTGGGAAATATGTGAAGTTAACCAAGTATATTGGTAAAATTTGTTTGAGTAGCAGGATAGCTAAGACTAAAGAAAAAAACCAAACATGATAGCAAGACCATGGGTTCAATGGCGCGTGCGCGTGAGAGAGAGAGAGACAGAGAGACAGAGAGAGAGAGAGAGAGAACATATCTACAACACTCTGGCATTAAAGAGTAGATGAAACCATGATATGAGTTGAAGAACTGAAGTAAGGAAATACAATAAAGTTTTGCTCTTTTTAAAAGGAAGAGATAACTATAAATTTAAAGAAAATGCTAACAATAGTTATAGAATGAGACAGACTGGAATAAAACATTAAAATGGGAGCTGATCTAAATACATACATAATTATAAAAAGTATAACTGAATCAAACTCACTAGTTAAGGACAAAGGCTGACATTTGAATTTTTATAAAAATTCAGGCATGTTGTTAATAAGAGATAACATAAGTGCCTGCCTGGCAAGTGCAAGGTCCCAAGTTCAATCTCTTGTACCTAACAAACAGAGAGAGAGAGAGAGAGAGAGAGAGA
>NW_004524627.1:11823883-11832226 GCF_000260255.1 Octodon degus
ACTTAAAGACAAAAATAAAAAGATATATAGAATTTACACATTATAAAGTAAAAGATTGTATAATTTATGAAGTAAAAATGATGCAGTGACAGAAATTAGTAAGTCCATCATCGCAATGAAAGATTTCAATATTCCTCTCTTGATTATTGATAGAGTAGACATCTTCCTCTCAAATATATTTAAAACTCATTGTGTAAAACAGAGACAGATGTAAGTTAGATGTTGGATTAGGGAAAGATATTTTAAACAAGACATAAAAATATTGACTATTAAAAAAATAGATTGGGGTTAGGGTGTAACTCAGCAGGTAGAGCACTTGCCTAGCATGCACAAGCCCCTGAGTTCAATCTTCAGCACTGAAAAAAAGCAATAAATAGTATATAATATTAAGAACTTTTGTTCATCAAAATATAGTTTAGAGAAAGTAAAACATTATATAGAGAAGATATTTCAAATACATGAGGCTGATAGCATAAAGATTGATAGCATAAAGAACTCTTGCAGGGCTAGCTGGGTATGTTGCTCAAGTTAAGGGCTTGGCTACCATGCCTGAGGTCTTGGGTTCAATCCCCAGCACTGAAAAACAAAGACAAAAGCAAAAACATGGAAAACAAAACCTCTGGGCTAGGGATAGAGCTCAGTGGTGCAGCACCTGTATGGCAAGCATGAGGTCATAAGATTGATTTCCAATACCCAAAACCAAACCAAACCAAACCAATACCAAAACAAGCAAACAAATGAACAAAACAACATTTATAGATTAGTTTTTTAAAAGATGGCATCCAACCTAGAAAATACAATGTTAAATATGTACATTCTCTATGCATACTATTTGCCTCATTTGAGAGAGGCTAAGTACAAATAAAGAAAATGATGAAGAATGGATAGAAAAGGACAAGTGAACAGATCTCATCCAATAGGGAAGTGGCTGAGGAGGAGAACAGGAGGAAATGACAGGAGTAAAGATGTGCCATCGACAGGACTCTAATAACCCCAATGAATGTAAACATTCATGCCATAATAAGAGCTAAGAGAAATAGTATCAACATTATGAAAATGGAGATGAGGAACTGAAGGAGGTGAGGGAAGGAGAAATGGATTAGGAAAACCAAAGTAGTAATATGTACCTGTAACTTCACCCCAAGATGATTGTAAATGGCATGAATTGCAAACATGCACTAAGAGATTGGTATTCTAATAAGAAAATGGCCCAAAGCAACCAAACATCAGCAACAAAACCAATGTTTTCCTAGAAAAAAAACATGGTAAATAAACATAGGAAGAGATGTTTAGCATAATCAGTAGTTCAGAAGTATAAATCAAGACCACAGTGACATACAATTCTATACTCATTCAGTTGGTAAAAATGTCAATAGTCTGATCTGGGTGTGGTGGCCCATGTCTCTAATTCCAGTACTTGGAGGCTGAATCAGGAGCATCACCATGAGTTTAGAACTAGCCTTGACTACATAGCGAGTTCAAGGCCAACCTGAACTACATAGCAAGACTGTCTCAAAAGCAGAATAAAACAAAACACCAAAATCTTTTCAATAGTCTGATAATAGCAAGTCTAATTGGACATCAGTTTGAGATTGTTTTCCTCTAAATTTGGACGTTTGCATACTATTATGAGTTGAATTTTGTCCTCCCAAGGAAATGATAAAGCACTATCTCCTAGAACCTGTCAAGTATTTGGACTTTGCAGATATAACTATCTAGGTAAAGACGATGTCATACTGGACCCAGTACAAATCCGGTATGACTAATACATGTAAAAAGTGACAGAGACAGATACATACTAAGGAGATAACCATGTGAACACAGAGACAGAGGTTAGAGTTCTGTATCTGCAAACCAAGAGTGCCAACAATAGTCAGAAACTCTAAGAAACTAGCAGAAAAGCATGCAACAGTCTCAGAGGCTCCAGTAGGAAACCAACTCTGACAATGCTTTGATTTGTGGTTTCTGACCCCAAGAACCATAAGAAAATATATTTTGGTTATGTAAGCCACTCAATTGGTGGTAATTTTATTGTAAGCAGCTAAGTTAGACAGTCAGATAGGGCTAAGTCCTCTAAGGAACCAATTCAGAAGGTGAGATACAACTGTGGGAGAGACAGACCCACCCCCCAAGCCGTGGGCCAAACCTCAGGACAAAAGATAAAACAAATACACCCATATACCTCCCTATCAGGGACTGATATTCTAAATAGGTCTCTATCACCTTGAGAAAGCCATGAATTGTCACTAACTCAACCCTTTACAGGAAAAGCCCCTATTCTATATTCATGCCCTTACTATGTGACTGGTTTGCCTGTTTGATACTGATTTAATCAATTTTATCTGAGCAATTACACTTGCAATCTTATTGGTTGGCCATACTTTTGTCCCACCTTATGCCCACCTTATGATTTCCCATGTTCCCACACTGGACCCACCTCACATCATGGATTAGCTCTATAAAAATCCCCAAAAATGGCAGGTTCCATGACAACCCATTCAGGACCCTTTCTGTCTTTCTCTTGGACAGAAGCTTTCTTTTCCCCAGTAAATATATTCTGCTCTTAACCTCTGTTATTTCTAACATGCATTCTTTAATTTTAGAGAATATGAACTTGTACCAGACATCTAGCAGGCTGGGAGTTTCTTTCCCCTATATCAATTTTCTTAGGAGATAATAAAACTAATAAACTTACACAGTGATCCAATAATTCCAATTGTAGGCATAGACCCAAAAGAAATTATTGCACATACACAGCAAGCATTTATATAACATAGTTCACAGTATTTCTGTTTATAAAAACAAAACACCTACAAAGAACTCTCAAAACCTTCCTATAGAAGAGAGAATAAGTACATTGTGGTAAGTCCACACAGTGAAATGTTATTCAGCAAAGTGAATGAGTTAACACAACACACAAACTGTACTGAAGTTTAACAAGAAAACATTAAGTAAGAAGTAATTCCAAAAGGTTTGATGTAAAGGTTTGATGTTTGATGATCTTTTAAATAAATTTAAAATGAAACAAGATTAAAATGTTTCATTTTATTACTAAAAATACATACAATGAAAGGTCAGGAAATGACTAATTTAGAATTCAACATGATGGACCAAAAAAAAAACAAAAACAAACCCTGGTGTGGTGGCACATACTTTTAATTTCAGCAGCTAGAGCCTGAGGCAGGAGGATCACATTAAGTTCAAGACCTACCTGAACTATATAGCAAGACTCTATCTCCAAAAACAATCAACCACCCAAAAGGAATTCAATTTAATGGTTATCTTGAGTGAGGGAAATGCAGAGAGATGAAATGGAGGCCAACTGTATGGCTAGATACAGGGTATTGCCAAGGTGTTAGATTTTTTTTTTGTATTTTAGGGAAAGGTCTACAGGGTGTTCAAGGTCTCACTACTAGATCAGATTCATAGTAATCCGCCTGTTTACAACCTCCTAAGAGCTGCGATTACAGGCGTGCACCACCATGCCCAGTCTCAATTGCCATCTCAGTGCACCCTGGGGGCAGGGCTGGCATGGCAGGCCCAGGGATCAAACCCTTGGCCCCTGCACCTGCTTGCAGGTGCTTTAATCTGCTGAGCTGTTTGGCCAGCTCAAGGTGTTAGTTTTTACATTAGATGGTAGGCTCATGAGTACATATTTAAACTGTATCTATACCTCTATATCAGTATAATCATATTTATTAAAAAAGGCCACTGATGGGCCATTGAGAAAATCATCTTGTAAATAGGACCAGGACTAATCTTAGTCCAATCCCATGTGCCTGAGGCTGCAAATTCCCCCAAATGGTTGGCTTGTTCAGATTTCTTCATGATTCCAGAAACTGGTATTTCTAGCTCACTTTGGTTTTCATAAGGGCTAGAAATTGGAATCATTTTTTCCCAAGCAAACTCTATGGCTAATAGTGTGGCTGAACAATGTAGACCAAGCAGGAAGACTGTGCACAGATTTCATGTGCCAATTTACTTGGAAAGCTCAATCCAGGAGAAGAAAGAAATCCAAGACTAAAAATTCATTAAGTTGAAGTATAATTGTCTCTGTGGATAGGAAAAAGAAAGAAAAGATCAAAACTAGCTCCTCCTGAGAAGTGCTTCTACTGCTGGGAACCTCTTGAGCTGTGTGTATAGTAAATACTCTGGGCAGCCAAAAACATGAAGCCACAATACTGACACTGAGAAAACAAGTGTTAATGAGGGATGACAGCAGGGATTTAGAAAAGCAAACAAGGGCTGGCCAGATAGCCCAGTGGACTAACACGCCTGCATAGGCAGAGCGCAGCAGCCTAGGTTTGATGCTCATCCTGTCATGCTGGCCCCACCCACAGGGCACTCTGAGATGGTGATTGAGACTGGGCATGGTGGTGTGTGCCCGTAATCCCAGCACCTGGAAGGCTGAAAATGGAAGGATCACTACAAGTCGATCTGTGTAGTAAGACCCTGTAGACCCTGTACTAAATACCAAAATAAATAAATAAGCAAACAAACAAAAGCATGACAATAACATGGTAGAGAATAAGAAAATCTGATTTTCACCACATGTGATCAGAATGTAATGTTCTGGCTATATGTTATGGTTTGTGTGTATTTGTGTTGTAGGCAGCTGAATTAGATAGAAATATCACAGGTAGTCAGACAGAGCCAGGCCTTCAAGGAGATAATATGGCAGACTAGGTGACTTTGCAACCTGGAAGAGACAGACACTCCTATATGGGCCAGACCTCAAGACAAAAGAGGAAACAAATACAGCTACATACTTCCCCAGGAATGAGTATCAGGAATTGATGCTCATCAATAGGTATCAATCTACTTGAAAGAGCCTTAAAGAGTCACTAGCCCAACCCCCAGTAAGAAGAGACCCTGTCCCACTTGCTACATGACTCACTTCCTCATTTGGTACGAGATTTAATCAATCTTACCTGAGCAATGATACTTGTGGGTTTTTTTTTTTTTTTTTTTTTTTCTGAACCGGGGATTGAACTCAGGCCCTTGTACTTGCCAGGGAAGCGCTTATTCCACTGAACCATCTCCCCAGCCCAATACTTGTAATCTCATTGGTTATCCATAGCCTTGTCCCACCTCATGCCCACCTAACAAGTTCCCATATTTTCTACCACCTCAGACCCCCCTCACCACATGGTTTTCCTCTATAAAAGTCCCTGGAAGAGACAGCTTCCTGGGAAGCACCTGCTTGGGGTCTCCCTTCTGTTCCTGTCTTGGACAGGAGCTTCCTTTCCCCCAATAAATATATTCTGCTCTTAACATCCATTTCTTCCTGAAATTCATTCGTCAGCTTTAAAGAACATGAACTCATCCCAGGTACTTTCAGGTCAGGAGTTTCATTTTTTTCCCCTATATCATTTGGAAGTCATCTGAGATCATTTTTCCCCTACATCATTTGTAATCCCAAAGCCTCATGCAATCATGGAGCACACTTCTAGAGTTTGTGACTGATTCATGATCTAAGGCTTATTCATAATCCAAGATTATGGGTCTGGGAGCCGGGGAGATGGCTCAGTGGAATAAGCACTTCCCTGGCAAGGGCAAGGGCCTGAATTCAGTCCCAGGTTCAAAAAAAAAAAAAAAAAACCAAGATTATGGGTCTGAGTACTTCTGGGATTATGAATATGAGTACTGCTGGGATTATGGGTGTGAATACCACATCCAGCCTGGGGCTGATAGTCTGCATGTAACATAACAGAGACAGACAAACTTCCTCTCTGTTGCCTTTGTTGCTGTTCCTCCTTTTGCTCTTGCTGTTTTGCTGCCTTCTACCACCATGAACTGCTGCCCTCTACCATGTGCCAGTCTGCTTTGGAACCAGCTGAGTATGGACTGAAACCTCCAGTACTGTGAGCTAAATAAACCTTTCCTTTCTTCATTTTGGGTGACAAGTATTTGTCCCAGCAAGAGAAGAGTAACTGAGACCCTATACTTTCTTGCTAAACATTCCTACTACCTGCTTTTGAAATGGTGAGGCTGCTTTTCAGTTTTAAAAACAATATATTTCAAGCATCTCAAGTACCCCACATTCCACTGGCTAAAATGAAGACAGAAGCAACAGAACACAAATCTATTTCACTTGAAGTATTTAAGAGGTTTAAATTCTTTCAAGGCTTTATAGGGCGTCATTGAGAAGCAGCACTGACACAGGGTTATGTAAGCTCAACGCATGTGCATATCAGAGGGAGGAGGTTGGCCAGCCTGAAGGCACTGGATCATCATGTTGTAGGCAGCTGAGTTAGAAATATTACAGGCAGTCAGACAGGGCTAGGTCCTCAAGGAGTCATATGGAAGAGACTCCACAGTTACCATGCAACTGGGGAGAGGCAGACCCTCCCACTGTGGGCCAGACCTCAAGACAAAAGATCAAACAAATGCACCTACATACCTCCCTAGGGATAGACATCAGGGATTGACTTTATCACCTAAAAAAAAAAAAAAAAAAAAAAAGCTAGAAAGAGTCACTACCCCTACAGGAGAAGCCTTTGTTCTCTACGCCTGCCCGCTTGCCTGTGCTTTACGTCCCCATTTGGTCAAGGATTTAATCGATTTTTACCTGAGCTATTGTGCTTGCAATCTTACTGGCCAATCATAATTTTGACCCACCTCATGTGTGAGTTCCATGTTTTCCACCTTAGACTCACCTCACCTCTCAGTTTTGCTCTATAAAAATCCCTTACAAAGATAGACTTTTTGGCTACCCATTTGGGCCCCCTCCCTCCACAGAAGCTTTCTTTTCACCCAATAAATACATTTTGCTGTAAACCTCTGTTTGTTCCTAAAATTCACTCTTTTTCTTTTAGAGAACATGAACTTGTCCCAGGTGTCTTTCATGCTGGGAGTTCCATTCTCCTATATCAGTCAGGATGCATATTTGCAGGACTTCGCAGCTCTGGTGACACATAGGTGACCTTGAATTCGTGCTCAGGACTTTTATTTTTTATGCTAAGGGAAATTTATGAGAAAGAAGGTATTACAGGTATGTTTCTCATATTTCTTTCCTCCTCTACCCTGTAAATAAAGACAAAGATATTACTGAGCAAATGTTCTTAAAGAAAAATTTCATTTCTCATGCTTAGAAATTTTGCTACAGGGATAGTCATGGCCACTGTTTACAGTAGATAATGCTACCCTTACAATTCAACTGTGAAGTATTTACTATGCTTAGGTAAATCACACACCTTTCCTTGTGAGTATGACCTATTCATGTTTATACATACTATTGTGGAATTTCCCAAGTCTTTCCAGTTTAAAAGCATAATGCTAGATGTACTTTTGTGCAAGTGGATATGAAAATTTTGTTTTTCCCTCGGTACTGGAACTAAACCCAGGACATTTGCTGCATCTCTAATCCTTTCACTATGATTATTAATATTCTTATTTTGAGACAGATTTTCCTAAGTCTTGAACTTGGCCAAGTTGAGCTGGAACTTGCAGTCCTTCTGTCTCAGCCTCTCACAGTGTGGGGATCACAGGAGTGGGCCAACATGCCTACCTGGGTTTTGCTCTTGAAAACACTTGCCAAACAGAGAAACTAACAGTATGAGGGGTTTTTGTTTGTTTGTCTGTTTTGTTTTTACTAAATTTGGTCTTAATCAGTACAAGATCCAAGAATATTGATAAAATAGGATAAAAAAGAAATCAGGCCTTGTATAAAAGAATTTGAGTGGAGAGACCCATACCTAAAAGTGAGAAATTTGTTGCAACAATGGCAGAATCACAAAAAGATAATATACAAGTAATTAATACAGTTGAGGAATTCCAGCCTTTCTTGAGGTTTCAATCCATTAGTATACTAATACCATTCTGCAGTCTTCTGTCATGCTTTTAAATGTCTACAATATCTAGCTAGTTCTGCTATTAGGAAAAGGTATCCAACTACAAGCAAAACACAGATGATGGCATACAGCAGTACTATTGCCATGGTGTCACTCTCTGACTCCTGGCTGTGTCCCATAAGAAGATGTGAAAGGGCTGGCCAGATAGCTCAGCAGACTAAAGCACCTGCTTAGACAGGCGCAGGGACTGGGGTTCAATCCTGGTGTGCTGTGCCGTGCTGTGCTGTGCTGTGCAGTGCTGATGCCCCCCCCCCATGGACTGAGAGAGTGATTGAGACCTGGCATGGTGGCATGCACCTGTAATCCCAGCACTTATGAGGCTGAAAACAGGAGGATCGTTAGGAGTATGATCTGTGTAGTGAGACCCTGTAGGCCCTGTACTAAATACAATAGAAGAAGAAGAAGAAGAAGAAGAAGAAGAAGAAGAAGAAGAAGAAGAAGAGGAAGAGGAAGAGGAAGAGGAAGAGGAAGAGGAAGAGGAAGAGGAAGA
>NW_004524627.1:11832326-11853248 GCF_000260255.1 Octodon degus
AAGAGGAAGAGGAAGAAGAAGAAGAAGAAGAAGAAGAAGAAGAAGAAGAAGAAGAAGAAGAAGAAGAAGAAGAAGAAGAAGAAGAAGAAGAAAAGGCACCTCCTGCTCTACACCATGAGAAGCAGAGTAGAGAACTCTGGTGCTGTGCTCCAGCCAGCCATGTGGAAGATGCTGCCATTGACCATACCAAAGTCAATGCCTGGTTGCACAGAGTGTGGGCTGTTAGGGTGGCGGGCAGGAGTTGTGGCAGCATGAAGTGAGGAAGAACCCTGCAATCATGCATGCAATTAGTTCTGACTTCCGAACTAAGAGGCAGAAATGGGAGTGACTCTTCCACTACTATATCAGGTAACCCACTTACAGCAACTTTTCACTTCTTATCCTGGTAATATTGAGAATAATCTGCTGGTCTGAGAGTCTTAGTTCCCAAAGAAGAAATCTTTCTACCATAGAGAGAAAACAATGTTTCAATTAAATAGGAAGATAAGATTTCCACTTAGTCATTTTTGGGGTCCTTGCACTGTTTATTGAACCGAGGCAAAAAAGAGTTTATCTATGGCTATAATTATTGATCTTAGTTACCAAAAGGAAAGAGAATTGTGCTACAAAAGTGGACCATAAGGGCTATGTTTTAAACCCAGCATGTTTCTGTGATGCCTTTTAGTATTTCCATGCCCAAGGTTCCTTTTTTTTTTTTTTTTTTTTTTTTTTTCCTACGGTTAGGGCAAGATCTACGGGGTCTCACTATGTAGATTGGACTCGTAGTGATTCTACTGTTTTCAGCCTCCCAAGTGCTGGGATTACAGGCATGCACCATCACGCCCAGTCTCCATCACTGTCTCAACATGCCCCACAGGTGAGGCCAGCACATCATGTCAGGTATTGAACCCTGGCTGCTGTGCTCTGTCTAAGCAGGCGTTTTAGTCCTCTGAGCTATTAGGCTGGCCCTCCCATGCCCAAGGTTAAGGGTTAATAAAAATAATAGAAACAATAAACAAAAACCTCAAGTGACTCCTCAGTCCTTTGAAAATAGAGGTTTGTGTTGTGCCACTAGGCAAGAACTCATACCAGCTGAGGTCTGGGCTGAGAGTGGGGGAAATAGAGTAGGCAGTCAAAGGAAGAAATCAGCTGTATAGTTTTGCATATTTTGTCTTTGCTTGTTATCTATTTTTTATTTGTATACACTATTTGTATATGTATTTATCTATGCTAAACACGTTCTTCATTTTCCTTCTTCTCATTTTATGCAGCGCCTTCCTGGGCCTGGCTTTCTTGGGCATCTCAGATGCCCAGTACATATCCTAGGTGCTACGGTTCAGATCTAAAATGTCTTCCCAAAGCCTCACATTCAGAGGTGTCCTGGTCAAAAGGGTGGGCTGCTGGGGGAGGGGTGGAAAGTCACATCCTCATCTAAGGTGCCTGTCTCTCTCCTTCCTGGAGGCCATGTGGTGAGCAGCCTTCCCCAGCCGGGCCCTCCACCATGCCAGTTTTCTGCCTTGGAGCCAGCCACATGTGGGCTGAACCCACTGAAGCTCTGAGCCAAAATAAACCTCTCTGTCTTTAAGTTGTGGACGTTGAATATTTTGTTCCAGTGATGGGAAAATGAAACACACTGGCGGACTTCTGTGCCGTCCAGTTAGCCCTGGCCACGCCTGCTTCACCTAAACCTCAGCTCTGGAGGAGGGAGTCTCTCCTGTGGCATCTCATCAAAGCCCTAGGGTAGGCAGTAGCTTGTCTCTGTATCTACTATTTCTGTAGTCTGTAGTGATTCTTTTCACCTCTAATAAGCCTCTATTTCTCCATGCCCCTGTTATAGTTAATAATTATTTAAATTAAAATTTTCCCTGTTAAAAATCCTGCCTGGTTTCTTTCTACTGCTTGAATCTTGAGTAATATATAGAAAAAAAAAACTTTTAAAATAAATAGTGACCTTGTTAAGGACTGAACTGAATCCTCCTAAAAAGATATGTTAAAGGCCTAGCCTCCAGCTCCTCAGAATGTGGTCTTATTTGGAAGTAGGGTCACTGCAGGTGTAACTAGTGAAGATGCCATTATACTGGAGTAGGGTGGATGCCTCGTCCAATAGGATGTGCGTCCTTTTAACAGGGCAGTTGTGTGAAGGCATGGGGAGAAAGCCACGTGACGATGGCGCAAAGAGCAGAGTGATGCATCTGCAAAGTGAGGACCACCACGCGTTGCTGGAAACCACCAGAAGCTAGGAGAGCAAGGACTCTTCCTTGGAGGAGTGGCAAAGGCGGGGTCCTGCCAAAACTTTGGTTTTGGACTTCCAGCCATTAAGATCTTTGAGAAAATAGAAGCTCCAGTGGGGCAATTGGTTAATGTGCAATACTCATATGACAACTTTGAGAAAATATGTTTCTATTGTTTTAAGCCATCCAGCTTGTGGTATTTTGTTATGGAAGCCTCAAGAAATAAATGTAGACCCTTCTCTCAGGCCATCCACAAAAATTAATCTAAAATAAATCAGAGGGCTTGGTGTGTGTGATACAAGCACATGCGTAGCATGCTTGAAAGCCTGCATTAAATCCCCACTATTGACAACAAGCAAACAAACAGATCCTAGATAGAAATATAAAATCTAAATTTATAAAATTTCCAGAAAAAAAGAGAAAATCTTTTTGCTCCTGGTGGCAACAAAATTTTCTTCCTAGAATACAAAAGAAACTATGAAAGAAATAGTTGGTAAGTTGGATTTCATCAAAATTTAAAACATTAGCTCTTTGAAAATCACAGCTATGAAAATAGGAAGGCAAACCACAAAGTAGGAGAAATATTCACAACAAATCTATCAGACAAAGAATATCTAGAATATATAAAGTGCTTGTATAACAAAATAATAAAAAGTCAAACAATCCAATTAAAAATGGGCAAGATATTTGAACACTTTACCCACACCCTGGAAGCATGAAAGAGTGCTCATTATCAGTCATTAGGGGAATGCAAATTAAAATCACACTTAAATACCACTACATGCCATTAGAATGGCCAAAACTAAAATGACTACTCATAACAAGTACTGATGAGAAAATGAAGCCTGGTACCATTATGTACTTCTAGTAAAAACATAACAGCACATTTTAGAAAACAGTTTGGCAGTATCTCAGAAATTCAAATATACAAATGTATTCTAGAAAATGTATCCTAGGTCTTTAAGAGAAAAAGAGTGGCATACACCTAGAATTGCAGCAGGAAAATTGAATTTTTTTTTTCTTTTTTGTGGAACTGGAATTTTGAACTCAGACCCTTGCCTTTGCCAGGGAAGCGCTTATTCCACTGAGCCATCTTCCGGGCCCCCGAAAATTACAAATTTGAGCCCAACCTGAATGACTGAGAAATTTAGGGAGACTGACTCAAAAAGCAGAGGGGGACTGGGGATATAGCTCAGTGGAAAGGTTCTGGGTTCAATCCTTAGTAGTGAAAAAATAAAGAAGGAAGGAGAGAGAAGAAAAAGCATGAAAGAGAGACAGAGACAGAGAGGTCAGAAAGAGAGAGCGAGAGAGAGAGACAGACAGACAGACAGACAGAGACAGAGAGACAGAGACAGAGAGACAGAGGGCACTGGATATGATGGCACACATCTGTAATCCAATCATTTAGGAAACTGAGGCAGGAGGATCAGCATTAGTTTGCAGCCAGCCTGCCTACATAGTGAACTCAAGGCCAGCCTGAACCACACAGTGAGACCCTGTTGAGAAAAAGAAACAAAGAAAAAAGGAAAGAAAAAGAAAGAGAAGAAAGGGAAAGAGAGGTTAGATTTATATATCATGAATAAATCTTAGAATAATTATGCACACTGAAAGATGACAATACATAGTAGAATATATTCCATTTATATAAAATTATAGAAAATAAAAGCTAATTTATGTAGACAGAAGGCAGATCAGTGGTTGCTTAGGGACAGGTTGCTTAGAAACAGGCTGAAGGGACAGACTGCAAAAAAGCATGAGAACTTCTTAGGCCCTTGGAAATGTTCAGCATCCTGCTGTGCAAATGATTTCAAAGGAGTATATGCTTAGCAAAAGTAATCAAAAGGTGTAATTTAAATTTATACAATTTATTATGCAAAATTATGCATTAATAAAGTTGTCTGAATAGTAGAGCGGAAGCAACAAGTCTTGGCATGGGTCACTGCACATGCCATCTCACTGCTTCTCACTTTCTAGGAGGATGTTGAATTCCTCAGTTGTACAAAATGGCTGTTCTAGGTACTGTGATGCGGAGGGACAAGAAAGGTTGCTCTCTCTGGTACCCCTAAAGAGACATTAAGGAGGGTCCTTTTTGCCTTGGTACTTCCTGTCCTGTTGGTGGTTGGTGGTTTCATGAATTGTACAAACACAGCCTCCATTTTGTCAGGCTTGGATTTTTTTCTGGCATTTTTGTGCTTTTTAAATCCCACTTGACTGCTCTTCATTTTCAGATCAAAAGCAGTTCGTTAGTTAGTAATACTACAATTATTGCTGAGCTGTGAATACTGAATCAGAATCCAACTTCTGAGTTTTCTCATTCGTAGTGACAGCTCTAATAGGATCAGTTTATGTCATTTGCTATAGACGTCACCTCAGACAGGATGGTATGGAGGTTGGAGGTCTAATGCACTGAGAATATGACTTCTCTTTCAGACACCCACAATGATGTCTCATGTGGGCCAAAGTAAGAATGTTTCTTTACTGAAACAGGGACAGGAGCTGGCGATCAGGAGTTCCAATCCCAGGCTTCTCTTGTGTGTTCTCCTTCCACATTACCTATAATAAGGGGCAGTGTAGTGGTTGATTGTGTCAACCTGAGAAGTTTAGAAGATTAATGAAATCAGCTCAGAAATTCTATACCCTACGGAGGAGAGGACCTACCCTAGGGTGGTTTGTCATTTGGACAGTATGAAAGGAAACTTCAGAGGAGCTAGCCTCCATCTTCATCTTGGATATTATCTTCTGGCTTCTAGTATAGACTCTTCAGCTTCTGATTTGGGTCCTTTAGCCTTCAGTGTTCAGGTATAGGCCCATCAGCCTCCTGATAAGCACTTGCACAGACACTGTGGTGAACTCCAGACTCGGGACTGAATCCTTTAGTCTCCAGTGTGTAGAAACCCTCTGCACACTTCTTTATCTAACTCTGTGGCTGACCATCATAACCCAATCTTGCAATTTCTTATACATTTGTATATCTTGTGTTATATTTATTTCTCTAACAAAGCCCTGACTGGTACAGGCAGCATGACAAAGATTTTTTAATAAGAATGTGTAAATTGGCAAGGCATTGCATGTATGTGATCCCAGCTCTTCAAGAGGCTGAGGCAGGAGGATTGCAAGTTCAAGGCCAAGCCTGAGGTACATAATAAGTCTTAGTCTTTAAAATGTGTCGTAAAACATTAAAAAATAATATATAAGATGCTCAAAGAGAAAAACATAAGCACAAAATTTGTTTATTTATTTATTTTTATGTATTTAGTACAGGGTCTACAGGGTCTCACTACACAGATCGGTCTCATAGTGATCTTCCTGTTTTCAGCTTCCCAAGCACTGGGTACATGCCACAGCGCTCAGTCTCATTCACCTCTCGGCACACCCCAGGGGCAGGGCAGCACGGCACACCAGGGATCAAACCCGGTCCCTGTGCCTGCTTAAGCAGGCATTTTAGTCTGCTGAGCTATCTGGCTGGCTCTTAAAAAACACAATATTTATTAAATTAAATGAGATTATAGAAAAAAGCAGGTAGAAATTAAACTGGCATTGTTATAGAAAATAGATCACACATGGGAAGAAACAGCACTAAGAAGGTTTAGAAAGCAGTTGATTACACTAGTGGGCATGCCTGGGGTCTCTCTCAGAGACAGAGCCTTGTCAGTGGGAGGTTTGGGAACTTTTATAGGGATCTCAAGTTAGGGAGGTACAAAGGCAGATTTGGTGCATTGTGATTGGAGGTTTGGATGACATCATGGGTTGCTAAGGGAGTTTAAACATCTCAAGTTACATTGCAAGGCCATCAGTTAAACAGGAAAGGCATACACAAAGAAAGAAATGTTTTGTAATGGGCTCTTCTGGACATGTCCATCTGGTTTTGGCAGGCATTCTTGGCAGGCTTTATTTAAAATTTTAATTTCCCTTTCAATATGAAAAAATAGAGAAGGGAGATAAAGAATAGAGATAGCATATACTGACAGCTTTTAGAGAAGTTTTACTGTGAAGGGGGAACAGAGACATGGGGAAGTAGCTGAAAGGAAATATGGTATCTTATAAGATAAGATGTGCTAGAGTCTTTCTACTGATAGTGATACACACCCCGTGATTCAGCAGTTCTATTGCTAGGGATAAAATCATCAGAAAAGACTGCACATGTGCACTAATGGGGTCATGAGTGAGAATGTCCTTAGTTGCACTATTTGTGATAGCTCCAACCAGAAACAATCCCAACATTCAGCAGCAGACAGCTGGTTGTTATATCTTAGTGCATTTTGTGCTGCTGTAATAGACTATTTGAGACTATAATTTATAAGAACAGAAACTTATTTTCACTTTTTGGAACCTGGAAAGTTCAAGATCAAGATACTTTCAAGGTGTCTTTCTTTGCTTTCAAGATGGTGCTTGGAATGTTGTATTTCCCAGAGGGAGGACCACTGTGTGTGCACCTGAAGAGCAGAGGTGACAGCCCACTCTCAAAGCCCCTTACTTGCCCTACAGTGTTGTTAGTCCATACATGGAGGACCTAAACACTTTCCGTCAGGCCTTATCTCTCAATTGTGTTGTGTTGGGGATTAAGTGCATGAATTTGGGAGGAGACAAAAAGAAGTGCTTTTGCACAGGGACTTTGCAATGAGCTACATTCCCCAGATATTTTCTTATTTTTGAGACAGGACCTCACTAAGCCACTAAGCTACCTCAGCTAGGCTCAAACTTCTGACCCACCTACCTCAGCCCCCACAGAGTGTTGAGACTACAAACACACACCACTGTTCCCAGCTGCCAAAAATATTTAAACTATAATAGGTTAAAGTGTGAGACAGTAAAAATAAATACACAAAGAAAGACATACACAACACTGAAAATAACTGGATGAATTAAAGTTATACACATAACATGAATGGATCTCATAAACATCATATTAGGCAAATGAGGCCAGAAAGAAAATGACTATCATTGGGCAGGATAGAGAGGTAGCAATTGAATGTAGACATTGAGAGGCTCTTCAGTGTTCTGTGTTGTTTATTTTTTTGGGCATATAGTAATTAAATAGATATAAATACTTTGTGGTGATTTATCAGACTTTACTTTTTCAAAGTCATATACAATAAAGTTGATCATCAGATGTTTTAATTTTATTGTTAGTTAATTAATTCCTGAACTCCAAGTTTTCACACTGAGCTATACTCTAGCCCCTTTATTGTTTTTCGAGACAGGGTTTTTGAGTTGCCTGGATTCAGCAAGCACCAGATTCAAGGTGGTGATAAAAACAAAATGCACTGGTCACAGTGAGGAGGAATTGCTTTTTTCTTTTTTGGGATAAGGAGAAAAATAAAATTAGTTCTTCCAAGATAAACAAGGGAGTCTCAGTTTAAAGAGAGGAACATTTAAAGTGTTCTGGGATTACTTATACTGTGTTAAGTGGAGGTTGAATTCTGTCTCACATTGAAACACTCAGCAGCAAATGTGGGTAGTTTATTCAGATCAATTTTTGAGTGCAGGTTCACAAGATGCTGAAGCACAAGATCCTACCACAAGCTCTACCGGGAGGTGTGCTGCGGCTGAGTGACTCATGCTCCTACTTCCCTGTCAAATGTCAGGTATTTTTGTCTCAGCAACAGTGAATCTAATACATACGTTAAATACCTGTATACCCACCATCTGGATTTCACAATTAATATCTTCCTATCATCTGCCTTATCACATATCTATCCATCTATTTTGGACTGAATGTTTATGTTTCCCTAAATATATATCCCAAATCCCTGGGGAAATCATTAAAGTTAAATGAAGTCATCAGGGTGGGTGAGGCTTGGATCTTGTAGGATCGATCCTTTTTGAGATACACGCTCTTTCCATATGTGCACCAGGACTAGGTTCTGTGGCTACACAAGGAGATGGTGGCCACCAACCAGCCAGGAGAAGAGCACTCAATGCAGTCTACCTGAACTTTCACTTCTCAGTCTCCAGAGCTGTGAGAAAGAAATTTCTGTAGCGTCAGCTGTTGAGTCTGTACTACATTGCTGTGGCAGAGCAAGCAGACTAGTCACCCTTCCTTTCCTTTGGTGCAGTCAAAGTAAGTTGCAAAGATCAGAACACTTCACCCCTTAACATGTCAGCATGCATATCATTATTCAGAGAGCAATACAGCTTTTTGGGGGGTACTATTGAAGATAAAGTAAGGCCAGGCATGGTGATGTATGCCTATAATCCCAACACTCAGGAGGCTGAGGCAGGAGAATTGCTATGAGTTCAAGGCCAGCCAGCACTATATAGTGAGTTCAAGGCCAAACAGAACTGCACAGTGAATCCCTGCCTCAAAGTTAATTAATTAAAGGGCCAATGAGATAGCTCAGCAGACTAAGTGCCTGCTTAAGCAAGCACAGGACCAAGGTTCAATCCCCAGCACCACATGCTGCATCAGCCTCACCCCCGGGATGCGCTGAGCGGGCCACTGAGTCTGGGCATTGTGGCATACACCTGTAATGTCAGCACTGGGAAGGCTGAAAGCAGGAGGATCACCACAAGTCCAAGCTGCACAATGAGACCCTATAACAAACAAATAAAAAAAAATTAATTAATTAATATAAATGTATACTGTCATAAATTTTAATTCATGACTTTATTTAACTTTACTGTAGTTGTATTTAAAAATATATATGAATTTGCTTTAATGTATAAAATGTATATATGTATATTTACACATAAACTATATATACTTGATGTATTACATTTAACATATTTTAAATAATTATATAATATATAACCATAATTATGTATCTGTATTTGTGTTTGCATATAAACTAAATTGCCAATTAACCTCTGAAGAGAGGTACAAGGAACAGGGACACAGTTAACACTTTTACCTTGTATTATTTCAATGAGTTTTGAACAATGAAGTTTTAGAGATAGTGGTGTTTATATGTATTATGTTTCATTTGGCAATTTATTTTTTCCCTTATGCATATCTGTAAAAGGACTCTAACTAAAGCAAAAATACTTTTATTACCTCTTTAAAAAAAAATTACCAGCAGTGTCTTAGTTACTCTTCTCTTGTTACTGGGACAAATACCCGACACCCAAAATAAAGGAAGGAAAGATTTATTTAGCTCACAGTTACTGGAGGTTTCAGTCTATATTCAGCTGGGTCCAAGGCAGAGCAGCACAAAACAGAGGGCAACCTTTCAGGGCCAAGGTAGAGAGCAAGAGAGGCAAAAAGGAGAGTAGCAGCAGCTCAGGCAGCTAGCTTCTCCTCCCACCTTACATTGTAATGCAAATTACCTGCCCCAGGGCAGGTGCAGCGTCCGCATCCACAATAATCAACCACAAACTCCAGAAGCCCTCCCCAAGACTGCATGAGGCTTTGGGGGGACAACTATACACAAACCATAACAAGCAGTCATCCAGCCAGTCTTCACATTCCAGATGTCTCAGACATCTCACAATTGTTTTTTGTAGCTTTTACTTTTAAATCAGTATTCAACTAAAGTCTTTTAAAACATCTTTGATTCATATTTTCTTCTTTGGCTCCTTTTTGATTCTGTTTCTCAGTCTGTGTTGCCTGTGGGTGATGTGATCTGTCTGGTTCTCTGGGAGCTCGACTTTGTAGATGGCCCCCTCGTTTCTTTGAGGCTGGTTGATGAGTCTGTCTTGTATTTTTCTATAAAGTAGTGTTTATGTTTCAAAGCTTGACTAGATTCAGGTTCTCTCTCTCTCTCTCTCTCTCTCTCTCTCTCTCTCTCTCTCTCTCTTTGGTACTGGCAGTTGAACTCAGGTCTTGTGCTTGCCAGGCAGGCAATTAGGCCACTGAAGCTATCGCCCCGGCCCTAGGTTCAATATTTTTACAGGGTAACTTCAAAGGTGAAGCATGTGTGTACTTAAGAGACATGGATTGTTTTAAACATTCAGATGAAAGAGTAAATGTCAAAAAAAAAAAAAAAAAAAAAAAAAGAGTAAATGTCACCATGATAAGTAATACTTGTTGGTCTCTCCACTCCTTGGCAACATCAAGAGTGGAAGTATGTTTCTATGAAAAAGGACAGAGAAGTGGGGTCCCCACCTGGATTGGCCTACTGCTTGGTCTAATCTTCAGGTCCCTCAGCTAGAGAATTACAACACTAAGTATGCTCCTTCGTCCTTTTGGTATTTTGAATTCATTCATTCACTCATTCATTCATTCATCCATTTATCTATTCACTTAATTTGAGGCAGGATTTTGAAGCTTCTGGTCTCCTTATTTACCTAAGCCTTTTCAGATCTCTGGGCAAGATCCAAGCAAAATATTGACAAGATCCTGTGTTTTTGTAAAGTTGGCAAAAATAAGCCATTTTAATCACAAGTAGCTGACAGTTGTGCCTTTTTCACTTTAACTTCCCCTCTGTCACACTTCCCCTTGTGTGGGTGGTGGTAGACTAGCCACCAGCCTGGGAGCTGGTTAAGGGGAAGCTGAGTTGGGATCTCATGTAGAGAAGGTTCTGTTGGATGTACCTAAGGCATTTAGAGTCATTTCACATATAATTATCAGTTCTTCAGGTGCAGTGATGCCTCCAGGTGTTCTCCAGATTTTTCTCATGCCCCATTATCTGACATCAGGCATAAAGAGGAAGATAAGAGGCCACTTGGCCTTATGAAGGAGTCCACAGGGCCCATCACCAGAAGTGAGGGGTACTAAAAGATAGCCAAAGTTTGAAATACAAGCCAGAAAACACTTTCTGGATCATTCCTCTGGTTATCAAAGGTAAAACCATTATGGAGAATCTGGTTCTGCTAATTGGAAGGTTCTGCTCTGTCAAGAATATGCTTGATACTGCCTTAAAGTCTTGCAGTTCACATATGAAGAAGCCCAGTATAGGTCCTCCCAAATGATACAGCACTCTTAAACATTTACAAGGTACTACAATCGTGGGCTGTAAACCTGAAGGAAACTTTTTAAACTTTTCAGTAATGACAAACATTTATCAGTTATGTCAGAAAAAAGACTGAAGTATATCTGTCTTTGTGAAAAAGATAATGCTAAGATTGTCATCATGGTAGCCAGGGGTGGTGTGGTGCAGTGGTAGGGCACACATGTCATAGGCAAAAGGATCTTGATTGCAATTCAGCACTCCCCACTCCTCTCAAAATATCATCATAAAGCCAAGGTGATTACAGAGTAAGAGCTAACAAATGTAAAGAAAATTCTAGAGGTGATGTAGTCATTCATCAATAAAAGTGTCTGACCTCAGACCTCTTTTCTCATTCTTAATATTCACATTGGTATCTAATGTTGTAGGTATTTGTGGCTTTGTGTCTTCCTAAGGAGGGTGCTCAGTTTGCCAAGTGGTTGTGATACAGGGAGAAAAACTGATCTCGTGTGGGTGACCTCCAAACGGTATAGGGAACCTCCAAATGACATAGGGAAAAAACGATCTCCCGACCTGACCCGCATGAGTTCGTGTTCTCTAAAACCAAAGAATGAATTTTAGGAACAAACGGAGGTTATGAGCAGAATATATTTATTGAAAGAAAGAAAGCTCCTGTCCAAGAGAAGGACGGTGGGGGGGGGGAGCGGGTAGTTCCCCGGGGAAGCCGTCTCTTCCAGGGACTTTTATAGTGTAAAACCATGTGAGGCTAAGGTAGAGAAAGGGGGAACTCACTTAGGTGGATGTTGGGTGGGACAAAACTATGGTCAACCAATGGAATTACAAGCACCATTGCTCAAGTAAAACTGATTAAATCCAGTATCAAATGGGAAAATGAGTCACGTAGCAAGCGGGCATGAATGTGGGACAGGGTCTCTCACTGTTGCGGGTTGGGCTAGTGACTCATTTGGGCCCTTTTAAGGTGATCGATAACTATTTAGAATATCAATCCAGGTGCTACTCTTTTAGCATTTGTTTGGTCTTTAGGTCTTCAGTTCTGGTTCACAGCAGGAGCATCCACCCCTCTCATAGTTGTGTTTTGTCTTCTGTGCTGTCTCCTTTGAGGGCCTGGCCCTGTCTGACTGCCTATAATATTTCTATCTAACTCAGCTGCCTGCAACAGTTGGGTCCTTCTGGCTCTGAATTCTAGTATTTTTATTACTATTATTCTATTATTGGACATTACTATGTGACACTCAGCTAAAAATATTACACACAAAATCTCAATTCCTCACAACGATCCAAGTGTTGGTCATGTTGCATAAAGTTAATTAATAAATGTTTATTAAGCACCCCTGTTTTCAAGGCATGGTGCTAAATCGAGTTGGAAAAATCAGACATGTCCCCCAGCACCCTTTCTCTTGGAGTTGATGCAACAGGAAGAAAGAAAAACATTAAGCACAAGGTGATGCCTGCAAGGAAGTGTGTCGGTCACCAGGAGTTTCTGTGTGGCCTGAGCAATTAGGGGAGAAGCCGTATACAAGTGAGAAGTGAGACCCTTTCCAGGCAGACATCCACTAAGTGAAGACAAGATCCAGGCAGGGTGCTCAGCACAAGCGAAGGCCTGGATTTCACACAGGAGAAAACTGAGGCTCAATACTTCATTCATTTATTCAACCAATATTTACTGTGTACTTGTAGTAAGCCTGGCATCAACTTTAGTGAAACACAGTGAATAACATAGTAAAAGTCATTGCACTGGCTGGGTGTGGTGGCATTGGCTGGGAATCCCAGCACTTTGGAGGCTGAGGCAGGAGGATCGCCACAAGTTCAAAGCTAGCCTGCCAAGTAGTGAGGCCCTATCTCGAAAACCAAAACCAAAATAAAAAGTCACTGCCTTACAGTACTTGTGTTTCAAAAATGAAAGAGGAAAATAATAGACCAATTAACAAAGGAAGCACCATATAATAAGAGGTACTATGAAAAGATAAAATGAGGCGACATGCTTGAGGGTCTACTTTTGATTTGTCATAAGGGAACAGCAGCTCAAAGGACTAATATTCTCTAGCATGCCATGACCTAAATGACAATTAAGGACTTGAAAGTGTACAAACTTGGGACGTGTCTTGGAGAGAAAGTGTGCCACTAATCTGTCCAAGGTTACACTGCCATTTGTGTTATGTAACGTGAGGTAATAATGGGCCAAACGAAACAGGATGAACAGTGGCAGCAGCTGAGATGGGAACTTCACTCTGTTGCTAGGGCAGGTGCTTTTCTTACTTCATCTGTAAAGTGGGATGTAAAGAGGTTTGTAATGTGAACATTACAATATTTCCCACCCTGGAAAAATAATTTTTGTGGTCAGATATATTTAAGATATAAGATATAATTTCTTTGATAAGGAACATGGTAAATTTTCCGATATATATTATCTTATATTTGCCATTTTATCACTTAAGGGATAAATCAATGGCATCAATACATCCACAATCTTGTGAAATCATTGTTATCCATTTCCACAGCTTCTTCATCTTTCCAAACAGAAACATCAATAACTACTAAAAGACAACTCACTGTCTCTTCTGCCAGCCCTTGGTAACTACTGCTCTACTTTCTGTCTCAATGAATTTGATTACTCTAGGAACATTATATACATGGAATCATACAATGTTAGTTCTTTTGAGCCTGGTTTATTTCACATAGCATAATGTTGTCAAGATTCATCCATGTCATACCCTCAATTAGAGTATCATTTCTTTTTAAGGCCAAATAATATTCCATTGTATACATTGACCATAATTTTTTACCAGTTCATCTGTTGATGGACATCTGTGTTGGTACCATCTTTTGCCTATTGCAAATAATTGCTACTATGAAAACAAACATGCAAATACCTCTGCATCTAGGGTGTGTGTACATGGATTAGAGACAGTTCCTTCTGTCTTCAGAGGACCTCTAGTGTTCACCTTCACCTTGGATCTCATTTCCTGGCTTCTACTACAGACCCTTCAGCCTCCTCATACTGACTCAAGTGGAACACTACAGTTAGCTCCAGGCCTTGGACTAGATCCTTTGGATCTCTAGCACTAAGACAACCCTTCAGCACTCTTCCACACCAAACTCTGCAGGCGACCACTGTAAGCTAATCTTAAGAGTCCTTATATATTTGTACACCTTGCATTAAGTTCCAATGGAAATAAGTAATCTCTTGTAACTAGGTCTTATGATAAGAGAATGGAATCTCCAAGTCAGAGCTGAAAAGGAGTGTGATACAGGTAAAATTACAAAGGGAAGCTAGGCATGGTGGTGCACACCTGTAATCCCAGCATTTGAGAGGCTGAGGAAGGAGAACTGAAGTGAGTTTGAGGTCAGCCTGGGTTACACAGTGAAATTACAAAGAGACTTATATGCCTAGACCTACAAGCCCCCTCCATTTTCCAGATGAGGAAACAGGCTAGAAAAGTGAAAACTGGGCCAGGGAGAGGGCTCAGGGACAGGGAGATGGCTTAGTGGAATAAGCGCTTCCCTGGCAAGTGCAAGGCCCTGAGTTCAATCCCTGGTTCTGAAAAAAAAAAAAAAAAGGAAACAGGCCTTCTTTCAAAAAAAAAAGGGGCTGGGAATATAGCTCAGTAGAATAAGCTCTTGCCTAGCAAGCACAAGGTCCTGAGTTCAATCCCCGGTTCCACTAAAAGAAAAAAGAAAGAGAAGTGAGAACCACTTGCCACAGTTACTAGGGAGGAATGGTAACAGAGCAGCTAGAACTCATGACTTCTGATTATCCATCAGAACATTCCAATGATACTGATATTTTCCTCTTGGGTTATGACTAGACACCCTGGCCATCTCTCATTTCAATGTTTATCCATATGGTAGTATATATCAGCCCTTCACTTCCTTTTATTGCCAAATAATATCCTATTGTTTGATATACCACATTCTATTCACTCATTCACCAGTTTATGGAGCTTTAGGTTGTTTTTACTTTTTTTGCTACCATGCATGATGTTGCTATGAGCAGTCATCTTGAAGTTTCTGTGTAAACATGTGCTATCACCTCTAAGATATGTACCCAGAAGTGAAATTCTGGAGTCAACTTTTGTGGAGCTGCTGCCATGTGTTTCCAAAGAATTATACCATTTCACATCATTTCACACCCCCACCAGTGTATGCGGGGTCTGTTTTTCCTAGGATCTCATCAGCCCTTGTTTTTTTTTTTTTTTTTTTTTTCAGGGATTGAACCAGGGATTTAACTCAGGCCCTTGCACTTGCCAGGGAAGCACTTATTTCACTGAGCCATCTCCCTGACCCCTAGCCCTTGTTTTTTACCTTTTTAAAAAATTATGGTCATCCCAGTGGGTGTGAAGTCACTTCTCAGTGTGATACTGACTTGTATTTCAGGTGGCTAAATATATGCTATTTAACCAACAGAATAGAACACATTTTCTAAAAAATATGAGTAATGCATATTTTCTTTAAGTAGTGCATTATCTGTATCCCAGTTTTCTGATATTTTGTGATTTTACATTTCAAAGGTATCTCTACTCTTCTGAAATTGAGAATTTACTCATGAAACTTGCCCTTGAGTGTTTTTATTTTCTATAACATCATTAACTTTTATTAAAAACTTATTTATGTTTAGAACCCATAAGAGAAATCAGCCCTTTCCTAGGGCTGGCCAGATAGCTCAGTGGACTAAAGCATCTGCTTAGGCAGAGTGCAGTGGTTGGGGTTCAATCCCTAGTGTGCCATGCTGGTCCCACCTGAGGGACACACTGAGATGGGGACTGAGACTGGGCTTGGTGGCGTGCACCTATAAATTCCAGTGCTTGGGAGGCTGAAAACAGGAAGATCACTACAAGTCAGATCTATGTAGTGAGACCTGTATATCCTGTACTAAATAGTAAAAAAAAGAAATACGGCTTTCCTATCCTCAGTCAGAGGATTTCACTCTCTTCCTGCTGATGATAGACATCATATTCCATATGTTAGAAAAACTGACAATAACATCTGCATTCAGACAAACCTGGCCCACTCTTGAAGTGCCCAAGGAGGCCACTTGCAGAGAATGAAGGACTGAGAATCTTTCTGGACTCCCTGAAAACATGGGCAGGAAATCAGTGTGAGTTCACTACAGGAACAGATTTAACTAAAAATACATAGAGACACTGAGGAGATAATACAGCTGAATAGAGGAGTCTTGTTCTGAGATACTCGGAGAAATTCAATAAAAACACAGGTAATTGGAAGAAAGGGGAGGACATACACTTTGAAACTAAAGGCAGTCTGACATAAGAGACTAAGATATCAAGATAAACATAGAAAAAGGACTTAATAAAATGGATACCAGTTAGTCACTGGGTCAGTGCAATTGCTTGGAATACTTGGAATCTTTTCTTTCTTTCTTTCTTTCTTTCTTTCTTTCTTTCTTTTTTTTTTTTTTTTTTGAACTGAGAATTGAACTCAGGACCTTGTGCTTGTCAGACTGGTGCTGTGCTGCTCAGCAACATCTCTGACCCTGGGGATCTAGCAGAAGAAGGAGAAGGAGAAGGAGAAGGAGAAGGAGAAGGGGAAGGGGAAGGGGAAGGGGAAGGGGAAAGGAAAGGGGAAAAGGAAGGGGAAGCGAAAGGGGAAGGAGAAGGAAAAGGAGGAGAAGAAGGAGGAGAAGGAGGAGGAGGAGAAGGAGAAGGAGAAGGAGGAGAAGGAGAAGGAGAAGGAGGAGAAGAAGGAGGAGAAGGAGAAGAAGGAGGAGAAAGAGGAGAAGGAGAAGGAGAAGAAGAGAAAAGGGTACACTAAAATAATGTGGCTAAATCAAGCCATACTGGCTACATTAGGATATACGGTCCCCTTCCTCTCCTGCCTTCCCCCAAACAGAAGATGCTGCAGTTCAGCAGTAAATTCTGCTGACACAAACTGTTCCCTCCCTGACAATCAGCCAGTTTTTCTTTTTCTTTTTTCCCTCTTTTTTGCTTTTCTTCCCATTCCTTCTACATACCATTGTGCTATCTGGAATCACCAGGAATAAGATTAAAGACTGCAGGGGTGCACAGTAAATGGAACAACCAGCCCTCCCCCATGATCTGTGGTTAGAGAGACCTGGGGAATTAAACAGCCTTGCAGCTCAGGATTGTGCAGCTCTGGACTCTTCCCACACTGCTTCTGCCAGAGTCAGGAGCAGAAAGGCACCCCACAGCACTCCCCATCTCATCCAAGAAAGTTACAGACTATAGCAGAGGTGGGTGGATAGGTGGAACTTGTAAAGTAAGAAATAGAAAGTTAGCACCCCACCTCCAGAGAGGAGTAAGCACTGGGACTGAGCAGCCTCAGATTGCAACAGCAGAAGCAGAGGACTTGGCCATATCATAACATCACATCCCACCTGCAACAAACAACCTGAGGACAGAGACTTGCTGGTGGAAGAGGAACACAGGACACTGAACAAGGTACAAGGAAGGGCCAGTGGTGCACAGGACTGGGGACAGCACTGTCTCTGGAACAGGGTAAGGAGTGAGAGGTCACTAAGGGATATACACAAAGTACATGCTGAAAGCTCTGGCCCCAGACCCCCACATGTAAAGGCAAGATCAGCCTCAAATCCAGCACAAACTCTATTGCAGGCTTGGAAGTTTATTTGGTAGTTTTGGACTCTCAGTGGACACCAGAAAAAAAAATGTTATTTTATTTTTATTTTTATCTTTTGCTGGTTTGTTTCCCATTTCTTTTTCTTTTTTGTCTTTTATCTATGTTTTTGTTCTATTCATCTTCCTTCTCCTCTTCCTCAGTTTACTGCTCTAGAATTAATCATATTTTCATGAGTGAATGGTCTTCTAATTTTTCTGGTCAACTCTAATAGTCCCTTGCTTACTCCTTAAGTTTTTTCTCTTCAGCCCTCTCTTCTAGTTTCCCAAAGATTGAATGGTCATTCTTTGTCCTCCAGTCCAGCTTCCACTTTTTATGTTTTCAGTTATCTCTACTCTTCTTTTCAGATTTCCCTACCACAAGACAAAATCACCCTACCAAGGTGAAGCACTTTGCATACAAGCTCCTAATTTCTGATCAGTTCTGTTATATAACTATATATTTTGCTTCTATGGTTTAAGGTACAAAATTAATAGGTACTGTTGTTTGTCACTTTCTAAAATGGGCTTGATGCTATTGTCAGTGCTAGTTATACAACTTTAGCTAGGATATCATACCTTTTTTAATCAGTTGTTTTCACTTTTGTAACAATACTGGGCAGTTTGGGGAAATAACCTTACCACACCCCAGCACCAAGAACTGGAGATGAAGACAAACATAACAATATCTCACTCCTAATAAATGGAAAGTTAGGATCTTGGGACAGACACAACCAAGAATCTGCTACTCATAGAAGACATCTGGAAGAACAAACCCTGCCTAGAGAGGCCTTGATACTAGTGATAAAGCTACCTACCATACAAAACTTACAAGGATCAACACAGAACAAAATAAAAACTTTTGAAATAGAAAATGATAAGGTTCAGAAACAAAAATGCAATCTCAGACCTCTAGCCCATCCTGAATAAGTCCAGAAGGCAAAGTGAGGAAAATGGAAGACACACCTGACATTCCTCAAATGATAGCAACTGAAGTAAAGAAACAAGTCTATGAGGCTATAGAGTAAATTAGATTAGAAATGATCTTTCCAGTAGCAGGGGACCACAGTTTGATCTCTGGCACCACAATGTGCACCAACTCCACCCTCAGAGCAGGCTGAGCTGGCCAATAAAAATAAATAAATAAATAAATAAATAAATAAATAATCTTTCAGGTAGAAAAAGGAATGCCAACATTTATAAAGGAATTATTCAGCAAATATAGAGTATAGATAGATTAACAAGTAGATGATTATAGGAAAAGGATGGAAACCATGAATGATTAATATAGGAAAGAAATAAAATGCATAAAATAGATTCAAGCAGAGATGCAGGAAATTAAAATTCCACTTAAAGCTGGCAAAACTGCTTGAATAAAACTGAAGACAGATTCTCAGAACTTGAAGACAGGATCTTGGTGATCATGAAGGGAAAGACCTCTTGAAAATAATAAAAGATCAGGAAATAATTCAATAGCTGCAAGACAATGCAAAGAAGAAAGACATAAAAATAATTTCTGGCAATGAAAAAACAAGGGTCAACACAAATGATATAAAAAAACTATTTTCAGAAGCAATAGCAAAAAATTTTCCAGTCACAGGAAAAGTATGTGGCAGAGAGGTAAAACATATGGAACTCCAATTAGCCACAAACAAAATAAATCGATACCTAGACATATAATAATCAAGATCCCACAAACTCAGCACAAGAACAGAATATTAAAAACTGTCAGAGGACCAATGAGATAGCTCAGCTGACTAAGTGCCTGCTTAGGTAAGCACCACATGCTGCACTGGTCCCACACCCAGACATACAGAACTGGCCACCTAGTCATTGTGTGTTGGCAAGTGACTGTAATCCCAGCACTGGGGAGGCTAAAAACAGAAGGATGACTATGAATGTGAGCTGTATAGTAAGACCCTGTACTAAATAAATAAATAAATACTGTTAGAGAAAAGAAACAGATCACCTATAAAGGAAAGCCCAACAGAATCACAGCAGACTTCTCAATGCAACCACAAGGTGAAGAAGAGCCTTACAGTGAAGGTTCCAAGTTCAGAAGGAAAACAACTTCCAACCTAGATTGATGTACCCTGCAAATCTATCTTTCAAAATTAATGCACAAATAAGATACTTCCACAGTCCTAGCCCAGGTCTGGTAGGTGTGTGGGAGAGCTTCCGGCTACCCTGGGCCAGTGGGACCAATTACTGGTTCCAGCCCAGGCGCAGCGTGGGTGAGACCCTCTTCCACCCCCTTCGGATGCCCCTCAGCACTCCACAGCACTTCCCCCACCCCGCCTGCGGAGTAGGAATTTCTGCTGCGTTCTGGGAACCCCCAGACCCAGTCCTTGCCCAGACACAGTCCTAGCCCAGACCCAGTGAGTGTGCGGGAGAGCTGCCTCTCCCCCCTACTCCACCTTGTCCCCTCCAGGCTCAGCTCAGGCCTGGCATATAGGCCTGGGGAAACCCTGCAGCTGCAATCCCTGCAGAGAGTGTAGAGGATAGAACCACGCAGCAAGTCCAGGAGCAGAAAATCTTGCCAGAGGGGCACAACAAGTTCACCCTCAAGGGCAGCAACAGGAAAGAGCAGAGCACAGCAGCCAGACACAAGCCAAGCACAGCTGGATAAATCCAAACTTTGTAGATCTGCACCTGAACTTCACTACATGCTAAGGTTATAACTACAATGAAGATCTACAAAAAAGGTCAAAAGACAGTGCTACACAAAATGACGAGAAGGAACAAAATGCAACCTCAGAACCCAACCCCACCCGTAACAAGTGCAGAGAACACTAACACAGGACAAATTGGTAATCACACAGCTGAAAGCAGTGAATCAATGGCTTCTGAAATAAAGAAACAGCTGCAGAAAGGTATAGAGGAACTCACATTGGAAATAAAAAAAGAAATCCCTGAATTAATAACATCTGCAGTAAAGAATGAAATGCAGAAACATATGGAGGATACCCAGTGCCCACCCAGAACAAGTACAGAGGACACTAGCTCGGCTCAAATGCATGAATTAAGAGTGTTGATAGTAAATAAGCAACAGTAGAAAGGTGTAGAGGAACTCAGAGTGCAATTCTTTTCTGAAATACAAAAAGAATTCTCAGAACTCATAGCATCTGAAGTAAAGAAGCAACTACAGAAACATAGGAAGGAAACCAAATCTGAAAAAAACACTGCAGTAAAAGAATTTATAACTGCTTCTAAAGAAGACATTGATAAAAAATAGAGGAGATTAGAAAAATGATGGATTCCTAAAATGAGCAA